>NW_026652276.1:14772961-15081272 GCF_009828535.3 Hylobates moloch
TAATGATGGCCATTCTAACTGGTGTGAGATGGTATCTCACTGTGGTTTTGATTTGCATTTCTCTGATGGCCAGTGAAGATGAGCATTTCTTCATGTGTTTTTTGGCTGCATAAATGTCTTCTTTTGAGAAGTGTCTGTTCATGTCCTTTGCCCACTTTTTGATGGGGTTGTTTGTTTTTTTCTTGTAAATTTGTTTGAGTTCATTGTAGATTCTGGATATTAGACCTTTGTCAGATGAGTAGGTTGCAAAAATTTTCTCCCATTCTGTAGGTTGCCTGTTCACTCTGATGGTAGTTTCTTTTGCTGTGCAGAAGCTCTTTAAAACTAACACACTTTTAAAAGACACAATTGCCTGTATATTTTTCCAGTTTTATTCCTGCACAATCATCCTAGGCATACTCGTTGGCAAACTGTTCTTAACATAACCTTACTTCTATGTCATTACATATTTTCCTACAATATTATCTGTAGCAGTTGAGGAATATTGCCTTATCTGATTGTGCCATAATTTATTTAACCACTACCTTCACCGATTATTGATTGGTTTGCTGCCAGCTGCTCTGCTAGAAATAAGTTAATCCAACAAGGCCCTGCTTTTTGGAGCCACAGGCTAGCAGAAAATGAAGACATTGAGCCAGTCAGTTCGGATGTGTTGAGTGTTAACAAGGGGTAATGTGGGAATTTCTAACAGGGGAGCTGAACCTGGGGGTAGGGAGGGGGTGTCACGAGCAACATTTAAGGCTTTGGTTCTCGAGCTTCACGAACCATCAGAATCCCTGAAGAGCTTGTTAAAACACAGCTCGCTGGGGCCCACCCCAGACCTGATTTGTTAGGTAAGGAGAGGGCTCTGAGAGTCTTTATTTCTAACACGTTCCCAGGTGCTGCCGCTCTTGCTGCTGGTCCAGTAACTACTCTGATTTAAGGAGTTTCTACTTTCTCACTACGATAAGCAACTGGTAATGATATCTTTCTTGTATGCAGCCCTGTTTATCATGAAGAAATAGTGTAATGGATAAGAACAGAGTTTCTGGAAATAAGGGCTGTGTGTGCTGGCTCATGCCTGTAATCCCATCACTATGGGAGACTGAGGTGGGCAGATCACCTGAGGTCAGGAGTTTGAGACCAGCCTGGCCAACATGGTGAAACCCCATCTCCACTAAAAATACAAAAAAATTAGCTGGGCTTGGTGGTGCACACCTGTAGTCCCAGCTACTCGGGAGGCTGAGGCAGGAGAATCACTTGAACCCGAGAGGCGGAGGTTGCAGTGAGCTGAGGTCATGCCACTGCACTCCAGCGTGGCCAACAGAGCAAGACTCCATCTCAGAATAAAAAAAAAAAAGCCAGGCATGGTGGCACGTGCCTGTAGTCCCAGCTACTCGGGAGGCAGTACCTTTAGCCTTTGCAGGAGGCAGGAGAATCGCTTGAACCTGGGAGGTGGAGGCTACAGTGAGCCGAGATTGTGCCACTCCACTCCAGCCAGGGCAATAGAGCGAGACTCCATCTGGAAAAAACAAAAACAAAAAACCACAAAAGAAATAAAAGAGCAGAGATTCTGGAAATAGATGACATGTGTTCGTAACTCTGGCTCTACCACATAACCCATGACTCAGTTTTCTGATCTGTAAGAAGGGCTGATTGTGAGGATTATGTGGATTCACTAACATAAAAAGCACTTAGAACACGGCCTGGCACAGAAGAAACAGTACCTGTGTTTGCTATTATTGTCGTTGTTTCTTTAAACTAAATTCCCTGAGTAGAATTTCTGGTTTCAAGAATAGGCAGAAATGTAGGATTTTCAAAATATGCTGCCAAGGTCATCACCGGAAAGAGTTTTAACGTTAAATCATCTAGAGCACTGGTTCTCAACGTGTGGTTCCTGGGACTGGCAGCCTCAGCATCACCTGGGGACTTCTAGAAATGCAGATTCTCAGGCCTCACCCCTGACCTACCAAGGCAGTTGCTGATTTCTACCAAAGTGTGAGCCAGTGTTCCAGAATGTCTTTGGGCTTCTGTTCTCAGGAGCAGTAGGACTGTGTCATTGCGCTGTTTAGCCCTGTGTTTCCTATTGATGTTGCTCAGGTGGGTTGGAGGAGGAAGATTAGAGTCCAGGGTTGCTCTAGGCAAGTTAGCTACTCTACTACGTGTGGACTCACAGTCGGGGCTTCACCTGGGGCCACAGAGGGTCAGGGAGGGGCCTGTGTGGGAAATCTTCGATTCCTGCTAGCTTGCAACACCAAGTCAAACCTCCTTAAACCTCCATGCATCCTTTTCATGACAGGGTTGCTGCTTTAAGGGTAGAGGGTTTCGGTCAGCGTCTGTGTTAACACACTAATTTAATGGTTATCAGGTAAGGCTGGTTCCTTAGTAGGGTGGGGGAGGGAGGCTCCATGAATTCCTTGGTTGACTGGCATCCTCAGCTTTGTCATCATCCCACAGTCACTGGAGGGCGAAGGCAAGAAGCAACAGTGAAAGCCACTTAAGCAAGCCCCTTTGACTTAATGTTTGATTTTAGGCTATGTGTTGATCTGCTCGGGCCGCCACAACAAAGTATCACCGACACGGTGGCTTAAACAACAGACATTTTTTCACAGTTCTGGATGCAGAAGTCCAAGATCAAGGAGCCACGACAGGGCTGGTTTCTCCCAGGGCCTCCCTCCGTGGCTTGCAGATGCCACCATCTTCCTGTGTCCTCACATGGCCTCTCCTCTGTGCCATTCCAGGGACATGCATCCCTGGGGTCCCTTTCTGTGTCCAAATTTTCTCCTTGCATAAGGAGACCAGTCAGCCTGGATTAGGGCCCAGCCTAAGAGCCTCATTTTAACAGAATCACCTCCTTAAAGGTCTTATCTCCAAATACAGTCACATTCTGAGACAAGGGGACTAGAACTTCAACATATGAAATTTGGGGGTACACAGATCAGCCCATACCAGGCTACTCTGTGGCAGAGAGAGAGAGAGAGAGAAGGAGAATAGAATAATAAGTAGAGACCGGAACCCTGGAGAAGGCTAGTAATTCAGGAAATTAGGTATAATAACAATAAACTCTAAAGACAATGACTGTGTCTGCTCCCCTGACTGAAGGGAGACAGTGGCTCATGAATTGAGGCCTTGACAAAAAAGTAACTGCATACTTAAAGAACTCCCTAAGGTTTAACGCAATTGCTGCCAAGTCCCCCAGGTTATATCCAGAGCTCTGCAGCTTGTCAGGGGCAGGGTCTGGTGGTTGATGGCCTCTGCACTTGGCCCCCTTGGGCCTAAGTTTCCTCTCCATATGTGACTGCTCTGTGACCTTTATGAGCCCCAGTTTCTTCACTGGTACAGCTGGCATGTACGAGTACGTAGTCATATGGCTGCTGGGAAGACTGAACTGGACAATCCACGTAAAGGGATTAGCATGGTACCTAGCACATTGTAAACACTCAGTAAAAAGCTATTTTAAAAAATTGCTGCACCTATCATGCTCCAGATTTAACATGACCCCAAATGAAACCGATTAAGTTTCATTCATTTCTCCATCTAGGCTTTCAAACAATCATTATTAAGGAAAATATTTATTATAAATGCCATACATGTTCAATAGTTTTTTTTTTTTTTTTTTTTTTTGAAGTCAAATATACAAGACTATGAAGAAAATGTGAAAACCTGTCTCTCAACACTTCCCTGGTCTGGCTTCAAATCCTGGCCTAGTCCTTTATAGGATAACTGATCTTAATTAAACAAATTATCTGACCTCTCGGGGCCCCAGTTACCCCAACTGCAAGTGGAAATAGTAAAATCCCAACTTCATGTCATCACAAAGACTAAATGAGCTGATGCATGCAGTCAAAGTGGGAAGGAAGCCTGGGGCTGGCACATGGCTGGCATACGGTATAAGCACGGTAAATGCTAGCAGGTGTCATGGCTGCTTTCACCACCAGCATCATAAACTTTTGTGCAGGGTGCAAAGGAGAGCCTGGGCTGGATGGCAGGAGGGGTGTGGATGGCGTCCCTGGGTCTCCTGGGCCTCCCGGACATAAAGGTGACACAGGAGAAGACGGCTACCCTGGAGGACCAGGTAGAGTTTCAGTCTCTCCCTTTTTCTCTGACACTGTAAACCTTAGAGTTGTATACAAAATCTCTGATCTCTCAAGTGGCTTTCCAAACTGGATCCTATTCAGATCATTTGCCTTAGATGCCGACTCATCAGGTATCAGAGACAGAAACAATGAGAACAGAGTGGGATGCATCTCTTATGTTCTAACTGATGTTAAACTATCATAAAACCTAGACAAGGCCCTGCATCCTATTCAGTATTTTCCCAAACTGCTATACATCATCATCAAAGTCTTGGCCATTTCTGCGGTTCACTTTTCAAGGTCATGAAGGGACGGTCAGCCTGGTGGCTGTGGGATCACACTTAAGAGGCTGTGATGAAGACCTCAGGGACGGTGTGTGTGTTCTCACCCTCTACAAGTGGCCAAATTGCCTGGTTTCCTGAGTTCACTTCATCTTATAGCCATTAGTACACTGATGTAGAAAACAGCATTCTTTCTTAAAAAAAATAATAAAAGGGAAGTAGTGTTGGGCAAAGGGAGATATGACTCTACAGAATAGGTGTGTGAAACAATGCATCAAGTCGCTTGTTAGATGTATGGATCCAAAGAGCCCGAGACACAATCCCATCTCCAGGGAGTACCTGGCCAGGGGTGCAAACTCCTGTACCAGGTTAGTAGTGAGTAGAAATGAATGAGGAGGGCTGAGTGGGGTCTGTAGCAAAATGGAGCTTTGGCTAAAAGCTGCAGCTCAGCTCCTGCCAATTATAGTCTACAAAAATGTGGGCCTACACTCTGCTCTTTTCAAGTTCAAAATATCAACTTGTAAAATCCTTACAGGCCAAAACACACGAGCAGGCCTGATTCAGTCCACAGGCTACGGCTTTGTCGTCTCTGGTTGACAGTGTAGATGAGGAGAGCCTGCCAGTCTTGCAGAACCAAGGGTAGAACACAAAAACAAAATACCTTTTGGTTTCAATGTCTAACTTCACCTTTTGCTCTTGGCAATAAGAAACAGCTCCTGGCCTTCTGCAATAGTTCAGCCCCTTAGAGGTGCCAAAGGATATAGACCCTGCTCACGTTCTCTAGAACTGTTGATTTCTCATCTGCCAATAAGAATGCTAGAACGAGGCCTTCCTTCCATTTCCCTCTCTTCTCAAAGAAGACAGCCAAACTTGTAGATGTGGATCCCAAGCCTTTGGCTTTCTCAGAATGGAACTGACAATATGCTGGAACCAGGGAAGAGGTCTGGGAGTTGTAAGAAAGACCGACTTTGGGGAGCACTTGCTCCCCAGTTCAGTCTGGGGAGTCCACACTTGGGGTGTGTCATTACACTGTCCTCATTCTTTTCTTCCTAGCGTATTTCATAACTTACCTTTTTGTTATGCTTATTCTTATTTCTCTTCCTCAAGTGTAATGCAAGCTCTATGAGGGCAGGGATTTTCCTCTGTTTTCTGTCTTTATGCTAATGTAGCCCAGACACCTAGGAGTTGCTTGGAACAAATACTTGCTGAATGAGTTGTTGTGTGTACCGCAGCTGTGTAGCTGTGTACATTCCAGAAGGCGGGGAGGGGCTGAGTCATGCTCCCCTCTGCTCCCTGAGTGCTTAGCACAGTGCCAGAACAGAGGTGCTTAACCTATTTGTTAAACCGGACCCCCTAACCTGCCTTCATTTTTTTTCCTTTGTTCCTTCAGGGCCTCCTGGTCCCATTGGGGATCCTGGGCCCAAAGGGTTTGGCCCTGGATACCTCAGTGGCTTCCTCCTGGTTCTCCACAGTCAGACGGACCAGGAGCCCACCTGCCCCCTGGGCATGCCCAGGCTCTGGACTGGGTATAGTCTGTTATACCTGGAAGGGCAAGAGAAAGCTCACAATCAAGACCTTGGTATGGATACAGGATCGCCCATCTCCATTGCCTGAAGAGTAAAATTTGGGGTTAATTTTACTGATTCATCAACACCTTAAATGATCACTAACCTTATATGGGATTATCTTACTTTTTTAAAAAAACACTAGCATGGTCATTCTCAGCTAATCCTTTAAACTTATGATCCTATGAAGTGTCAAAGAAGCTCATTCTGGCTATAATTATTATCTGGCTATAATAAGTACATTATTATCTGGCTAATAATAAGTATATTATTAGATTTATAAAAATGATTCTTCCTCAGTAAGTTAAATGTAACTCTGTTATCAAATGTAGTTTTTGCTTCCAAATGTAAATTAACCAGAATGTGGTCGGTTCCTGTACTTATATGTAAAATGGTGCAGCCACAGCACCCTGATGGTTATGTTATGGCACTTGCCAGCATCAACTCCCTATCCTACTCCAATTTAAATTACAGAACTTTATTTTGAGGGTCATCTTTTGGTGCTCCTTGTCACTCCTCCCGTCCCCTCCCCTCCCCTCCCTTCCCCTCCTCTCCTCTTTTTTTTTTTTGAGATAGAGTCTTGCTTTGTTGCCCAGGCTGGAGTGCAGTGGCACAACCTTGGCTCACTGGAACCTCCACCTCCAGGGTTCAAGCGATTCTCCTGCCTCAGCCTCCTGAGTAGCTGAGACTACAGACTTGTGCCACCATGCCTGGCTAATTTTTGTATTTTTAGTAGAGCTGGGGTCTTGCGGCCAGGTGGGTCTTGAATACCTGACCTCAGGTGATCTGCCTGCCTTGGCCTCCCATAGTGCTGGGATTACAGGTGTGAGCCACCGTGCCCAGCCCTTGCCAATTTTCAATAGTAGATTTGCAAGCTGCAGGGACTGATTTCAAGTCAAAGGCTTAAGTACCTGGCTGCCGGGAAACAGTCTTTCCAAGAAAATCATGGTTAGAATGGAAGGTGCAGGAAGGATATGCTGATGGGGACAGCTGATGGTGAGGTGCTTGCCATTGCTCTCACTAGGCAGTGACCCCAGCTGTTAATAAGGGTGGTCAAAGAGTGCAAGCCTGGGTTGGCAACTACTTATACATCCCTTGCATTTCTCCTTTGGGTTTGGCTATGGCCTTTCCCATCACAAGGGGCTAGTTTCTGTGAGCACAGGAGAAAGGAGGAAGTGATGTTTAATATCCTGAATCTGTTTCCTTCTCTCCTCCTCTCCCTCTGCCATCAATTTCTTTCCTGCCTGGTCTTTGTGCCATCAGTCTTGCTTCTCCCGCCTTGGTCTAACCAGAGCACACATCTTAAAACTCTGCAGAACTCTTGGGATAAAGTCCAACCTCCTTAACGAGATTGACAAAGGCCACATCCAATGGTCTGATTTATCACGGGACACCCCTGAGACAGACAATACTGACACCCTCTCCTCACAGTCCCTGCACTGAACATGTCTGAGTTCTCTGAGCTCCACGATCCCTTATCTCCAGCCCCCTCTGATGCTATATCTCTCTTTTGAGTAGTCGCTACCACCATCTCCAAGCCTGGCCAAATCCTCTTCATATTTCAAGTCCTAACTTAAAATCACATATTCCAGTTATCCTTCCTTGAGGTCCTGGAACCCCACACTTCTCATTCTCAGGGCTTGTTGTGCTGTAGTTTCATTGCTTGTTTGCTCCTCCAGTTCCCCGCTAGGCCATGAGCTTCCAGAACACAGAGATGTGCTTAGCGCCCACCTCCAGCACCTGGCCCCTTGCTTGGCTCATGAGTAAGGGATGAAGGGATGAGGGCTGGCCCGCAGGACCAGGGAGGTGTCAGAAATGGCTTCCCCACCACAGAAGTAGGCTTTGGCAAGGGTCTCCAGATTCCAGAACATGTCTGCAAAGGCCAAATGGAGGAAGGAAGGTTTTGGGAACATGGGGTGCTTGGACACCAGCTGTCTCTTCTTCCCTCCCAAGGTCTGGCAGGGTCTTGCCTTCCCGTGTTTAGCACGCTGCCCTTTGCCTACTGCAACATCCACCAGGTGTGCCACTATGCCCAGAGAAACGACAGATCCTACTGGCTGGCCAGCGCTGCGCCCCTCCCCATGATGCCACTCTCTGAAGAGGCGATCCGCCCCTATGTCAGCCGCTGTGCGGTATGCGAGGCCCCGGCCCAGGCGGTGGCGGTGCACAGCCAGGACCAGTCCATCCCCCCATGTCCACAGACCTGGAAGAGCCTCTGGATCGGGTATTCATTCCTGATGGTGAGTCCTGTGCCCTTGAACCCTGGCACATTCACCATTTCCTAACACCTTCTCCTGCCATTTCTCCCTGGATTGGACAGTAATTCTGAGCATTCTGCACTTAGGACATAAGGTCACGGGGGCTGTTGCAAACCACAGCCTGTTGGGATGCAGGGCCATTATCTTTTAAAAACACTTGTGATTGATTTTGATCACATTGGTAGAATTTAGAAGATGAATCTGCTTCAGCCATCAGTGAAACTGGAGCCGATTTGTGTGCATACTCACCATGCTGACTACGACTCCTTTTCAGTGCTTGTATTTTGTTCTTTATGGAATAATCTAAGGAAAAATGTTAAGATCAGACCCAAACCTGGGCATGTCCCTGATTGGGTCTGGGGTTGTCTGTGTGTGTCTGAGCCTTAATTCTCTCTTGTTTTCTGGGTAGCACACAGGAGCTGGGGACCAAGGAGGAGGGCAGGCCCTTATGTCACCTGGCAGCTGCCTGGAAGATTTCAGAGCAGCACCATTCCTTGAATGCCAAGGCCGGCAGGGAACTTGCCACTTTTTTGCAAATGAGTATAGCTTCTGGCTCACAACGGTGAAAGCAGACTTGCAGTTTTCCTCTGCTCCAGCACCAGACACCTTAAAAGAAAGCCAGGCCCAACGCCAGAAAATCAGCCGGTGCCAGGTCTGCATGAAGTATAGCTAGAGAATGCGAAATTCACCAACATGTGGCCAAGAGAAACTTCCTAGGGGGCTAAGACTTCCTAGACTGTGCTAAGAGACGTCATGGTGCTCATTTTGGACTCCCTTTCAGTGGTTCCTTCTGTCTTGTCGTGGTTATTCCCAGAGTCCTCTGGTTCCTTACACATTAAGCAAATGCTGCATGGATGGATTTGTTTGGACCTCCCAATCTAGATGGAACCTAGATACTCTTATTTTACTGAGGATGACTGAAGAACTGGCTTGATTTAAAAATATGCTAATTCCCAGAAAGGCAAGTAGATGATAAAGGCCAGATTACAAATTACATTACTGAAAACTTCATTCGTGGGTTAATAGTATCGGAAACAATTGAAGTCAATTACTCTATAATACAGTGGGCTTCTGGATGGATTTTACAGGAAAAATTAAACAGGTCAATGAATGAAACTAGAAAGCAGAGATTTTCAACATTTCAAAATGATTTCCTCTGTAACCTATTTTTCCATATACTTTAAATAATGATAAAACCACGACCCAAACAGATATTTTTTTTTAAAGAAGAAAAAAAAATTCACACTGCCAGCATTAACAGTTCATTTCAAAGGAGAATGAATCACGATGGCAGGAAGGCCGAGAGTCGCCGTATTCCAGAGATGCGACATTAGCATAAACACATCACAGATGAATATAAAACATTATGTTCCCTTCTGCATTTTTCAGAGAATAGAAATGCCTACTTTGGCAACCCTTTTGAAAAGTAGCAATTATGGAAAAAAAGAATTCAATAAGAGATCAGGAGCCTAAAAGCTATTAGTGAATATTAAGGTAGTTATTCACAAAAATCGACTCCCCATTGCAGTGAACTTCCAGACAGACCGCTTTTCCCCAGTCGGGGTCCGGCGTGTCACCCGTGTGTGCGTGCGTGCTAATGGGACTGGCGCTACATGGGGCTCACTCAGGCAGGCACATGCTTCATACAAAGCCTCTCACTCCCCTCCCCAGGACAGCCTGCACAGCTTCTTGCACTCATAACGGACACTTTTCTCCACACACATAATGGCAGCTCACACGGGGACGTGACAGAGCTATCATTATGCACTTGGGAGAAAATTAAGGGCCGACTTAATTAAACTTAGGTAAGAAGATTCATTTAAGTCAGGGTTACCCCATCAGGAGGACATGGCACTATCTTTAAACGAAACAAAGACAATTTATAATTTGAATTTTACGCTCCCGTGGTTGGCTGTTACAGGAGCATCCCATTTTTGCCAATTTTAAAGACATTCTTATATTTTATATCAGTCTTGTACCAAGGCAACAGTTTGACATTTGGCATTAGTATTTTCTAAAGTTTAGAATGTGTGTCAATTTATAGTGAGTATTTTTTCTGTAAAGCAAAAGATCCCTTTTTCTATTTTGCTAGGAATTTGGTGATCTAATCCTAAATTTAAAAGATTTGTTGGAAAAAATTTTTAGGAAACTCACCTTCCTCATCTAAAAGACATTTTAGAGAAAACTACAGAAATTTCTCATGAGCATGACACTCATTTTAGTGCTTAGTTTCCATGCACTTAAAAATAATTGAGAAGAAAAACTCAATTAAAATTTTGTTTATAAGAAATGTTTTCCTTGCCAAACTTTGATTTGTAAAGAGCTCTTATATGCAGAACACATTTCAAATGAGTTTTGCTATGGGCTCTCCCCAGGGTGGCAATTTATTTTAAGAATATTTTCTGGTAAAAAGAAAAATGTGTATTTTAAGATGAAATATTTTCTTGACGTAGCAGAATATTTCCTAGTTCATTTGACCCATTTGATATTTTTTAAACCATGCTCTGGCATGTTGAATATTTTTGTGCACCTAAAACTTAAGCCAATTTCAATCTTATTTGTGACTACCTTTCTCCTTCCAAAAAAGCTTTATCTATTACCAAAAGTCAACCCTCCTAAAAGTTCAACTTGTTCATCTTGAACTTGGCCTGAGAACATTTTCTGGGAAGAGGTAAGGGTGACAAATGGAACATCAGAAACATATCTTACTTGCTAATTATTTTAAACACTTTAATGTTGGTATTAGAATATTATCTTCATAAGTTAATAAATAAGTAAAAAAAAACCAAAACCCACACAAACACAGACTAAATTATGTAGACAGTTTACAGTGAGCTTGGGAAGGTATCAGACTGTTCAAAATGTTAGTAAGACAAGAGCTGTCTTAATTGCAGCATTAACACTGCCCTCTAATTTTACAAAAGTATTTTAAAGGACCAAAAGGGCAGAAAAATAGGAAAAATAACTTCTTGGAATAGAAGATCCTGTTATCTTAAACCATTATTTTCTTCACCTGGTTATATATCACTGTGCCTTCAATTACCCTTTCTCTGTGGAGGTGATGAACAAAGCTTGTGAGTTGTTCTCCTGACCCATTATTGGAGATGATCCTTATCAAACCCTCCTCTCCCTGTCTCCCCACCAACCTTGTAGACTGGAACGTGTCTAGATTGCCCTAATGGGAATTGTCCTGTGCCCAGCTGGAAATCTGGGATGCTTACTTCTGGGTTCTGATTCTCAGTAAGTAAGCGGAGCCCATTCATCCAGGCAGGTTTCCATGCTATGAGTGGCCCTTTCGTTCTGCTCTCACACTCCCCACATTGAAAGCTGAGTCATCACTGCTTTGGATGGCTACCTCCTCTTTAGCCCCATGCCCGTCTCACACAGCCTTTGTCTTCCACCTCCACCCTTGCAGTAGGCATCTCCCAGCTGGTGCCTTAGTTTCAAATCCCAGTTGCCATCTAAGATCCACCCAAACTTGATTTTGTCACCCTCTGGATTAGAATCCTTCTATGACTTTGCTGCCCATGAAGTCCAAATGACTTCCTATGGGGTGAAAGGTCCAGTGGGGACTGTTCGAGGGTTCCCTCTAGGAGTATTTATTTCCTGTCACGATGAACTGTGTGCAGCTCTGCAGACACTCCCAGCACCTCTTCGACTTTGCTCCTGCTTCACCAGTGATGTCCTCCCTGGGGTCAGTTTACCCTGTGTGGGAGGTGAATTCCCTGGGGGAAACTTAGGCTCCCTTCTGCTGCTCTTGTGCAGTGCACGGGGCTGTCCTCATTTTCTCCTTTCCCCCTTGCTTCTTTAACGTCTCAGTGCACTTCCTTCATTCCATTGCCAAAATGCAAGCCCCTTGAGGGCAGGGACCATGCTTGACTCATATCTGTATGCCTAATGCCTAGCACAGAGTTGAACACATTACTGCCAATTCATTTTTTTCAATGACAATTCCATAAACATCATTAGGCATTAGGTGTTTAGCTCTGCATATAAGGTCTTCATCAGCAAGATGGTTACAAGTATAAACCACTTCCTACTTCAGAATATTTTAATATTCAACATATCTGTATACCCACATTCTCTTGTTATAATTATTGCCAGAAAGCCAATTGATAAGCTTTCAATGGGCTTATCACACCCCTCCAAAAATAGATTTTTGTTTTTTCTATAAACAGAAATTTCAGAAATGAGATTTGAGAGATCTGACTGAGAAGACCCTTCAGTAAAATGTGACATGACTTACCTTATGCTGTAATCTGTATTCCCTCAGGATTTAAGAGCTTCCTAGCATAAAATCTTTGCTAAACGTTTGTATACATGTTATTGGTGCTCCAAAAAATAGTCAATGGAATGGTGCACTACAATTGGGCTTTATCATCTTACTTTGAACCTCATGTAGGTTATAGTAAAGCAAACCATTCAGTGTGTTCCAGGAAATTATATTAGATCTGTGTTTCTATCAGCTCACTGGAATAATCTGATAATTGTTACATTTACTTGGTATGGCTGCAAGAATAGTGGAAAGAGGAGGACTTGAGAGTTGGTCGAACCCAGGTTTGAAATCTGGCTTAGTCATTTTTCAGCTGTTATCCTGGGTGAGTTTTGCCAACTTTCTTAGCTTCATTTCTCTCATTAATACGGTGGGACATAACAGCTACTCTTGCATTGAAAATTAAGTTAGATTACCTGTCTAGCATACCCATCATCATACACTTACTATGGTCACATTTTGTATTTAAAATAAACTAATACGAAAAATATTTTTTTTACACAGAATTATGATTCTCACAGGGTATATAAATTACTGATTAGAATTATTTATATGTGGCCAATTCTTAATGTCATTGGGAATGCTGTTTCATTTCAATCCTCAAAGTTACTGTAGCACAGAAAATATCACAATTTCCTGCAGGGACATTATCAGTAAGTTCTGCAGGGAACAAACAATTGACATTAAAAATCAGTACTCTGCAATTGTCACTGTTATTATCTGCTAGAAATTCTGCATAATGCATTTTAAACCACCAAGGCTGGCTGCCACATCCATGTGAAATGCTTGAATTTTATGGTGCTTAAATATTTAATGATTCATGGGAAAAATGTGAAATGTGTCTAATAAATTGCATCCCTTTCTCTAGCCTCTGGTTGTAAAGTTAAAGACTTTCAGCATGTAACTAACTTTTGCAAGATGCCTGGTCTGCCATCGGCACTTAAATCTTTGTTGTATTACGATTTATAATATGGTTCATTATATATAAAATTCTGTGATGACTTCCAAAAACAACTGTGTTTTATCTGGTGCATTTATTTTCTTTCAAGCCAATGCAGGTTTACTTTTTTTTTCTAGCTTACATTGTAATGTGGCTCACACTTGTGGAAGTGTGAACTGCAGAAGGGAAGAGTGTAGGCTGGAAAGGATGGGATTCGGAGGCTCTTGGAAACACTGTTCTATGCACAGTGATGGGGCGCAGAAGAGAAATGAAAGCAGGCCTCAGGGGGAAGGGCTGTATCAACCCCAGGGGAGCTGCTTGGGCAGTGGTCAGTGGGCATGGGGCTTACACCCTCTTGGCCTCAGCTGTCTCATTAGTTGAGTGAGAATAAGACCACCTGCTTCACAGCATTGTTGGGAGGATTCAAGGTGTCAAAGTCAACTACAGATTTATGAAACCAAAGATATTGTTACTTTTAACCACCGTGACTTGAAGTCAGGAGTTAGGTATTGATTACATTTCTCTTTACAGCCAAACATGGGGATAGGTGGAGTGCAGATATTCAATAACTGCTTTGTGGACTTCTTATTTTTTTTTTAAGAGACACAGTCTTGCTCTGTTGCCCAGGCTGGAGTGCAGTGGTACAATCACAGCTCACTGGAGCCTTGACCTCGCAGGCTTGAGTGATCCTCCTGCCTCACCGTCCCCAGTAGGTGGGCTACAAGCATGTGCTACTGTGCCTGGTTAATTTCTAATTTTTATAGAAGCAGGGTCCTGCTCTGTTGCCCAGACTAGTCTTAAACTCTTGGCTTCAAATCATCCTCCTGCCTCAGCCTCCCAAAGCATTGGGATTACAGGCATGAGCCACTGCACCCAGCCTTGGACTTACTTTTAAGTAGGAAGGAACTTCATTGGTATTTGGGCCAACCTTTTACCTGATAGAGAAAAAAGGGTACTCAACTAACATTCCCTGACCATCTATGTGACAGGAGCAGTACTGGCTCTGCTATATATGCTTCCTCTCAACCCTACAGCTGTCCTGTTTTGCAGACAAGGAAACTGAGCTTTAGAGAGAATAAGTAACTTCTTTAAGGTCAGTCACCATCTAGTAGAATCCAAACCCTCGTCTGTCTGTTCTTAAAGATAATGCTTTTACCCTTTACTCCATTACCTCCCAGGGGCTTTCCCCATTTGTGAATTGGTTAGAAAACAGAGGGTCTCACATAGAGGTGTCCTGGATTGCTCCTGTCACTGCAAAGCTCCTTGTTTTACAGGTTCTAAGGTAGCCCATCCAGCTCAGCTTGGAGACTGTCGCAAGCTGTTCTGGAGGGAGGGGGTGAGGGACCTGTGAGGACAGAGCTATTTTGAGGGATCCCAGAGGCCTATATCTCAGGGTCAACTGAAAACCAGCCATGTCTCCTGTATTAGTTCACTTTCATGCTGCTGATAAAGACATACCTGAGACTGGGCAATTTACAAAAGAAAGAGGTTTATTGGACTTACAATTCCACGTGCCTGGGGAGGCCTCACAATCACGGCAAAGGTGAAAAGCACGTCTCACATGGTGGCTGACAAGAGAAGAGAGCTTGTGCAGGGAAACTTCCCTTTTCAAAACCATCAGATCTCGTGAGACGTATTCACTATCACGATAACAGCGTGGGAAAGACCTGCCCCCATGATTCCATGATCTCCCACCAAGTCCCTCCTGTTAGGCAACAGGGGTACCTTAATGGCGCCGGTTCCGGGTTCTTCTCCCCTCCTTGACCGGGCACTGTCTCAACCCGCCAAAGGAGGGCCAATCAGAAGCATCTCCTGCCTTCCCTTGGGCCCGCCCCACGTAGGCCCAAGGGATATAAAACCCAGCACACCAGCAGCTCTCTCTCTCTCTTCTCTTCTCTCTCTCCCCTGCGCGACCTGACCTCTACCTCTCCAATAAAGATCTCTTGGCTGCCACCGGTGTCATCTCTGACTAGCCTGTCACCCTTCATTTTGGTGCCGTGACTCGGATTGGGATTCCCCACCTTTAGGTGGGACCCCGATCCCCTTCCCAGGCTCATTCTAGACCTCCGGCCAGCCTTCACCCATTTTCCTGTTCACCGAGCTCTTCGCCCACCACCGGCCTCATCTTGGTAAGTTTTCCCCTCCCGGGCCTACCTCTCGGGCAAATCGCCAGACCCTAGCCGCTCCCGTGACGGACACATTTTGCCTGACACCCTTACGGCAGTGGTAGGCCCCTATCATTCACTTCCACCTCGGCCTGCAGGGAACAGAGTTTTCTCCCTCTCCTCCTTGCGTCTCTGGCCTGGGCCCCTCTCCTTCACTCGTTAAAATCCTGGTACCAGGTGACCCATGGCCTCCCGCCTCTCAGAGGCTCCTCAGTCCTTCCGTTTCGGTGACGATCGATCCGGAGGCTCCAACTCACTCCGCGGCAAGCAGCCAGCAGGGGACGCCCTGCCTAGCTCGTCGCCGTCTATTCCTTCCTCTCATTATGGGAGGCTCTGCGTCCCTGCCGGCTGACTCCCCCCTACAATGTCTTTTAAATAATTTGTCAGCCCTTGGCCTCGCCTCAGACATCAAACCAAAATACCTAATTAAATTTTGCACTCAAAACTGGCCCACCTATCCCCTAGACAACCAAAACAAATGGCCTCCTTATGGCTCTCTCGATCCTAATCTTCTTCGGGATCTCTACAACTATTGTGTGCGAACAGGAAAATGGGTAGAGATCCCATATATTCACGGCTTCTTCCTCCTATGGGACAGACCTAACCTCTGCCTCCCTTGTGAACCCCAACAGCTCCTTGTCACACTTAAACTGCCAACCCCTCCCTCTGCCCCCGACTTCGACCCAGCCGACGAGCTCCCCCCATACCACCACCCTCCGCCCCGCCTTCAGGCCGCCGCCCAACCCCAACACCCGACAGCTTCCCCTCCCCCAACTTCTGCCTCCTCACCCTCCTCACTGCCTGCTCTCTCCTCGTCGTTTAGCCCTCCCATTACTCGCTCAAAATCTTCCCACCCTGTTCTCGCCCCCCTCAGAGAAATGGCTGGGGCAGAGGGCATCGTTCGTGTCCACATCCCTTTCTCCATAGCTGACCTATCTCAAATTGAAAAACGTTTAGGTTCTTACACCTCTAACTCTTCTTCATGCATCAAAGAATTTCAGTACCTTTGCCAAGCTTATAGCCTCACCTTCCATGACATCTACACAGTCCTTTCTAACACCCTTCTTCCTGAAGAGCGTAGGCGAATTTGGGAACATGCTCGCGCTCATGTAGATGAGGTCCACCAAACAGCCCCAGCCCTGCCACTGGGGGCACAGGCGGTGCCAGAACAGGAGCCCAACTGGGACTATAATACACAAAATGGCACAGCAGCCCGAGACCATTTCGCCACTTGCCTAATAGCTGGACTGAGTAAAGCAGCTCAGAAGGCAGTCAATTTTGAAAAATTTCATGAAATAATACAGGACAAACATGAAAACCCCTCCGCTTTCCTTGACCGCCTTACAAAGGCACTTCAACAATATACCACTATAGATCCTGAAACCCCCGACGGTAGACAACTCCTCATGTCCCACTTCTTCGCCCAAAGCTTCCCTGATATCCGAAACAAATTAAAAAAGCTAAACAGAGGCCCCTTCACTCCCCAATCCGAGATACTAGCAATGGCGTTCAAGGTCTATCATAACCGGGACGAGAAGGCAAGAAAACAAAAATACCAATTATTAGCACAGGCCCTCCAGGCCCCTTCTCAGCCCATAATAAAATCACACAGCCACAAGGTGTCGTCTGGCCATTGGCCCATACACGAGCCCCCTGGGCCCTGTTTTAAATGTGGAAAGGAGGGACATTGGGCCCGGCAGTGCCCAAATCCCAGGCCCCCCAACAAGCCGTGCCCCAAATGCCACCTGTCTGGCCACTGGGCCGTAGACTGCCCTGGCTCCTGAAGGGGAGCCGGGCCAGCCTCCAGCTCTACACTCGACCTCCTAGGTCTGGCCATTGAAGCTTGACGGGGCCTTGGGACTCCTCTCCCGACACAGATCATCACCGCTCAGGAGCCCAGGGTCTCGTTAACAGTAGACGGATGCTCTATCACATTTCTCCTTGACACCGGAGCTACCTTCTCGGTTTTAAGGGAATTCTGGGGTGTCACTTCCCTTTTTGGATCTCCTATAGTCAGGGTTGGAGGCCAAACCATACGTCCGAGAGCCACCCCTCCTCTCTCTTGCACCTTCTCTGGCCACATATTTTCTCACTGGTTCCTAGTCATGCCCCAATGCCCCCTTCCCCTACTAGGAAGGGATATCCTCTCTAAATTCAAAACCTCTATCACCTTTAATCCAGCCACCCCCCCAAAATCCACCTCACTTATTGCCCTAGTTGCTGATTCCATATACCAGGCTCCTGCTCCTCCTCCGCCTTCGCTCCCAACAGGCATCAATCTTGTAGTTTGGGATACTACCACCCCTTCGTTAGCACTATGCACCCCCATACAAATCTCCCTCAAAAATCCACATCACTTTCCCAGCCAACCCCAATATCCTCTCCCCACCTCTAGTCTGAGGGGATTACAACCAGTTATCTCCGATCTCCTCAGGAAGGGGTTCCTTAGACCAACCCACTCTCCATTCAACACCCCCATTCTTGCAGTAAAAAAATCCAATGGCACATTCCGCCTCGTTCAGGACCTCAGGCTCATTAATGAAGCTGTTAAACCCATTCACCCCCTAGTCCCCAACCCCTATACTCTCTTCTCAATTCCTCCAAGCGCCACACACTTCTCAGTGGTCGATCTCAAGGATGCTTTCTTCACCATTTCTCTCTCCCCCTAATCACAAGATCTCTTTGCTTTCACCTGGACTGACCCAGACACCAAACAGTCACAACAACTGACATGGACCGTTCTTCCCCAAGGGTTCAGAGAGCCCTCACATTTTTGGCCAAACCCTAGCTTCAGACCTAAAAACACTGAGACTTCCCCAATCCGTCCTCCTGCAATATGTAGATGATCTCCTTTTGTGCAGTCCTTCTCTAGCCGTCTCCCAGGCCGACACTACTTCCCTTCTCAATTTCCTCGCAGACAAAGGCTACCGAGTATCCCCTCAAAAGGTCCAACTCTCATTAACACAAGTCACCTATCTAGGAGTCCTTCTCTCTCAAGACTCAAAGGCCATCACACTAGATTGCAAAAGCTTCATCAAAAACCTCCCCGTCCCCAAAACAAAACAAGAAATCCTCTCATTCTTAGGACTAGCAGGCTACTTTAGAACATGGATCCCTAACTACTCCCTCCTAGCAAAACCCCTCTACGACCTGTCTCGAGGAGCCCCATCAGAGCCCACAGACCCCGCAGCCCAACGACCTTTCCACTCACTTCAACAAGCACTGTTAAGAGCTCCAGCTCTACACCTTCCAAATTTAGAAAAACCTTTTGTTTTATATGTCCACGAGCACCGTGGCCTAGCCCTAGGAGTCTTGGGACAAATGCAAGGACCCACATTCGCTGCAGTAGCATATTTGTCCAAACAACTGGACCCCACCGTGCGAGGGTGGGCCCCTTGCCTCTGGGCCTTGGCGGCTGCCTACTTGCTGGTCGTAGAGTCTAAAAAACTCACATTTGGGGCCAACGTTACCATCACCTCCCCCCACCAACTAAAGGACCTTCTAACATACAAGAGCCTGCAAACACTCCCCCCCGCCGCGTCCTGTCACTACTTGTCTCTTTCCTACACGATCCTACTGTTTCATTCCAATCCTGCGTGCCCCTCAATCCCGCCACCCTCTTACCTCTTTCACAAACCCCCCTTTACATAAGTGTATCGAGACTTTAGAGTCCCTCCTACCGTGTCCAAGCCACATCTCTGAAGGACCTTTAGATAGCCCAGATCACATGTGGTTTACCGATGGTAGCTCCTTCTCATTAAACGGACAGCGCCTAGCAGGGTATGCTATAGTCTCCCTAACCCAGACCATCGAAGCAAAGCCCCTGCCCTCCCAAACTACCAACCAACAAGCTGAACTCATTGCAGCCACTCGAGCATTCCAACTGGCAGCAGACTCCTCACTCACACTATACACAGACTCCAAATATGTTTTCCACATCTTACTCTCCCACTCTGCTATTTGGAAAGAGAGAGGACTACTCACAACAAAAGGAACATCTATCACCAATGCTACCTTCATCACATGACTTCTCCAAGCCTCTCTACTTCCTACCAAAATAGGAATAGTCCACTGCAAGTCCCACCAAGCTGACTCGTCCCCAATAACACAAGGCAATAATAAAGCTGACCAAGAGGCAAAACAGGCAGCGCTGTCGTCTCTGCCCCGCACAATCATGATAACAACAAACAGACTTCCAAACCCTTCACAGTACACACAAGACCCTCCACAACACTCACAGCCACCTAACCTCCCAAAGCACACCCTCTTTTCATACCTCCACTCTATCTTCCATACAAGCCCCCAATCATTAAAAACATTTCTAAGCTCCTTCTTCACCCTCGATTCTTCAGATCTACAGTTCCTCCAACAGCTCACATCTACCTGCTCCATTTGTCAACGTACAAACCCACAAACCCCACTAAGGCCAAGACCTTTCCCAACTCACCAATCCAGAGGACATATTCCGGGAAGTGACTGGCAACTAGATTTCACTCATATGCCCCCCGTAAAAAAACCTAGCTATCTCTTAGTCCTCGTAGATACCTTTTCCGGGTGGGCTGAAGCATTCCCGACCACAAACAAAAGAGCCAGCACAGTTGCCTCTATCCTTTTATCAGAAATTATCCCAAGATTCAGAATCCCAACCTCTCTCCAAACTGACAACGGCCCTGAATTCACTTCCCACATTTCACAAGACATAACAACTGCACTTAATATCCCCTGGCACTTCCATATCCCATATCACCCCCAGTCCTCAGGGAAAGCTGAACGAACCAATCACACACTCAAAGAGACCCTTACCAAACTCTCCTTAGAATTACATCTAGACTGGGTTAAGCTATTGCCTACAGCTTTGTTCCGACTCCGAGTTCTGCCAAAAAAGCCTTCCCTTATGTCCCCTTTTGAAATCATGTACGGTTGCCCGGCATTCCCACCTGGCATTGAGCCCACTTCAAAAATAGTCCCAGCAGGCATCAGCTACCCCCTCCTGTCCTTCATCCGTTGTGAGCTATGGAAAAGGCAAGACTGCCTCCTTCCCGATGCCACCCACCTACAACCTCCATTTCCCCACAAGCCAGGAGAATGGGTTTTCTACTCTCTACCAAGCCACACACACAAGTAGCCCCACTAACCCCAAAGTGGAAAGGGCCCCTCCAAATTGTGCTTTGCACCCCTACTGCCGCTAAGCTCCAAGAATCACCAGGGCGTCTAACTCCTTGGCTTCACATTTCCAGGTTAAAACCAGCCACGAACCCGGATCAAACAAGAAGTCTAGCTGCCTCCTCACATTCCACAAAATACACTTGCACACCCATACCTCACAGCCGTCTCAAACTCCGCATTTCCAAAGTGCCATCCCTTCTGCCCATTCCAGAAGCCTAAAGTCCCACCACCATGCATGTTCCTCCCTCTGGGACACTCTTAAACCCCCTCTCATGGCTTGGCTTCTTTCCTTCCTAGGCCCATTACTGGGGGCCCTAGTGTTCTGTGCTCTACTCCCTTGCCTTACTAGGTTCAATACTTAACCAAACATTTAACCAGCTTCTCCTTAGGAACTACCAACTTCTAGCAACGTGTGAAGACACAACTGGCTCTAGAGAAAACCTCACAGAGTGCTGACACCCCGTCCATCAACAGCTCGCCTTCACAAGTTGCCTCTACAAGGGTATGTCTGCTTAAAGCCTCCTACAACCCACACCCTAAATTAAACTGTCATTTTATTTTCCTACAGCTCTATAGCCCACCCCCAGGCTATTAAAGATGGACACTAACTGGTTCCATCAGTTCCTAACCAATCTCCACACCGACAGCTGGCTCATCGATGATCCAACCTTACCTCTAGGGTGGCTCACCGCACTCAACGACCTCTACCTGCAAGGCGGAATCATACTCCTACTATACCCCAACCCTCCCAAGCTAAACTCCCTTCCACTTTCCCCCTCACAATGCCCCTTCTCAGCAGGAAGCAGCCAGATAGATGACGACGCCCACTTTCCATTTTAAACCAATAAAAAGGGAGGAATGTTAGGCAACAGGGGTACCTTAATGGCGCCGGTTCCGGGTTCTTCTCCCCTCCTTGACCGGGCACTGTCTGAACCCGCCAAAGGAGGGCCAATCAGAAAGAAGCATCTCCCGCCTTCCCTTGGGCCCGCTCCACGTAGGCCCAAGGGATATAAAACCCAGCACACCAGCAGCTCTCTCTCTTCTCTTCTCTCTCTCCCCCGTGCGACCTGACCTCTACCTCTCCAATAAAGATCTCTTGGCTTCCACCGGTGTCGTCTCTGACTAGCCTGTCACCCTTCACCTCCCACGACACGTGGGAATTCAAGATGAGATTTGGGTAGGGACACAGCCAAACCATATCACCTCTGGAGCCCCTAGAAACCCAAGGTCAGTCATTTAGGGCAACTGCTCTGAGCTGGAGAAAGGAGGATCTGAAGGCCCTTACTTGATGCTCAGTCACTTCAGCACCAGCCAACTTAGTCATTTTTGTTCTCCCATTTGCCAGCAAGGCAATTCCTTCATACATTATTTCTAGGGGGTAGCTTGCATCATCAGTGATTATATACTTAGTGGTTATAATTTTATCAACCACAGATGAAATTCTCAACCTGTAATCATTTTTATGTTTGATAAAAGTAGGGAAAATTGTATAATGAGGAGTAAAATGTTCTTCTGGTCCCCAAGCAGTCAGTCCACTTTACATGCAATAAATGGTGTAAAATGCACTTGTGCACACTGAAATTTGAGAAGTACTTTGGTGCCTATAAACCACAGGGGACCTGTTAAAATGTAGATTCAGATCATTTGGTCTGGAGAACAGCAGTCTGAATTTGTAGAAGCTCCCAGGTGCTGTGGGCCCTGGGTGCACACCCTGAAGAGCAGAGAGGTTGGCCTTGGTGCTCCTCTGTAACGAGAGTCTGAAGACCTTGTTCAATTGCATTAATAATTATCTGCTACTAAGGATATGCAAGATAGATTTAAATTGTTGAGGGAGAGGATCTTGTAAAGAGACAGTATCTCAAGGTCAGAGGCAGGCAATAACCTGCAAGAATCTCAAGTAAGTATCATGAATCTTTTAAGTTACAAACTTTCGTTTGATTTTTGTTTTTAGAATTTCCAACCAGGCACTAAACAAGTTATCTAAGGGGGAAATAGAGTGAGAGAAAGAAATAGTAATTTCACAACTTCCTGGCAGAAACCCTCACTGGAGGTGGCTGAGCAGTGTTTTTCAAAATACTTAGAGAAGGGATCCAGTTTCGCATCCAGAGAGCCACATAGCAGAAGTGTTGTTTCTAGGGTTTTGCTTGTGTGTGTCCCAGATTCCAAGAGTCTCTTTAAGCCATATGATGCCATTGATTTTAAGACACTACTCTCTTCTCAAGCAGCAATACGTATTATGACCAAATTTAATGATTTCTATTACATTAGCAACATTTTAGTTTTTCTAAAGTATAAATCATATATCTAAATCTGCCAATTCATCTGTCATCTGATCGAGATGTCAAGATCATTCTCTCTCTGCCCCTACATACCACAGAAGGAGAAAATGTTAGCGCAAACACATCCAACACATACCTGTTAAAATCACATGGCTGGATTCGGTACTATTCACAGGGACTCCTCGTGACACTTCTTGGTGTGGGAATCTTGAGCTTTGTATACCAGGTCACAGCATTCGATGCAGTGGGACATGTCTTCAGACTGACAAAGGTCCTGAAGTCTCTATCTCTACCAGCAAATGCTTTCCATCATTCTTTCCTTGATGTGACGTGATTCACGGGAAAAAAAAAGACCTACAATGATATCAATAAGCAGCAGGCACTAGTGTTTATGTGCGCCACTGGTGACAGTATAAACGAGCTTCTCTTTTTGTTTTAATCCACAAGTATTTATTGGTTCCAACATTCCAGACAACGCACTGCTCAAGGCACTGTGAGGAGAGACAGAGAAACAGATGGTCCCTGCCCTCATGAAGCTTACCATCTAAAGACAAGACATTCTCTCACTGCAGCATAACCAGCAATTCCAAGTGGTATGTGGAAACTGTGTAGACGTGGTGGTGTCTGTTACAGGATTCAGATGGGGGCTGGATGAGGAGGATCTGAATGGGCCAAGAGAGAGGAAAGAGCTGTTCCATCTAAAAGCACAGCACAGAATGTCACAAGATCAGGGACACTCACAGCCTGAGCAGTGAGACTAGTTCCCAGCCTCTGTGATGGATAAATGGGGCTGAGGTCCAAAGGCTGGTTGGAGCCCACTGTTGAGGCTAATGACTTTGACCTTTATCTTTTGGCAGCAGAGAGCCAATGAGAGGTATTTGAGATGCTGAGTGGCATAACGAAAGTGAATTTTGGAAGACTAAGCTGGAGTTATGTAGAATTGAGTGAGGAGGTATTCTAAGTATTGAACAGAGCAAATAATTGAGATATTGAGACTCTCTGAGAGTCTGTGATTCTAAAATAAAATACTAGCAGCCATGAAAAAAAGACAGAAAGAGAAGAAACTTAGGGAATGACTGCAATGATTCATGAGAAGGGAAAGGAAGAAGTAATATATTTTTTGACTAATTGAATACTATTCTTTACTGAATACTGAATCTCTCAAGAAAAACTAAGACCGGGAACAATGAGGCCAGGTCTGCCAGCTACCCCATTCTCGCCCTGCCTTGCAGTGCAATTTCCAGGGTAGGGGGAGGTGGTCTTTCCCATCCCTTTAGCTTGCTTACTCCCCAGGCAGGAGAACATGTGCCAAATAGGTAGACAGGCTCTAGTTCTACTCAAACTAATTATTTACTGCAGCAGGCAATTTAAAAGGATAGAAGAGGTCTGAACAATTATGTACAACTCTGGAATCACAGGCAATACATTCAGAGTCATTAAGAGGAAGCAATTTTAACTACTCCCTCCTCTTCAGAACCAAGTAAAGATTCTACATTAAGAGGTCTCTTAAGTTGACTGACCGCACCAAACTGTGGGAACCAGGGGCTTAACAGACAATCAGGGAGCTACTATTAAATAAACCAAATTAAAAAATTAGCTCTAAGTGCTTATTCCCTACTAGAGATAATTAGTCTAATACACTTCCTTACTTGCTTTTGTCTTTCTCAATCCAATTCCAGTTTGTTGGCATAACTTTAGGGATTCCTTATTGTAGAGGAAAATAAAATAAAATGGACATTCTAAACGATAAGCACTTGTTACAGGCAAGTCTATTAACTAAAATAATTATAATAATTTCCAGAACATCTTTATTGTTGTGCTAAAGTAATTGGTTTACATTTATAACTAAAACGACCTTTCTCACATCACTAAGATATCCCACTCCATAAAAGCCATGGGTATCACAATTTTACCACCCAAAATCTAATCCTGTGTCTTTGTATCTGACAAGTCAGAGCAAGGAAGTACTACTAGTGGACTCAAGTGATATAAAAAAATAAAAAATAAAATACTTCCATATACAGTGATTGGACCCTTAATACAATGGAAAAAATACTTTGGTTAAACACTGACATTTAATGAGCCCCTATCGTTGAGCCTTTGGGGTTGGAAAGGGGAGACGGGGAGTGAGTGGAAAGATAACTAAGACTCAGGCCTCATTACAGAGTCATTCACAATCCATGTTCCCACGTAGAAGGCACACCTTTGTGTAGCTGTGCACAGATAATAACAGGGGCAAGATGTAAGTGTTATAGCAGAATTACCAAATGCTATAAAAGTGGCATGCAAGAAAGAAGTTACTTCTAATTGGGGTAACGGGAGTCAAACTTACAGAATTTGGGAGACAGCAGTAACATTTAGCTTGAATATTTTAATTTAAACACATTTAAGGCTTCTAGACTCACAGGAACAATTTATATTATAAAGAAGATGTAGTTTTACATCAGTTATAAATTAACCAAAGGAGCTCAGATATTATTGGGCCAACCAGGAGGTCAAAGAGCTCCCAAGGCTTCAGTGGTTTTCTGAGCTCATTTCCATGCAGGTGTCAAGGCCTCTTCCAGGTAAATTCAGATTGGATTTGGATACAAAACTCCATAGTCAATATGCTCCAAATTTGCTGAATATATCAAAAGAAAAATGGAGAAGACAATACCACCAGAATGTTAATCCTGGGTACCTCTAAGGGTAGGGCTACAGGTGACTTTAAAATTGTGTATGTATTTATTTGTATTTCTGTTTATATTGTGAATTTTCTCAATGGACACATAGTATTTATTTTTAAGTCTGTCTTCTTGACTATATATTTCTTATTATATAAATGTTTTCCTGATTGTAAAAGTAACACACACATATAAACACATCTTCCAAGACAGTAATATAAAATTACAAAAATGAAGAAAGCAAAATCCCATGTACTCCACTTCCAAAGATAACCCCTGCTAACATTTGGGTATATTTCTTTCCAGATGTTTGCCTTATGCATCTGGAAGGCATATCAATTATGTGCATAATCAGAAAACTATATAAATTGTAGATCAAAAAAGGAAGATCTTTTTCTGATTCTCTCTTTTAAAATATCTTCGTAACAGTAAGACATCAGTGATCTTCTGACTTTGTCCTTTTATTCATGGAACATAAGCATCAGGAAATGCCTTAAATGACTCAGACAGACAATCTGTGGATTGTAAGTTTGCGGGGCCCAGGGGCGTATTTTGGACATTTGCCTAGGACAAGTGGCTGGTACAATGGCCAATTAAGAGGCACTTTTATGAGGAAAAACATACCTTCTGCAAGATAGATCTCTAGTGACTGATCCATCAAATGCCTTCGCTCTACTCTGTATGTGGCATCTGCTGCTACTTTGCTGATGCGTTAAATGACGTCCCATCTCCTGGCACACAAGCTGCCACCGGAAAGGGGCTGGGAACCTACATTGCTGGTGTCACTGATACTAATGGTGTGTGTAGGAGTCTTCCCCACCTTAGGTCTTTCTTACACTTCTTCAATAAGACTTTCTATAAAGGCAGAGAAATACCAGAGCAGAGCGAAAAGCCCTGCAAACACCAGCCAGACGCAGGGGCCCGAGGAACTGAGGAGCCAAGGCGCCGGGGTTGGGGAGAGTAGGACAACATTCAGCCAAGGCAGCCACATCCTGTTCCTGGACAGCCGCAGTGGCAATGCGCCAGGAGGACACGGGGATGGCTGCACACCCGCTGCCAAGTCAAACACGGGGCACTCCAGGCAGAATGAGGGACTAATCTTCCCAACTGGTGTAAGTAAAACCTCCTGGTGAAGGTCACAGTCTTCAAAAGCAGACCGAGGCAGAGGCATTGCTGAGTCAGCAGTGAGAGAAGGGAGTGTGGAAACTGGTCCCTTCGTGGAGACAGTGACCTGTTTATGAGCAAGAACAAGGCCAGGAGAAGGCCCACTCCCTGCAAGCTGTGCGTTGACTCACAGGGGCCATGGGACCATCCCAGGCGATGTGAGCAATCTGGAGCAATACCGGTGTACTCTGCTTTTGTTTAAAATAAATTAAAATGATTTAGGGGCTTGGGGAATGAGCCAAATGGGCAGCAATAATTACACGAATAGGCCATGTCTTCCCAAGACGCCACCTCACTGTCTATCGAATCTGTGAAGCCGCTGTCTCCTCATTTCTTCTTCTGGTGAGAGATGAAACCCGTAGGGTGGTGGGCTATTTCTGGTATTTCCTGTAGTGAGAAAGCCAAAGGAAAAATCAATCATTCTGACGTGACAAGGCACGTGTACCCTAGGATTCCAAGGGAACAAAGTGATAGCTTGGGTGTCATCTTTATTTTAACACAAAACAGAAATATAACAAAGATTTTTCAACTTCAGCTGTCAGTACTAAATTTCAACATCAAGTAAATATTTTGAGTGGTTCAGCCATGAATTTGATTTGACTCATTTTGAGGCTTCTTGATAATCTTCCCACTTGTATTTTTCCTTCCATCGTGTTCCATAATTTGCATCATTCAGGCTTACATAGTGTCTCAAGGGCTTATTGTCTTTTTTTTTTTTATGCCCATCTATAACTTGTTGCCACCTTTACTAACTTCCCCACCAACTAGGCTGGTTTTTCTTCTTTTGATCAGCCTTTGGGTGCTCCTTTTCTTCCCTCTAACGTGCCGCCTCCTGCCCCAACGTGGCCAATCAGAATCATGCGTGATTGAAACACACAAGCAACCACTGGAGCACAGTTACCATACTGATCAATATCTGGGCAGGTAAACAAAGATGCAGGCATCATATTTCAAGATCATATGAAGGACTGTGGAAATCATTACTGAAAACAGTTTCTTGGGGATGCAAACTTACCAAAAACACAGTTTGTAATGATACAAGAATTTCAGTCACTATATAAGAAAACATTCTCCCAGGTATCATGAGTAGTAACAAAGGGAGAAAAATACATAGTCCTTGATCTCAAGGAACCAGCAACCTAAAGCTAATGAAAGAGCTTCAATATTCCCCATGAGGAAACCAGGAAGACGCATCACTGATAGATACGGGTAAGTAGAGGTTTACTTCTAAGCATGGGGACCAAAAAGCCTGTACCTTTGCACTACTATAGCTCTGCTAACCTTGGTAATTTGCCCTGAAAGGCTCTCCCCACCACCTACATCAACCAGAAGTCTTACTCACTCTTGTAATGCTAGGTCAACCCCAATAGAACCAATGGAAGAACTCTTCCCAGTTCAAACTCTT
This sequence comes from Hylobates moloch, assembly GCF_009828535.3. Classification (NCBI taxonomy): domain Eukaryota; kingdom Metazoa; phylum Chordata; class Mammalia; order Primates; family Hylobatidae; genus Hylobates; species Hylobates moloch. The sequence continues at coordinate 14,801,176 of NW_026652276.1, forward strand.
CAGCTTTCGGCACCTTTCGTTTGGTTGTCTTCATTCAATCATCACCACATCCTGCCAGATGTGTAGGCATTTCTGCACCACTCTGTTCTCTCCTACCAGGATCATAAGCTCTAAAATGGTAGGGGACCCCCTGACATATCTCCCTCTCCCTAGCATCTGGGACAGTTCTGAACACACAGTAGCTGTTCAATAAATATATGGACTTGACTCAACAGCACCTGCTTATGACTTCCAACGCTGCCCAGTGAGGTTCTGACACAACTCATTGCCCATGAAGGGAACTGCATGGAGGAATTAGAAGAGGCAGACTGGGAAGGTGCCCGCAATCCAGCTCTCAAAAGAAGCAGCCAGCACACATGGCCTTGGACCCATTTGCAGAACCCAAATGTTCTGGCAGCACTGGCCTGGCTGGGAAGGGAGGGTAGGCAAAGCACAGTTAAGCCAGGAGGGAAAGCAAGTAAACAAACAGTCAATCCCTCTTGCTCATTGCCCAGGAGTGGCACCTTTTCAAAGATGTGTCCATTTATGCATAAGCTGACATGGTAACTGTTAAAACCATAGTGAAAAGATGTTAGAGAAAGCAGTGGGAAACGGCGTCCGTCTTTTCAATCCACAGCTGAAGTTTCCGTTGTCAAAGAGAAATTCAAAAAAGTAGTCAAAGCCAACCCCTTTTTTGTATTTTTGCTTCTCTACTGATGAAGATCCCAATGCTTCCCCATAACTGATTCTCCTTTCCTGTTGAGAGCATGGGAGAATTATACCTCCCCAACCCCTGGTACCCTTTCTGACTAGAACATCCCAAAATGAACGGGGCAGGCCTAGCCCCCACACTCACTTCCGCTGGATAAATCCCTACTTCAAGGCATTTTGATACAGTGAAAAATAAGCCAATTTGTTAACTTTCATTAAAGATGATACTCAAACATATTATATAGGCCTATAAAACTTTTACCATAAAGATTTTATGAATACTGTAAGATTAAAAGTTAAAAACCTGGATACCATTTTTGCCATATGTATTTGATGTATTTGTAAAGGAATCTCTCTTTGTTCAAAATGGTAAATGCTTTGAAATTACATATTCATGAATCAAATCACCATTAGTTGATTGCTTAAAACTGTTTTATATGATGAGATCCAAATTCTCCTTTGCCTTTAACAGTTGTTTTTAAAAAGACTGGTCTTAATTGCACTTGTGAGTGCAGGCCAGGACTTGACACCTCATTCCAGATGGCCTGGGAACTCTGTTAAAACTAGCTGAGGGCAGAGTCAGAAGCAAGCTCGACGTGGCACCCTGACTCGGGGCCACAGGGCAGAAACCCATGGAGACTGAAAGACTGCTCAGACTCCCAGAGGAAAACACAGAGTCCTCTGGTGTTTTCTTTAGCGTTTCTTCAAAAGAAAAAGCCCACAGATTAATAATTTCCATGAAGGGAACTGCATGGAGGAATTAGAAGAGGCAGACTGGGAAGGTGCCCGAGGTCCAGCTCTCAAAAGGAGCAGCCAGCACAAATGGCCTTGGACCCATTTGCAGGGCATTCGAGGAGAACCAGGGCTGAGCCAACCAAAGAAATGCCACATGCTGAAGTAGAAAACTCATGTCAGAAGAACAATCATCACACTCTTCTTTATAAAGCCCTTTCAAAGTGCCCTTTTCCACTTAGCTTTTACTCCCAATAGAATCATCTCAGTTTTGCAGAAGAGGAAACAGAGGCTCAGAAGGTGTTAGGGACACATCTGAGGTCACTAAGCTAGCATGAAGAACAGCGAACCTTCTGAACCTCTTCCCACTTCCCCATGTGGCCATCGGTTCTCACACCGAAAGTGTTCAGGGTTGTACCTCTCACCATCCCCGCCCTTCCTGCCCAAACCCAGTGTCCCTTTTCTTCATGGATATGGACATGTGGGAAGCTCACTGCTATTTGAAAACAGAAAAATAAGAAGGTCCAGTCTAAGTTCTCAATTCTGTGGGACTCTGCTGATATCAAAGACGTGCCTCTAAAGTTCCCACGTGGGTCTCCTTAAATTCCACTGGCTACTAGCATGGTTCGGCTTTCTAGAACCAAGAAGACCTTGGGTATAACAATACAACAACCCAAACCACAATAATGCCCGATTTGTAATCATGCCAGCTCTTAACGGTATTTTAAATCCTTCCAACTCTGTGTTTTTGATATAAAAGCCATCTTACTCTCTGAAGAATGGCTGAATTGCTTTGTTTCCAGCTCTGAAAACTACACTGTTCTGAATATGAGTTGATCTGGGGAGAATGTTTTTAAGCATAAAAACTTATTTCGAAGAGAATCACAAATCACAAAGTTGATGTCAGCCACTAACCTACACCGACTACTGTGTGTGTGCTCTGGGTTGGAGCCACACTTGGCACAAGGCTTCCTGGCTGTCCACTCAGTCTCAGGTACACTCTGTCTTCCACTTCCCCACCTTTGCATTCATGTGTCAAATTGTTTCTATAGTTTCCACTTGTGTCATATGATCTACTACCTCTCTTCTTAACCTCCAGCATCCTCTGCAGGCTTTCTCGAAGGGTCTTATCTTTGTGTTTCTGGTATGTACTCACATTTGTTCAGCACACAGGAAAGAATCTGGACAAGCTTCCTTGGGGTGGTAGAAGGAGGTGTCCCCATGAGTGTAAAGGAAAAAGTGTTAGTAGGGAATTAGAAGATAGTTTCCCAGCTCTGCCTGGGACTCGTGGAGACACCCTTCACAAGATGCTTCATTTCAGCAGTCTGCAGTTACTCATATGTGAGAGGAGGCTACTGAAAAAGAGGACTTCCAGGGTCCTTTCCATGACTCTGAAGTTTGATAACCTCTGATTAAATCCCAACTCCTCCACTTTTTAGCTACACATCCTTGAGCAAGTAGGTTACCCTCTCGCTCTTGGTCTTAGTTTCCTTATCTATAAAATGGGAATACTGAGTAGCTCCTTTGTTGGGTTGTTGAAGGATTAGAAGAGATAATGCATATAAAATGATTAGCTGAGTGCCACATGACAGTAAATGCCTGCTGAACATTGGATGGCATGATTGTTCATCTCTAACGTCATCAAGAATCATGTGCTAAATGTCTACTTGTTCCTATCATTAACTAACTCTGTATAAGAGATACACAAAGTGGGCTGGGCATGGTGGCTCATGCCTGTAATCCCAGCACTTTGGGAGGCCGAGGCGGGTGGTTCACGAGTCCAGGAGATTGAGACCATCCAGGCCAACATGGTGAAACCCCGACTCTACTAAAAATACAAAAATTAGCTGGGTGTGGTGGCACGGGCCTGTAATCCCAGCTACTTGGGAGGCTGAGGCAGGTGAATGGCTTGAACCCAGGAGGCAGAGATTGCAGTGAGCCCAGATCTTGCCACTGCACATCAGCCTGGCAACAGAGTGAGACTCTCTCAAAAAAAGAGATATACAAAATGACAAAACCAGTGACTTCTTAAAATACAGCGCTCAAATCTGTTTGCAAACCCTTTGGCAGTGTTTTGTACAAAGTGTTGCCTTGCTAGTTACTAAGTATCTGTCTTCTGAGAAATAGATATAAAAAGATAATTAATGACTTTCATTAAGCAGCACGCTTTTGTCACATGAAGGAGCCTCTGGGTAACTGACAGAGCTGGAGTGTCCAGCCAAGATCTTCTTTTCTCTGCTTAGTTAAATCATACATTGGACATTTACAGGCCTGGGTGAAACGGCCCTACTCCAAAGAACTTGGTACAGAATATGAGTATTTATGAGCCTTGTCTCTGTGTTCTTGTCAAAGGAGGTCAGCCCTCAATTTTACTCAAAGAAGCAGTGAGCATGCTTCAAAGAACCTCAGGAACACAGCCCGTGTTAAGATGATTTACCTCAATTATAGCACCAGTAGTAAGATCATAAAATTTATTGATTTGTGGTTCTTGATGAAAAACTGTTCAGTCCTCTACCCTTATGTAAAATGCAGTAGCCTCTGCATTTTACATCTAAGGGAAGAGAAGCAATTTTGTCCAGATAAGAATTGCTAAGAGGAGCAACATGAGTTGATGGCCATTTTCCCTACCGTTCGCCATCCATGTAAATAGAGATGTTTGATTTGCTGGTATTCATAGATCCTGCCCATGATCTGATGAACGCATTATGCCATGCAGTGAAATTACACTGAAGTCGCAGGATAGCATAGTATCTCTCCCTTAAATTAGGGAGCTAAAGAGGCAATCACTTTTTTTCTAAACCAGGAAACCTCTAAATAAATCACCAGTGTTCTCTGGGATTTCTACTGTCAGATGAGGGCAGCAGCATGGGACCCATGTTCTCTCTTTCAAGAATGTTACTTTATTAGCATTCCATGAACTGCAAAGCTTCCAAAATGCCTCCTGAAAGGACGGTTGTTAAGTCATTTACCATCAAAGACCAAAAATCCCCCTGGAAGGGACCCCAGGTCTAACAATTTAGCAAGACATTCTTTGAAAAGGGGAGATGCTTAAAGGCAGTAACCACACTTTACTTTTTGAGTCACTAATTATAATATTCTCTCTCTCTTTATAAATAGTATGAAATTAACTTAAAATGGCATAACTTTCATACAAATGGAAATTTCAGTATGGTTTATGAGAAAGGTGATATTTAGATGTGACTTTAGAGAGAAAACATTCGCATTTCTATCTCTTCAATCAATCAAGACTGCAACAGTGGAGTTTCCCTAATTCTGAAATAATATCTGGAATCTCAAAACAAGAAGCCTTGAAATGGAGATCTCTGCGATTTACAGTGGTCAGCACTCTGCATTGTGAAATAGCGATCAACTCAGCCCCTAGTTTACCACTTTACCTGTTGTACTTTTCTCTCCCCTCCAGTTGGTTAATTTTGGAGACCCTTAATGAACACAAATGACTTAAAATCAACAGGCTATAATCCAGTCAACAATCTGAGTAAGCTATAACATCAGGTCCACTATGTCAGGTCAGTGTTTCCTACAATATAGACAAGATATGGTCTGACTTCTAGAATTCCCCCACCTCCCAAAAACAGAAAGAAAAGTCAAAGGGAGACAATTGTGGGACGATTGCTACATGCTCACTCTGTTTACTGTCCCCCATACCCCTACACCTTGAAGTGTATAACTTGATTCATTTTCACAAACTGGATGTGTGAGACCAATATCCAGATCAAGATACGAGGATATTTCTGAAAATACCACAATATTTCCTGCACTTATAAGCCACCACAAGCTCCCTTCCAGTTACTGTACCCCAATACCCAACAGTACCCATGATCCTAACTATAGATTTTTTCCCTATTTTTGTCCGTGAGTGGATCCATACAATATGTACGCCTTGTGAGTTGCTTCAATTTACATTATGCTTGTGAGATTCATCCACATTGTTATAAGTGGTTTCTATCCTACTTATCCCTCCAAGTAGAATTTCCTTGTCTATTTTACAGGTGAGGAATCGAGGCTTAAAGATTTTAAGCAACTTGGCAAAGCCAAATAGCTGGTCAGTGGCTGAGTCAGGAACTCAAACCTAGATCCCCGCCTGTTCTTCTTCAGACATGAGATGTTCCAGTTGTCTTTCTCAGACCCTACATTAGCATGTGTAAACCTCCAGAATGTATTATTGCCTTAATTACGACTTGGAGACAGGGTCTGTTTAAAAGACAGCAGAAACAATGCATCTTCTGCCTTAAATAAGGCTCACTGCAGATAGTAAGGCTTTATTTTGGATAACTGGATGCACCTAGAATTAGGATCTCCTTTGACAAGGAGTAAGGTTTGGCAATAGATAGGTCCAGCTGCAAAAGTCAACCTTGGTAGTTAACTCTCAAGTATTTTCTAAAATAGAGAACAGTTTATAACTTCTTACAGGAATAATTCTCTATGCTTGTTCTATCTCTTAATATATCTATATCTATGTATATGAGGTCTGTAAAATGATAGAAAAAGTATGAAAACCCTTCAGAATATTAAAATCCTACCTTCCTCTCAGAAGCTCCAGGGCCAATGTGTCTGCTCAGAGGGGCAGCTGGAGCCCCCGACCTCTTCTGATGTTTCTGATGCAGATTCCACACCAGTCCACAGAGAGGGCCAGCCTGGCACAGTGCGGGCAGCCGCTCTCCACCTCGCAAGGCCTGAGTCTTTGCTCAACTCCACTATAGGGACCCTGCAGCCTCAAAGGATTCCTTAGGTCCAAACTGCAGCCTGCTTCAGGCTTCCCAGGCATCTGGGTCCTTTGTCTGTTCTGACCTTTATCTTGGGGTCCAGGAGACTTGCCATTGTCTCTTTATGACCTGGTTTTCCTGAAGATGTTCAGGTGGGGCATAGTGGCAGAGAAGGACAGGGGAAGAGACTTACAGTGGCCTCCTTAGGGCCCTGATATGAGTCCCACTCCCAACCTCTTGCTTCTTGATCTTGAGATTGTCTTTGGGTAAGTTTTAATTTCATTATTTTAAAAAGAAAGTAGTAGTGAGGGCAAGAGTGTTTAAATGGTAATACACTGAGCTCAAAATAGAATAAAATATTGCCTCCTCCTGAAACACACTGGGTCCTGGCCCTGCTGCTTGCCACCTGCTATGACTTTCATCCTAAGAGAATGGTGGCAGCTGGATTCTCCCATTCTTAGCTTTTAGCAGCCCTGGCCCTATGCATAGAAGTTTCCATCAAATAGCAACCATTGCCCAGTTTGTTGCAGTGGTCCTTAATCTGAAGTGTGCACAGAAATGAAGAACCTGTTCAAAATGTAGATTACTGGATCCCCTCCATCCCCTCACCACAGATTCTGATGCAGTAAGTGGTGGTTGGAGCCCAGGAACTTCATTTTAATGAGCACCCAGATGACTCTGTTGCAGATAATATATCAAGTCACTGAGAAATGCTATGGCAAATGAATTCACTTCAACCAGATGTGGGTTCATATCTGGGCTCCACCAGGATCTGGCACAGGTCACTTCCCTCCCTGGGCCTCAGGCCCCTCAACTGTACCCCGAGGGGGCCTGGACCTCTGACTCCCACGCAGAGGCTCGAGTGTCCATGATTGTTTGGTTCCCAGTTAGACACAGGGGTTGGGTGGCGGAGAGATGGGAGAGTGCAAATGTGTGACACCAACAACCTGCCTCATTGGCCAGCTGCCTGGGCAGCTTCTCTGGAGACTGTTGCCTGTCCCACCAGCTAGCTGCTCATGACTTTTGGCAGCTGGGCAGAGAAGCAGCCACGCTATGCTCCTTGGCAATGTCCTCCAACACATTTTGTCTCTCTTCAGTGCTGTCCTCCCATCCCAATGTTTAATTTTTTTTTTTTATTATTATACTTTAAGTTCTGGGATACACGTGCAGAATGTGCAGGTTTGTTCCATAGGTACACATGTGCCATGGTGGTTTGCTGCACCCATCAACCTGTCGTCTCGGTTATAAGCTCCAGATGCATTGGGTATTTGTCCTAATGCTATGCGCCTCCGCTTGCCCTCACCCAGCGACAGGCCCTGGTGTGTGATGTTCCCCTCTCTGTGTCCATGTGTTCTCATTGTTCAACTCCCACTTAGGAGCGAGAACATGCAGTGTTTGGTTTTCTCTTCCTGTGTTACTGTGCTGAGAATGATGGTTTCCAGCTTCATCCATGTCCCTGCAAAGGACATGAACTCATTCTTTTTAATGGCTGCATAGTATTCCATGGTGTACATGTGCCACATTTTCTTTATCCAGTCTATCATTGATAGGCATCTGGGTTGGCCCCAAGTCTGCTATTGTGAATAGTGCTGCAATAAGCACACATGTGCATGTGTCTTTCTAGCAGAATGATTTATAGTCCTTTGAGTATATACCCAGTAATGGATGGCTGAGTCAAATGGTATTTCCAGTTCCAGATCCTTGAGGAATCGCCACACTATCTTCCACAATGGTTGAACTAATTTACACTCCCACCAACAGTGTAAAAGCATTCCCATTTTCCACATCCTCTCCAGCATCTGTTGTTTCCTGACTTTTTAATGATCACTATTCTAACTAGCATGAGATGGTATCTCATTGTGGTTTTGATTTGCATTTCTCTAATAACCAGTGATGATGAGCTTTTTTTCATATGCTTCTTGGCCACATAAATGTCTTCTTTTGAGAAGCATCTGTTCATATCCTTTACCCACTTTTTGATGGGGTTATTTTTTTATTGTAAATTTTTTTAATAAACTTTTTATTTTGGAATAATTTTAAATGTATGTAAAAGTTGCAAAGATATTACAGACAAGTCACTTCCCTAAATGTTAACATCTTACAGTACATTTGTCGAAACTAAGAAACCAACATTGATACATTCCTTTGAACTAAATTCCAGACATTTAGATTTCACCAGTTTTTTCACTAGTTTCCTTTTTCTGTTCGGGGTCCAATCCTGGAGACCACAGTACATTTTGTTACCAAGTCTCCTTAGTCTCTTTTGGTCTGTGGCTCTTTCTGAGTCCTTTCTTGACCCCCATGACCTTGACAGTCTTGAGTGGTAGCAGACAGATATCATGAAGAATTTCATTCGGTCTGGTTTGTCTGCTATTTGTCCTCATGGTTAGACTGGGGTTATGGGTTTTGGTGAAGAATACCACAGAGTTGAAATGCCCTCATCACATATCAATGTGCTGTCAACATGACTTATCACTTGTGACGTTAACCTTGACCACTTAGATAAGTAGTGCTTTCATCAGTTTTCTCCACTTTGAATTTTTTCTTTTTAAAATGAGTTCCAAGGGAATAAAGCTTTGGCCTTTGCCCATTCAGTATGATATTGGCTGTGGGTTTGTCATAGATAGCTCTTATTATTTTGAGATACGTCCCATCAATACCTAATTTATTGAGAGTTTTTAGCATGAAGGGTTGTTGAATTTTGTCAAAGGCCTTTTCTGCATCTATTGAGATAATCACGTGGTTTTTGTCTTTGGTTCTGTTTATATGCTGGATTACATTTATTGATTTGCGTATGTTGAACCAGCCTTGCATCCCAGGGATGAAGCCCACTTGATCATGGTGTATAAGCTTTTTGATGTGCTGCTGGATTTGGTTTGCCAGTATTTTATTGAGGATTTTAGGACTTCATGTCTAAAACACCAAAAGCAATGGCAACAAAAGCCAAAATTGACAAATGGGATCTAATTAAACTAAAGAGCTTCTGCACAGCAAAAGAAACTACCATCAGAGTGAACAGGCAACCTACAAAATGGGAGAAAATTTTCGCAACCTACTCATCTGACAAAGGGCTAATATCCAGAATCTACAATGAACTCAAACAAATTTACAAGAAAAAAACAAACAACCCCATCAAAAAGTGGGCGAAGGATATGAACAGACACTTCTCAAGACATTTATGCAGTCAAAAAACACATGAAAAAATGCTCATCACTGGCCATCAGAGAAATGCAAATCAAAACCACAATGAGATACCATCTCACACCAGTTAGAATGGCCATCATTAAAAAGTCAGGAAACAACAGGTGCTGGAGAGGATGTGGAGAAATAGGAACACTTTTACACTGTTGGTGGGACTGTGAACTAGTTCAACCATTGTGGAAGTCAGTGTGGCAATTCCTCAGGGACTTAGAACTAGAAATACCATTTGACCCAGCCATCCCATTACTGGGTATATACCCAAAGGACTATAAATCATGCTGCTATAAAGACACACGCACACGTATGTTTATTGCGGCACTATTCCCAATAGCAAAGACTTGGAACCAACTCAAATGTCCAACAACGATAGACTGGATTAAGAAAATGTGGCACATATACACCATGGAATACTATGCAGCCATAAAAATGATGAGTTCATGTCCTTTGTAGGGACATGGATGAAACTGGAAACCATAATTCTCAGTAAACTATCGCAAGGACAAAAAACCAAACACCGCATGTTCTCACTCATAGGTGGGAATTGAACAATGAGAACTCATGGACACAGGAAGGGGAACATCACACTCTGGGGACTGTTGTGGGGTGGGGGGAGGGACAGCATTAGGAGATATACCTAATGCTAAATGACGAGTTAATGGGTGCAGCAAAGCAACATGGCACATGGATACATATGTAACAAACCTGCACATTGTGTACATGTACCCTAAAACCTAAAATATAATAAAAAATAAAAATAAAGCTTTGGCGTTTGCCACTAAGAGTTACCTGGATAAACTGGAAGAGGTAGGGGTGGGCATCTCAAGGTGGCTTTGTCACTCTTGGGCATGAGTAGGATATAGTGGTTTGGAATCATCCCTAACCTTTCTGGGTTCTGCACCCCTCATTCCAGGTGAAGTGGGGTCTGTTAACGTTGGTGTGGGTGTGTGAATCACCAGGAGGGCTGTTTAAGAAATAGTTGCTGATTGGGTGGGCTTGCCACTGAGCCCAGTCCGCTGTAGTTTTAATGAGCTCCTGGGTGACTCCAATGTACATCAGCCTTTGAGAACCACTGAGCTACAGCTCAGATTTTTCTTGCAACTGAAAATATCCACCCGAGTTTCATTCTGGTATTTCTATCTGCCAGCAGGTGGAACCAGAGGCCTATGACATTAAATCTGCTGAAGAAAACTAGGACAAATTCCAGTCAACAAAGCATTCCGCATGGTAAGCAGAATTAGGGTTATTTTGAAACAGATGGGCGCTACAGAGGCTGCTGCACTGAATATTATGGAGTTGTTTATTGTCTAGATGGCCCGAAACCCAGGAATTATTTGCCAGCATCTAGCAGTTTCTATGACATATCAGAATTCTTCCAGAGCAGAGGAGACTGAAAGGCACTGGGAGAGATATAGATACAGATATGGATATGAATGCAGATAGTTTAACCAGTTCTAATCCTGAATTTCCTCCTGTTATTGTGCACGCTGCCTTGTGTTAGTGAGTGCTTTGCAGGAATGATCCGGAGCCTCCTAAATATGCTAACTCCAAATCAGAGGAGATAAACAGACACAATCTATGGTAATAAGACAATCAATCCTGGATGCAGTAATACTCAAAATGATCTATGTTAGGCCTAACCAGGTGGTACTGGTTACTGGCTCACATTTTCACTCAAACCCCCCCACTTGTACTTGCCCCCAGTCCTCCTCTTTGCTTCTGTCCCTCCTCCCCATCCCCCAACCCCCAACCCCCAGGAGAGCATCAGAAGGGCAGAAGTGAGATAAAAGGCCCATCTAGCCCTCATTCTGACTGTGCCTGATGCCTGGTTCAGAGTGCAGACTGCTGTCTAAGGACACTCAGAACTTGGTTTGACTTGGGGGTTTCTCTGGCCTAGCACTGAGTGAATGTACAAGACCAGGGCTTATAAATTGAGTATTCCATGAGTTCTAGGAATCTGCAAAAGTCTTCAGCACCAGTGGTTCCTTTCAGGAGAATATTTCTAATTCCTTAGCCTATGACCCCAGGGCGTTAGCTGTTGCTGTTCTGCCTGGTCCGCCTAGGCTCAGAGAGGTCACGAAGGCTCTCATGGACTCAATGTTTGTGTTCCCTCAAAATCCATACGTTGAAGTCCTAACCCTCAATGTGATGGTATGTGGAGGTGGGGCCTTTGGGAGGTAATTAGGTTTATATGAGGACATGAGGGTGGAGCCCCCATGATGGCACTGGTAACCTTATCGGGGAATGAAGAGGCCAGAGCTTGCACTCTCTGCCAATGTGAGGTCACAGTGAGAAGGCGGCCATCTATAATCCAGGAAGAAGGACCCCACTATAACCTGATCATATTAGTACCTGGAACTTCTAGCCTCCAGAACCGTGAGAAATAAATTTTTGTTGTTTAAGCCACCGGGTTCATGGTAGTATTTTGTTAAGGTGGCTGAAACTGACTAAGACAGCGTCTTTGAAGTTGGCAGCTTGGCAACTGGTAGTTCAGCAGGTGCTGGCTGTCACAGCTGCTGGGCAGGCCCCCAGTGATCAGAGGGGTGAACAGATGTGCTTTCTGGTGGAGAAGAAAGCACATCTTTCTTGGGACTCTGTCCTAAGTGGTGGCTTCATAATTGCCTGGGACAGCAGCTCCCTCCCTCCAAGGGACACAATGCCAGCTGCATGGCTCACCCTCCTATATGAGCACGGGCAGTTCCTCCATTCACAAGTAACAAGATCCCCCACACCACTGCGTTTTGCCCAGGCTCTCAAATCTCCTGTTCAGATAAAGGTATAAAGAAGCATTTTTGATCATATTTAGACCTGTTTTGTTTTCTTCTCACTCCCTTCCACTTGAGTTTCAAACCAGAGAGCTGGCCCAATTTCCAGTCCTTCAAACCAAGGATCAAGGGAATGTTTTCACTGACTTTTGAAATCAAAGACCATTTGAAATTAGCCAACATTTCTCTCAGAAACCTCAATCTTCTTAAAACACTCCTTAACCTTTGCACACGAAAAAAAGTACAAGTAAACATCATCCCAAGCATTCAAGGAATAAGGGGAAAAAAAAGACAAGCCAGTGGGAAAAGAACTTTGAAAAGGGACAAAAAGTTGGCAACTTCTGCTGAGAACAACCATCCCCGAGTGGTCAAGTTTAGGTCACCCTGGACAACTACTGCAGATAACCATGTGTCTCCTAAAAACAAGGCTGTTGGGCCTGGGAAAATAAGTGGATTGAGGTGGCTGGCCCCTAGGCTAGGTAGCCTGACTGACTAGCAGCAAATAAAGTGAACCACATAAGTGGCCCCAAGTCCCACACCTACCCAATACTTCCATGCCACATTCCTGCAGAAAACACAGCATGCTTCCAAGGGCTAAAGACTAGATGCTGGATCTATAACAGTGATTCTCAAACCCATGTTGGGGAGCTTGGTGAGAGGCAGATTCTAGGGTTCTAATGGAAGATTCCAGATCAATGTCTGTTGGAGGACCCAGGAATGTGCGTTTTTTAACACACACCTCAAGTGAGCTGGATGCCCACATGCCCCACTTTGAGAAACTTTGACCACAGGAATGCCATACCGTGTTCTGTGGTTATGTTTGCCTTTGACCATTTGCACTAGCATGGCATTTGGTTTTGTACAAGTAGGTTTCTGGTGACATTTACTATGAGTCAAAGACTCTGGTAGTTTCCTAGGTTATGCTATGCTCGACCTTGGATGATGTAGATTTTAAAAGATACCAATGCAACCCAGCTATCCTGAAAAACACAACAAATACAATTGTTAGTTAAAATTCTATTTGTGATGACACCAGGGTAGAAGAAACTGGCCCAATGTCACTCACCCAGTCCTAGGAACAAAGGAATTCACCTCTGGATCCCTGGTACTTCGTACATAGTGGGTGCATGATAAATGCTTGAGGAATGAATGAAAGAACAAGCTAACACACCATTAGGGCAGATTTCAATTTCTGGCCTCAGCCACTAAATAGCTCTCAAATCCTGAGACACAAATACTGAGGAACAGGTGAGGAGGGGCTACAAACCCACAGGCTGTGGAACACAATTCAGTCTATTTGTTTTTTCTATGAAATTCACAAGCTTTGCCTGGGCTCTGGGGTTCTGGACACATTAAAGAACATTCAGTAGCTAGAAATAGGCTGAGATATGAGATGTATTACATCTATTGATGCTGAATGCTGTCTGAAATGTTTTAAAAGTTCAAATTATCTTTACTTTTCAAATACCATAAGCCTGATTAGTACATAACTACAGGTCCAGAAATACCAATATCAATGTATAATTACAAAAACAATCTCTGACCTAGGAAATTGTCCCTGAGATTATCTGCAGCCTAGGAGAACACAGTGGTCCAAAGCCCTTATTAAAGCTGACAGCCACCTGGCATCCACCTTTTGCAGGTGGAACTAGAGGAAGACAAACTGCTCTGGGAAAACCTGCAATTAGAGTGAGTCATGGCTGGGATCAAAGGTACCCAAATCATCAGGGGTGGGGCTGAGGGAATCACTGGGAACCTCCCAGCCCAACCCTACCACATGTGAGGCCTGTGGCCAGATGTGTGCTTGCTAGGCAAGAAAAGAAAAGAGGGCGGGGGCAACTTGAAAATAGTGAAAGAGGAATGATATACTTATCGAAAGTATGATAGCCATGAAATTTGAGAGGTAGCAGCTTGTGATTTAGGAAAACAGGGTGGGCTTCTCCACAAAGGTCTAGATAACTTGGACCATGAGGGCGATGCAACCTTTATCCATTTGGAGTCGATAAGCTCCATGAGATATGTGGCAGTGAGAAGTCATCTGGAGAAATGCACAAACAAGCAGGAGCCCTTGCTCTCTGCACCCCAGAGCTGAGAAATTCTTATGTGGGTCAGAGTTAGCCTAGCATTGTGATGGCTGGGAAGCCAGTTTCTGTGATGTGAAAAACTGAGAAGTATGATGGTCATTTTAAAACCATGCTTGTTTCTGTATTTGATGGCATTTAACCAAGTCTAATTAACCATTTTTTGTGTGTTAAGTCTGATTAACTCATTATTCCTCTCCCAAATCCTAATCTTGTGCCCCATTAGAGACAGTGTGTGTGTGTGTGTGTGTGTGTGTGTGTGTGTGTGTGTGCATGAGTGCATGGATGTGTGTGCCTGCATGTGTTTGCATGAGTGTGTGCTTATATGTGTGTGCTAACCTACAGAGGCAGGAGGCAATTCTGTGACTGAAACCTAACATCTTTTTTTTTTTTGAAGTTTAATGAGCTCCTTTATTTTTTAAAATTTTTTTTGAAGTTCAATGAGCTCCTTTATTTTTTTTATCATACTTTAAGTTCTAGGGTACATGTGCACAACGTGTGGTCTTGTTACATAGGTATACATGTGCCATGCTGGCCCGCTGCACCCATCAACTCGTCATTTACATTAGGTATTTCTCCCAGTGCTATCCCTCCCCCTACGCCCCACCCCATGACAGGTCCTGGTGTATGATGTTCCCCACCCTGTGTCCAAATGTTCTCATTGTTCAATTCCCACCTATGAGTGAGAACATGCGGTGTTTGGTTTTCTGTCCTTGTGATAGTTTGCTCAGAATGATGGAAACCTAACATCTCTTACAAACAAACCCATCCAGCCTCAGGGAGGCCAAGGAGTGTCTCAGACTGGTTTTACACCCTAGAAATGGCCTGCCTCAGTCTCAAACTGAACAAGAATTAAACTCAGAAATTATTTTAAAACGGTCTCTGCTACGGAGAGATATTCAGTAACAACAAAAAGTGAGTTATTCCTACATGCCTATTAATAGACATTATTAATAAATTCTAGTAAAATAAAACTTATTTTATGAACAGAAAAAGGAAACCCCAGAACTAAATTTTTTAAACATCAATCCCAAGTTAGGAACCTAGAATTAGGCTTATCTTGGGTAACTGAAAATTTAGATAAGGGAAGAGGAATATGTTGCTCTCTGAACTTCATTGGAAGTATCTAAATATGTGCTTTGGCCAGATAAAAAGCTAGCAGAGAAAGGACTATCTGGTTTTAAGACAGGAGCCCTAAAGATTTAATCAAGTGTGGATGGGAGACTGTGTATGAGATGCATCCAGGATGACATCATAAAAGTCATGCATTTCCAGGACACAAGGGGTGTCCAGGATAGTAGATCTGACCTGCTCATGTCAGAGATGGGAAATGGAAGTCCAGAGAAGGTAAATGGTTTTCCTAAGAGCTAAGAGGCACAGAACCACACCCCAAATCTCCTGTTTTCTCTTCCAGGCATTTCATTCTGCTTAAAACCTTGCTTACCAAATCTGGAGTGGATACCGGTGTCTTACAAAGCTGCCCTTCTGCTACCTGGCTCTGGTGGGGAACGAGAGTAGGGCACGGGTTCTGAACCAGAAAGAGCTGAGGCTGAATACTGGCTTTGCCTCTTATTTTGTGCCCTAGGATGTGTTACTTTACTCACTGATCCTCAGTTTTCTTATCTGTAAAATCTAGCTTATGGGTGTGTTCTGAGGACCAAACGAATTAAAGGATGTGAGCAACTGGGTCAAAGCAATGAAAGGTAAGTTACACTAATGACCCCCTTTCTAGGCTGTGCTTCTCAGAAATGCCCCCACTATCCCTCCAGTTAGTCACACAAGCCCAGACCCTAGAGTCTTCCTCGACACCTTCCTCTTCCACTCGTCCTGCCCCAAATTCAATCCATCAAAACCTGTCATTTTAACCTGAACATTCCCAAATTTGTCCATTCTTCTCTATCTGGCCTGTCACCGACTATGTTTGAGTCACCTGTATCATGGGGCCTAGACCAGTGCCTGAACCACTGTGATGGTTAATGTAGGTATGAACTAGACTGGCTTGAGGGATGCCTCGATGGCTGGTGAAGCAGTGCTCCTGGGTGTTTCTGAAAGTTGCCAGAGACTGACTGACATTCAAGTCAGGCGACTGAGAGAGGAAGATGCGCCCCAATGTGGGTGGGCACCATCCAGTGGACTGCCAGTGTGGTAGAACAGGGCAGACAGTAGAAGGGTATGCAGCCTGCTGAGTCTTCTTGCTCTTCCTCTCTCCTCCTGTGCGGGATGCTTGCTTCCTCTCCTCCTGCCTTTGAATATGACGAGCCAGCCAAGTAAAAAGGGCTCCCAGAGAATCTCCAACTGACCTGTGCAATGGGATGATGGGGTGGGGTCTCGGGAAGTTCCAGCCATTTGTAACAGGGAGGAGTCTGGCCCCTCCTGTTCCTGGGTGGTGACCTGGGATTCGACTGGTGAGATGGGGGCCTGTTAACAGGAACGGTCTTGCTTTGCTGAGTTTTTTCCTTTTTTCACCCAATAAATTCTGCTTTTCTTACCCCTCTCTGTGTCCACGAGCCTTATCTTTCCCGACTGTGTGACAGGAACCCAGTTTTTAGCTGAACTGAGGAGAAAGTCCTACAACGAGACTGCAATTTCTTTAGCCTTTGGACCTTGGGACTTTCAGCAGTTGGCCTCCTGAGGGCTCCTGGACCTCGGGCCTCAGACTGACGGCTGCGCTGCAGATTTCCTTGGTTTTGAGGCTTTTGGACTGGGAATGAGCCACACTAATGGCTTCTCTCTTTCCCCAGCCCGCAGATTGCCTATCATAGGACTTTGCTTGTAATCACTTAGCTGATTCTCCATAATAAACTCCGTTTTATACATACCTACATCCTATTGGTTCTGCCCCTCTGAAGAACTCTAACACAACCCTAAACCATTTCCCCACACTCACTCCTGTCTTCCTACCTCCACACAGTAGCTGGGAGAGCTTTTCAAAAACAAACATCTCATCCACTTTACTCTTGGTTTTTATTTTACAGCAAAAATAAACAATCTTCTTCGGCCCAGTAAGTGCAGGGCGTGGCTACCAGCAGCCTCTCTAGCCCCCTTGGGCCCCACTCTCCCCTCACCACCCCTTGCCCCACCCCGCCTCTCCTTGCTTCATGTCCTCTGGCTCTTGGCTCAAACACAACTTTTCCAGGAAAGTGACTGTGTCCTCTGATCACCCCCAATGAGTATCCTTTGCCTGAAGCTCTCACAGAATCCCCTCTCTTCACAGCACATGATGCTATGGTTAGTGATTATTCGTGAATCTAATCATTTTGAGAGCGTGCATTCTCACTGCACTGGGAGCTCCATGGGGGCAAGGACAGTGAGGGTTTATGTCCACATTCTATGCCTGGGGATGAATAAATAAATGAACAAATGCAGGAATAGAAGGAGATGTAGAGTGCTAAATATCGCCTTCATTATACAGATGTAAAGACTGAGGCTCGAGGTAGGTGGGCAGTTTCTTGAGGTCTCACACCAGAAAACGGTATGGTCCATATGTCCAGGGGTCAGATCCAAGCCCAGTGCTCTTCATATTCCACCAGTTTGCTTTGGACACCAGTACACACATCTTTCCCTTTACCATCCAACCTTTCTCTACTCCAACTAGTGGCTTAGCAAAAAATTAGAGATTTTTAGTGGGGGGCTAGCAGGCTATAGGAAGGGTTGTAATTGGTACATGGAGAAAAAAAAGAGTACAAATTGAATATTTGAATTTAAGAAAAAAGATGATCATGAAAAGGCACAAAATGTATTGCTGTTTAGACCAAGTGTAACAGTGCTCTAGAATTGTTTCTATGGATCTGAAGACAGATTAAGGGCAAGTGACTTGGCAAAAGGCCTAGACCTGTTTTCAGATAATTATCTCACAGTAGAAAAAAATAAGGGCAGTACAAGCTCCAGTGAGGACACTACACCAGCATGACAGATCTAAATCGAACATACTTCTATGAGTCATTTAGAGCTTTACATACTGTAGAGAAAAGAACGCATAAAACATGCCCAAACAGCCTCTATTGATGTGGTGAACTCTTTTAAAACCACATTGTTCAAATTTACGTTAAAATGCAAACTCTTCATGTTTACAATGGTACTATTGGAGGAACTCAATATAAAAGTACAACTGTTACATTTCAAAGACAAGACTTAGAACAATAGGGCAATTCCCAGTGTGAATTTATGAACTGCTAAACCTCAAAAGATTTCTTCAATTAGCAATGAAGACTCTTGACGTATTTGCAGCCTGATATAGGGGCTGCTCTTTATATAATTTGGGGTGTATCAGAACTCTTCCTTACTTTTACTTACCTCGGATGACAACTATTATGCTTCTCCCTGTGCAGCATTTGATCCTGCTAATTACGCTCCAGGGCCAGGATGGTGTTTCACCGTTCACCATTGCTCCTGGGGCAGGCTACAAATTATACATAATGCACTGCATTGTAATTGCTGCATTGTGAACTTCGCTCGCCTTTCCAACACAAAATACCGACATCTAAGTTGTTTTATTATAAAAAACCATAAGGGATTCTTTTGGATTATAAACATCTGAAGACATAACATTCTCATGAATTCCAGCCGGCTATTTTGGACACTCAGTGGGGCAGACAAGGCTGAAAAGCAAAGCAAATACACTTCATATTCGTGTTTACAGAAAAAAAGGAGGCGGCAGTCATGAAGGCAAGACTGTGTTAAATGCAAAACTACAGGGAGGGGGGGCGTGCCGAAGGGGAGACACAAACTGAACTGGGAAACCAGAGACGCGAGACATCCAGTGATGCTCCTTGACTTCTCTGGGCCTCAAGTTCCTCATTTCCAAAACAAAGGCACAGAAACGAATGACCACAAAGATCCCTTTTTCCATGAAGACAGGCACTCAGGAGAGCAGTGGCTTGTTTCTGAGTCTCACTTGTGAGGCCAGCCTTATCCCAGCCTGAAGGATAAACCAGGAACCCGAGTCTTGTGCCAGACAAGAGGCCTCTGCCATCTACCCTGTTTGGAGCCTCTAAGAAAAAGATGATGGCTCTTTCAGTGGGAGGAGCGGGTCAGAATAAATGAAGCCTCAGTTTTATATATAAAATGCCACCAAGTGGGGAAAAATATCACAGCAGTATTGTGGTCATTGAAATTTATCATTGCCCTTGTGCCCCAGGGCCAAGAGGCCTCACTCCAGACACCTACCCAATGGGCCCAAGTCATAGTACCTTGTGCCTGCAGCACTTAGAAGCCACACCCAAGCCCCAGTAAGGTACTCCTAACCCTCCCTTCTCTCCTCCTCTCAAAATGAGACAATAGCCTGATGTGTGAAGTTGGACTGGGGTCTCTTCTCTTCCTCTGAGTGTTCTAGATGAACATAAGGTAGCAGCAGCACCGCACGGAACTGTGTGCATTCTTCATCAGTGTATGGTGGTGAGTCTCCTACACAGTGAAGATGGGATAGTCAAAGAAGAGGAAAAGGCAGGGGAGGGTTTCCAGGTAAGGAGGCGTGGGTAAAGCTCACACATTTTGATAACTTGCAACAAATTGTTACTATATTGGGATACTGCTCCTTTGATGTTGCTGCATGTCAAAGCAGCTGAAACAGACATCTTGACTTGGACTTGGGAAGTCACTGACTAGGCATCCTCATTTCTCTTTGTCTAGTGGTGTCTCCATGGGGGTGGGCATATCCAAGATCTAGTATGACCAGAGGACGCAGACAAGGTGACAGAGGACTTAAGTGACGATGGACAATAGCTCCACACCTGGACTGCCTCAGAAGCCCTGCTTGGCTGCTAAGATTGGGCTGGCCTTGAGGGAAGAGCAGGCTGTGCTCTCACACCTTCCAAGCGTCCCTGGTACCAAAAACTTGGGGCTTTGCACCTCTGCTCCAATCTATACTGCACATAGTCTCCAAACCAAACAGTCGGGACTTGTGACCAGACAGGCCCTGCTATGCTAATGGGGGCAGGAGACCTATTTTCAACTGGAACCATGAGTGTGACTGTTCCCCAGATCTAGACACAGAACACAACAACCCTGGGGCCACTTACATTACTCCTGCAGCCAAATGCACTCAATCAGAACCCTCAGAGGGACAAGGTAATCTTGCTTGCTATCTACTGGCGACAATGAAATCTTGCTTTTGTGTATTATCTCTTTTCAAATATTTTCTAAATAATATGTAGTTCCTAAGCATCATCACAACTTTTAATATGTCAGTACACAAGGCAATACTTACGGAGTTTATGTATAGATCATTGTTGAAAATTCCAAGCCTAACAGATTTTAAAGAGTTCCTTCTTCGTGTAGAAATAAATGTATTTCCCTGCATTGGACAATAGTTTGACGTCATCTTTAAATCCAAGCAGATTTCCCTCTTCTGTACCAAACTGCCCATTTCATTAGGAGGACTAACAAGGTTTTCTATCATCTGAGTAAGGACTGGCCTGGCTTCTGGGTGGCCCCAGGGGGCAATAAGAAGGAAAGGAAAATCAAGAAGTTGCTCCCTCTAGGAGCGGGGTCCTCCCTCACCCCATGGCCAGTCTGAGGAAAGCAAACTGTCATTGAGTTCGGGCTTCCCTCACCTCCAAATTTATTGAGGTCTAATTGACAAATAAAATTGTATAAGTTTAAGGTGCACAACGTGATGATTTTATATATGTATTTATAGATGTGTGTGTGTGTCTGTGTGTGTGTGTGTGTGTGTGTGTAGTGAAATGAGTACCACAATCAAGTTAGTTACCTCAGAGGCATCGATTCCACGTTTTCTACATGGTCCCGTTACGAAGAGTTTCTCTTTATTCTCATTTATCATTCTGGGGCACCATATTAAATCTTGGGAGGCCCTAGGAGAGCTCAGATCTGAAAGATTTTATGTTAGAAATGGAACCGCCAACTAAATGGAAGGAGGAGCTGGTGGTTTTAAAAACATAATTTCCTTGCTACCCACTAAGAGTCCCAGTTCTCTCCACGTACCAAGGAGTCACTGCTGCTGGTTCACATGTGGCCATCAGAGCAGTGGAACTAGACCTTGTCTGTGCCACAGGAGCACAGCCTGGAAGGGATACATGGCCTGAAAACAGTAATGGGAGCACCAAGATCTCCAGGATGTGCCTGAGCCATGCGCTGGCGAGGTACCTGAAAAGAGTGATTTCCAATTATACAATGACACCATGAACACTGTATGGTTCACGACTCTCAGCCTGCAGGGAGTATCCACCCTGCTCTTGGGTGCGGGACACTAAAGAGGATCCTGGTGCCTGGAAATCTATGCAAATCACTTCCACAGGTACATTCCCATTTATTTTAGAACCAAACCAGAAGAATCTAATAACTAGACGTCTCTTTTGTACATCCTTGTTCAATGAAAAAGTGACTCTAAAGAAGTTAATACCTTGACACTCAGGACTCAAAAGAGCAACACCCAGGCCGGGCACGGTGGCTCATGCCTGTAATCCCAGCACTTTGGGAGGCCGAGGCGGGTGGATCACGAGGTCAGGAGATCAAGACTATCCTGGCTAAGCCCGTCTCTACTAAAAATACAAAAGATTAGCCAGGCCTAGTGGCGGGTGTCTGTAATTCCAGCTACTCAGGAGGCTGAGGCAGGAGAATGGCGTGAACCCAGGGGGCGGAGCTTGCAGTGAGCCGAGATCACACCACTGCACTCCAGCCTGGGCCACAGGCTTTGAGACTCTGTCTCAAAAATAAAATATAACATAACATAACATAACATAACATAACATAACATAACATAACATAAGGGCAACACCCATACAACACTCTGGGCTCAAGTCCCTCTTTAGTAGAACCTCCCCACATTCTATGCACAGGGCAGAGAAGACTTAGAATGCTAATTATTTCTTTGAAGTGTTACACCGAGTGCTGTGTAAAAAGGAAGCGCAGGTGAGACAAACGCCGGCCATCTGTCAAGGCCTGTGAAACTGGGTAAGGAGGCAAGCATGTGGAAAGGCGGTGAGGGGCGCTGGGCCTCTTCCCCACAAAACCCTCAAGCTCATTGCAGAGAGGCAGCCACTCTGCTATCAAAGAGCCCAGGCGAACGAAAAGGAGATTCTCAGGGGTGGGCAGCCAGGAGGATGAACAGGCAGAATCACAATTCTAACACACAGTAGCCTTATTCATGGGCTACGGAGTTGTTCTAACACTCACAGGAATGCTGCAAGAAAGATACGATCTATTTCACTTCTGCTAGTGAAGGAGGCAGGTCAAGGCTCTTCTCATCTGGTTTTCACTTGCTCAGACAATAACAATGATAACAAAATGCTTGCTGCTTCCAAGAATGAACATCTCCATCTGTTTACTCTTGATCTAACTTACCTTTGTCTCTGGAAGAAAACAATTCAAACATAAAATGTTAGAGAGGTCCTTGCTGAAGGGGACTAGGCAGGGAAGAGAGTGAATATTACATCTAGGAATCATTTTATGAACTACTCCTAAGGCGGTAGAGCTTTGCTCTTGATCAGTAAGCACCATTCTTAGAATGGGGGCAGTTGGGTAAATGGCAAAGCCAATGAGGAAACAGAGTGGAAGAGGAAACAGAGTGGAAAAGGGAACAGGCAAACACCCGCTTCCCAACTTTCCCAGATAATGAGGCCAGACATCTCCCCCAGGCACCCACTTCGTAGTCACCAGCATCTCTAGCACAGGAAAATGTCTTACACAATTTTTTTTGAGTAACGATTTCCTTAACTTGATGCCAGGCAAATCTCATTCTTTCTCTGGGGAGGATATACTTTGGGATTCCTGCTACAAATCAAATGGTTTGCATGAGTTTGGAAGAAGATCATTTAAGGGCAATCAACACTATATAGTTTTGTACACACATGTACACACTGCAAAAAGGAAATAGAGAAAGTGAACAAGAACCCCGAGGCTGAAGTCCAGGGAGGAACTTCTGTGAGGAAGGATGGCAGCCACAGGGCACAACCCAAACTCAGGTAGGGCTCTGAGTCTCTACTTTGAAGTCCGGGCCTACCAAGAAATTAAAACATAAATACAGAAAATCATACAGCAGTGGGGGAACATGCATGCTTTTTTTTTTTTTTTTTTTTTTTTGCTATAGGCTTCCTTCCTTTTTAACTTTAGTTGATAAATGGAGGGATTCGGCCTTCTGAATACACGTGGTAACTTGTGTACTTACCTATAACCCAACCAAAAACTGACCAAAACCAAAACATTTCAAATAGACTTCATGAAAGGCACCCTTAAAGACCAAGAGCTTGGCCGAGTGTGAGCAGAGAGCCCCTGGACTCGAGAGACCAGTCTGTCCATTCACTGTCGTGTCACTATCATAGGTGTCCAGTCATTATTTGCTGAATGACTGACTCAAAAAATTTCACAGATGGAGGGCAAGTTTCACCATTTCCAGCTCCTGCCTTGACCCAGAAGCTCTGCCCATGAAGCAGCACTGCAGGGTTTTGAGTGTGGCCCACATCTGCCCTGGTGCCATCTAGCGACCCTGGGAGTCCAGATGAACTGGGTGGAGCAGCTTTCCCAGGCCCATTTATATGGGCAGACCCCTTTTTCCAGGGGGCATAGCAGGGCTGAGAAAGAGGAGGATGGCTCTGCTCTTTAGGTAATTCCTGTCTCTCTTCCCTCCTCTCATTTAGTACCTTTGTGTTTCTTTCTTAAGAAGTGGGCTTTTTCCATCAATGATTGACTGGATGAAGAAAATGTGGCACATATGCACCATGGAATACTATGCAGCCATAAAAAAGAATGAGATCATGTCCTTTGCAGGGACATGGATGAAGCTGGAAGCCATCATTCTCAGCAAACTAACACAGGAACAGAAAACCAAACACTGCATGCTGTCACTCATAAGTGGGAGTTGAACAATGAGAACACATGGATACAGGGAGCGGAACAGCACACACCAAGGCCTGTTGGGGGTTAGGGGGCAAGGGGATGGAGAGCATTAGGACAAAGACCTAATGCATGTGAGGCTTAAAACTTAGATGATGGGCTGATAGGTGCAGCAAACCACCATGGCACATGTGACCTATGTAACAAACCTGCATGTTCTGCACATGTATCCAAGAACTGAAAGTAAAATTTAAAAAAAAAAAAAAAAAAAGAAGTGGGCTTTTGCTTTCTCTCTAGTTTTCTATCATGTTCAATAAGTTCCTTGCCACCAAATTCTAGAGCTCTGAAGAAAGGCCACAAAGATCCACCTTTGGATTAAAAAAAAAATCATATCTCAACAAAACACACAAATCACATGACAGATAACTTAGAACAAATGTCTAGTATTCTAAAGAAAACAAACCAAAAGAAACAACAGGCAAAAAACACCTCTCTGATTTTGTCAAGAAACTTGTCTGAATATTAGTAGCCACATTTATCCCATATTTGCAAGGTAAAAAATAAACTATAGCAACTAAACAGAGAGAAAAGAATGGATTATGACCTGAAAGTGGCTACTGCTGCTTCATGAAGTTATCAAAAGTCAAATAACCTGGTAGTCTATTCTTTCTCATGCCTTAGCTGTAACAGAGAAGAAAACTGGCTTGGAACAAAACAATGAGAAATGGGGAGGAATACACTTTGACACACAGCTTGAAGATGCCCGTTCTGCTTCACCGTGATGGCAGTGCAAAGGAAATGAGCCCACAAAGGGTTCAGACGTCCTTTGACACCAGACTTTGCCACTTACTTGTACTTCACTTATTTGTTACTTCTTCTATTCCTTCTCTCACTCACTTGGGCATTCACCAACAAGTATTTATTAAGCACCTGCCTCGGCTCTGCCACAGGTGTGAGGAGGGAAACAGGAGTGAATGAGAGCAAGACGCGGCTTCAGCCACTGTAGGGAGAGCACTCAGGGAGGGTGAGTTTTTTAAAGGCCCATGAAAATGTTCCAGACCTCAAAACAATTAGCTGGTTCCAACATGAAACAGAAACTATAAAATTAAAAGTAATAAACATTTAATTAAATGTACCATCTCAACTATTTATAACTCAACTCACATATATGATGATATATATTAGACATGGGATCTGCGGGACAGATATGAGATTGCATTATGTTTTAATACACTTGAAATGATATGGGGCAGGGCTTTTAAAAGTCCACGAAGGTCCTCAAATGTCCCCACACGATGGGAAGGACATCCCTCCTCTCCGAGGCACACACCAGCTGCCAAGATTGCCTCGTGAAATACTGAAGTTGCATCCCTGAGCCTCAATTTCTTTATGAAAACAAACAAAAACCATGGTCCTCAGGGCAGTTTTGAGAACCAAATAGAAAAAGTACATTGGAAAATATTTCACAGGCTGGCAGAGATGAAAAGTAAAATTGTTAACTCCTTACATCTTTATTCCTCCAGGTGGTGAATGCCTCGTGCTATGTTTGATGCTACACGCCTGCTGCCTGAGCAGGCACGCAGAAGACAACGGACCTCTACCAGTGCCGAAAAATAAGGCTGCTTCCGTGCCCTCCGGCAGCCAACAGATGTTCACGATGGACAAATGCACACACAAACCAGGATGCTTCATGTACAGATAAAACTTGGTCCATATCATGAGACTCCAAACAGACAAAGGTTAAAAAGGGGGGGAAAAAGCTTATTTTAGTAAAAAATGAAACCATTTTTCAATTAGTTTCAGTTCTAAGCAGACACCATCTTCTGTTTGCCCTAAAAATGAGAAGCTGGAGACTGCTCCTCAATTCAGTTTTACTTCTCTCTTTTGTTGACACTTTAAGAAAGACCTTAATTCTCCCAGCAACCAACAACAGTAGCTAAAAGGGGAAAATACATTCAATTCTGGGAAGAAAGGATCACATAGGACAGCACAGAAATATATCCTAGGAGGCCATGTGATTTTATTCTTTGTCATTTTTCTCTTTTCCCTTTTTTTCTTCATGGACAACCATTTGAGGAATGGGGTGGGAGAGGGCTGGGGTGATGATATGACCAGGTTAAAAGTAGCCCAGGACATAAAATAAAAAATTAAGGAGGGGGAACAGTTGTAAACCTCTGAAAATAGAAACTGCCTCAAATGTGTTAGTTCAGTACACCAGACCCTCCATCTGAGTTCAAGATTCCCTTTGTGCCTCACCACAGGATGTGTTAAGATGATATACAGTGTGTTTAAATAAAACAAGAAAACAAACCAAGAAAAATTTAGCATTATGAAGAATGAGAGTCTACTAAAAATACTCTAAAATGACTTCAAACATGAAATCACATTTAAAAAATAACTTTTTAATGACTTAGGCATAAGTCACTCAGGAACATATGGATTACATTTCCTTCAAAATGCATATGGCTTTAACAATTGGGGGAGATTTGTTTGGTTTGTAGGACACAGCTCTGAAAAGGAAAGAAGTCTGTCAAACGGGACTCACGTTACCATCGTTTTCTGGTGCTTTCTTTGGTGACAGAGTCAATTGGCCATAATGGCCGTTACCTAAGAAACTTGGAACAGCTTCCCTGGACGTAGTTTAAGTCCTTTTCCCTATTTAGGCAAAGTATTCAACACGTTTATAATAAATGACTCTCCCTCATCCCTAATATCTCAAGCATCAAAAACAGGTCTACTTCTTTTAAAAAAAAGAAAAAAAAAGGCTGAGCTGTCTTAGCCCAGAGCAGATGGCTATTGCCTCTTTGTGACAGTTGGGCACAGACTTATATACAGGGATGTTTTTCATTCTTTTAGCCCATTAGGTCTAAACTAAGGTCAAGAGAATGTCACTTTTTTTTTTTTCTTAATAACACAAATTTTAGACAAAGCCTGCAACAATCAGGCTCTGTGTTACCCACCGAGCCTTTGGATTTTATCACACCAACCTCACACTCTCACCAATGCTACTGTTACCACCACCATGACTATAAAACACCTCGGTGATCTGACATGGGAAGAGTAGCTTCTAGTTGGTGGAGCCCATCTCACATCAGCCAGAGACAAAGCAACCCCTTGTTTATCCTGGCTTGGCTTTTGGCCTGTGTCCATGCCTTGGACACATGGATGGTTAAAGAAAGAAAGAAAAAAAAATCCCTTAGCATTCATATTGTCTACTGCTTCCAAAAGGCACCCTCAAATATCATCTCCTTCCACCTTGGAGGACAGTTACGACAAGTATTGAACCCACTCCTCAGATGAGGAAATTGAGAGCTGAGGTTCAGGAAAAAGCCATATAGCAACAACTAGCCATTCTGCAAACACCGATTATACTTTCATGCCTTGGCTTCTTTTATTGTTTCCTTTGGTTAATTTTTAATAGTCACCCCCTCTAGAATGCCAACTGCTCCACTTAAAAATTTCCCATTTTCAAGGGTCAGAACAAATGCCGCATGTTTCAGAGAGAGTGCTCAAACGTTCAATCTCCAAGTGCGATGCTCTTTTTTGACAACAAGTGGGCTAAGCTACCATCTCAGGTTATTCAATTAAACACTAATCAGGGTGCTGCTGTGAAGGCATCCGGTAGATGTGATTAAAGTCCATAATCAGCTGACTTTAGGGAAATTATTTTAGATAATGTGGATGAGCCTGAGATTCGATCGGTTAAAAGGCCTTAAGAGCAGAGCTGAAACTTCCCTGAAGAAGAAATTCTGCTTGTGGACTGCAGCTTCAGCCATGCACCGGAGAGTTCCTGCTCACCCTTCCTGATGGCCTGCCCTACAGATTTTGGACTTGCCTGGTCAGCCTCCACAATCACATAGGCAATTCCTTGCAATAATAGCTCTTAATATATGTCTCCATTGGTTTTGTCTCCTGGTTGAACCTTAACTGATAAACCAGGTAATATCCCCTTTGTGTTCCTCCAGTTTATACAACTCTTAACATCATTTCCAGCTTATTGCTGGTACTGTAACTTCTTTGTAGGTAGGCTCATGTCTCCTATCTTTGTAAACTACACAGCACTAAATATTTGCTGCAAGAATTAAATTATGTTATGCAAGAGCAGGACAGAGGGTGCTTCACCCTCCTATGAGATAAGTAAAACTCTTATAAAATGCTCATGAAGAGATATAACTAGCAAAAGAGAGTCATGGCCTTAGAAGTAATTTTACTGAAGAAATATTACTGTCACCTACTAACAGGTTACAGAGTTTCTCTTCATTGTACAGGACAGTCCTGTGCATGCAGGGTATTTAACATTCCTGGGCCCCTGGCACTGAATGAAAATTGTACCCCCTTTACCCTGATTCCTATCATTTCAACAACCCAAAAGCCCTCTCACACACACATTTGCAAATGCCTCTTGGGGGTGTGGACATACTACACCCTTCTCTAGTTAAGAATTACCTTCTTTCCACCATAACAATTAAAATTTATCAAGCTACAGAGAGAAGAATTACTACAACAATGACTTCTACAACGAGTTGTAGAATTACGGATCAGAAAAGTGGAATTCCACTAATAGGTTATCATGAAGGCCAAAAAGCCATCACATGCAGAAAGTTATAGGTGGGATAATAATTCTCAACTTCAGATATTTTATTCAGGCTAATTTATATAATCTCTTTATTAATTCAACAAGTACTTAACAGCCCTCCTATGAGCCAGACACAGTTTGTTACCAGATCACGGGAAAAAAGCTAGGAAGATTTTCATCAAGTATGGAGGGTACACTTCGGAGATCCTGACTTGAAATATTTGTTATGTGGGATTTATGCAATTTACTCTTGGGAACTGGGGCCACCTCACAAATAGTTGCTCCATCTTCTCTAACAGGTTCTCAGATGATTTCCAGATCTGCATCACAGCATCATCAGGGAATTTGTTAGAAAAGCAAATTCTCAGACCCTATCCCCGAACAACTAAATCAGGAACTCTGAGAGTGGGACCCAGCAATGGTTCTCAAATTTTACTGTACAACAGAATCACCTGCAGAGCTTATTAAAACACATAATCCAGGGTCTCACACGCAAAGCTTCTGGTGCAGTAGATCTCCCATGCTCCCAACCTCCCCACAACCCACTCCACTCCCATTTCTACCAAAAAAAAAAAATAATAAAAATAAAAAGAATGTGGTGGCCTATGCCTGTAGTCTTGGCTGGCTATTCAGAAGGTTGAGGTGGGAGGATTGCTTGAGCCCAGGAGTTTGAGGTCAGGGTCCAAAAATATGCATTTCTAATAAGCTTCCAGGCAACACTTTTAGAACCAATGCTCTAGATCTGCACTGATACAATGGCCACCAGGCACACATAGCTATTTAAATTTATATGAATTAAAATTATGTATAGCTGAAAACTCAATTCCTCAGTTGCACTAAGTTGTACTTATTTCTACATCCTCACCTCCTACTATCCATTTGTAAATACATTCCACATGCTCAGCACTTGTGGCTAGTGGCTACCATATTGGACAATGAAAACACAGAGCACGTCCGTTACTGCAGATACTTCTACTGAACAGTGTTGATTTCGGGCTACTGAGGAGGCAAGAATCCCTTCTATATAGTCAGGTACAATAGGCAGACAAAATTGATACTAAGAATGAGCCTTACGGTGAAGAGTGCAAGGACAGATGGTCCAAATTGCAGGCATTTCTTGTGATTGACCTGCTTCTCACCTGGGGAACTCTCCATAGATCCAAGATGAATAGCATCAAGGATCTATTTATTTAACACTAGTTAACTACTCTCCTAAATAATGCTGGAAAAAACTAGCAATTTATTGAGACAATCATATGGTTTTTATGTGGCAAGTCACATTGTTTGATTTGCGTATGTTGAACCAACCTTATACCCCAGGAATGATGCCTATTTGATCATGGTAAATTAAGTTTTTGATGTGCTGCTATATTCAGTTTGCTAGTGTTTTTTTGAGGATTTTTCTGTCTATGTTCATCAGTGATAATGGCCCGTGTTTTTTTTTCATTGTGTCTTTGCTATAAACTTCGTGCTTTTTCAAGCAATTGCAGTTCTCCTGTCTAGCCCGCTGCCACTGGACTATGCTGTAAGTCCTCTCTATAATCTCTATGTCTTGTTCACTGGCTCTGGGTCTCTTCTGTAGCCTCTCAAACATGGTGCCATCCCTAAAAGTCAACAGGGGTCCAGGATGATGGCACATGGAGCTCTACTAATTCCCTTAATGTATACAACTCTGAGACTGAACTCTAATTCCTGTAAACCTGAACTACTTCCAACTTTCCAGTGGTTTTGGCCAAAAACCTTAGTCATTCTTCAATTCTCTATCTCACAATTGCAAGCATTCTGTCAAAAAATCCTTTTATTTTACTGCAAAATGTGTCCAGAAGCTGACCTCTTCACACCTCCTCCACAGCTACTACCTAAGTGGAGCCACATCCTCTCTTGCCTGGATTACTACAATGGACTCCTAACTGGCCTTCCACTTTTACCCTTGCTGCTTGTATCAGTTTCCTAGGGTTGCCATAACAAATTATTGCAAACTGAGTTCCTTAAAACAACAGAACTTTATTCTCTTGCAATTTGGGAAGCCAGAAGTCTAACATCAAGGTTGTTGGCAGGGTTGGTTCCTTCTGGAGGCTCTGCAGGAGAACCCATTCCACGCCTCTAGCCCAGCTTGGATGGTGCTGGCCATCCTTGGTGTTCCCTGGCTTGTGACTGTTCTCCAATCTGTCTTCACATGGCTCATTCATCTGTGTCTGCTTTCTCCATTTCTGTCTCTTATCAGGACATCTGACCCTAACCCAGGATGATCTCATCTTGAGATCCTTACCTTAATTACCTGCAAAGAGCCTTATTTCAAGTGAGGTCATACTTGGAGGTTCTGGGTGGACATATCTTTCGGAGGATAACATTCAACCCACTATGCTGCTCTACAAATTATTCTCAATACAGCAGCCACAGTGGTCCTTCTAAGTTGAGTTAGATTATGTTACTCCTCTGAGCAAAACCCTCTCATGGGTCCATCTCATTCAGAGAAAAAATCAGAGTCCTAGATGGCCTAAAAGGCCCTGTGTGACCTGGCTCTTATTTCTACATCCTCACCTTCCACTATCTGTAAAGGACAGTGGCTTTCACTAATGGATATAAAAAGAAGTGAAAGGATTTGAGATGTATCTTGAGTTACCATCAAGAAGGCTTGGTTACTCACTACGTCCAAAAGGCCAAAAGGAATGAGTTGCAAAGGTATAAAAGAATTATGAATTCAGTTTGTAAATGACGCATCTGAGATGTCCTTGAGTACGTTTATATGTAATTTTAGAGGCTCAGAAAGAAAACTGGGCTGAAGAGATAAATTTGGAAGTTGCCAGCATATAAATAGCAACTAAAGCCTTGGGAGAAGAAAAGAAGACCTAGAATTAAGTCATTAGGAAGGCTGATATTCAAAGGTAAAGTGGAGGTGGGTGGGCCTGCAAAGAAAACCCAGGAAAGAGACCAGACCATAGTAGGAAAGACCAGACCATAGTAGGAAAGCCAGGAAAGTGTGACATTGGGAAAACAAGAAAGAAAAAAGGTATGGTTTCAAGGAAGGAGTAGTTAACTATGTTAAGTAAATTTGGGGAAGGAAAGTGACTCCAGGCCTTAGCAACATAGAGGGTGCAGGGGAACTTAGCTAGAACTGTTTCATTGAATAATGGGAGTAGCAACACGACTGTAGCAGTAGAGGCAAGATTCAAAGTTGAAGAGGATAATATGAATGTAAATGGAACAGGGAAGGATGGTTACTGAAAGGCTGCTGTGTTATTGCATACTCACTTGCTGTCTTCCTCTCTCTCTCAAGATAGGAGAGGAGAGAGACTAAGAATATGTTTCAGTGTTGATGGAAGGGATCCAGTAGAGACTGAGAGGCTGAAGACACAAGGGAAAAGGGGATAATCAATGACAAAATATTTTTCTGAGAAGCTGGGGTAGGTGGGTGAAAGATTAGCTTTTGATAAGGGAAGAAGACTTCCCTGCTCAGGTGTCAGGAAGGAACCAGTTAAGTAGGGGGTGGTGAGTACAGAATAGGTTCGTTTGTAGTTTTCATGATGGGAGGTTGGGGGCATTACCTAGGGGTGGATTCCATTTTCTTAGGGAGGTCTAGGATAGTTGAGAGGTTAATGTGCATGTATAATAGGCTCAGTCTGCTCTGCTGAGTCATGTTCTCTAATAAGGCTTAGCTGCCAGATCCACATTCCAAGAAGCCTAGTGGCCAGGCTCACTCAAGTCTGGGATTTTTCCAGGGAAGTGGAAGAAAGGCTGAGAAGCAAGGGCGTGGAAGGTATTTATAAGGACTAGAAATCTAAGCAGTGGAGGGAGGAGAGCAAGACCACAAAGTAAGGAATCAATGGACTGGAAGGGAAGACAAAGAACACTGGGAGTTGATTACTCGGAACACTGAGGTCACCTGCGAGTAATCAAAACTTCAAATGTTAAATCCATGAATGTGGACAGCCCAGTGTATCTATTAACAAAAAGAAAAGTAAAGGGGTTTTAGATAAGCTACTTTACTACCAAGCACAACTCTACTTTCTATCTAAGAGGACCAGAGGGAGCTTAATGCTGAAAAAGTAGGAAGGAGGTATTGTAATTCAAGGAATATCATTCCAAATCTGGGTTCTGTACCATGATGCCTGGTAAATGATTCCAAGAAAAGGTGCTTTACTGATTTTGCTACAGCTGCTGTAAGTGTTCTATATAGAAGTTTTACTGGATTCTTTTTTTTATCTTAAGTTATTCTCAAGCATAGCAGTTCTCAACCAGAGGTGATTTTGCTCCCCAGGAGACAACTGGCAACATCTGGGGACACTTTTGGGGGTCAGAACTAGGGGAGAGGTGCACTTGCATCTAGTGCGTAGAGGCCAGGGATGCTACTCAACACCGCACAATACACAGGGAAGTCATACTCACCTTGACAAGGAATCAAGGAATCATCCAGCCCAAAGTTCCAATAGTGCCAAGGTTGAGAACCCCTGCTCGAGAACAAAAGCACTCGAAAAAGTAGGCTATTTACATCCAAGAGAAGAGGGCTCAACTTTGGATCAAAGTAACCAACCATCTTCAAATTTTCTGTACCATAAACCTACCAGTGGCCTAAATAAGACTATCTTTATTTTCAGAAAAGGCATCAGAATAGGTAGAAAGGTACAAGCTTTACATGTGAGAACGCATATGGTATGTACTTGATGTCTTCTTCCTCCCTTGTCTGCCTTTTGTCATTTTCTTGTTTCTTTGCAGAATGATTATAATCTGTGTTCTTTACCAGTTCCTGCATACTGGAAAATTAAATTGCAGCCACAAATTAATTTCAATAAAATCCTCTTGCCAGAAGTAAATGTAAAAGTCTGAAGAATTTAGTAAGATGGCATTTTGCCCATATACAGAAATGATTAAAGACTAGACTGCGATTAAATTCTGAGCAGAGTAACATAATTAGCAAATTTATGAATGGGTCTCCTTTTCACAGTTCTGTCAGGGCTAATTACTTGTATTAATTAGAACTGTCAACACATGAATATGCTTGTTGAAGCCACTTCCTATGGTAAAATATGAGACTTGTAAATATCAAGGCACTTGGAAAGACGCAAAGACTTTCATTTATTAGCAACTCTAAATGATGCAGAACCACTGACTGCACAATGAGCCTTGGGAATTGACTGTAAATAGATTCCTAGTTAATGAATTTGCTATTTTTTCTTCCTTGCTTAGGCATTAGTCTCAGTTCAGCCTTTGGATGAAATGTCCAATATATCACCACTTTAGAAAGACTGCAGCAAGGATAAGAAAAGAATTCTACAGGTTACTGGAAAGAGTAGCTGGGATGTCTAAGCTAAGCAGGAGGGAGTTCCCATCTCTTCTCTGATTGGTCTGAAATGGGCTTAAAATGAATTTTAAGAAATGATGAAGTGATAGGGGAAAGACACCCGAGGCATTAAGAATGACAGACTGAACATCAATTGTAACTCTATGTGAACCTGAGTAAGTGGGCAAGTTACTTAGCCTCTCTGCACCTTGATTTCCTCACCTAAAAAATGGGGATCGCAAAAATGGGGACAGCAACAGAACCTGTAACAGGTTACAGTGAGCCTTATATGAGTTAATATGTGGAAAGCAGGCAGACCAGTGCTCAGTGCAAGGTATGTACCAGCTGTTACTGTTTTCATATTATCATCACCTGGATGGGGGTGGAAATACAGAAAACTGAGCATTCCTAAAATTAGATATAGGGGCAATATACAGAGTAATTAAGAGTTCTGGAGTCAGCTAGGGCTGGGTTCACACCTTGACTCCATCACTCATTCAGTTTCCTCTCTGCCTTAATTGTAGCTTACTTCATAAGTTCTTGTGAAAAGTAAATGAAAAAAAAATGCATGAAATGTACTTGATATTCCTGGTACATAAAAGGGACTTGCTAAATGTTACTGCTTAAGTATTCATTACCATTATTATCTTTTTGGAGAAATCTCCAAAATT
Source organism: Hylobates moloch (assembly GCF_009828535.3). Lineage (NCBI taxonomy): Eukaryota > Metazoa > Chordata > Mammalia > Primates > Hylobatidae > Hylobates > Hylobates moloch. The sequence continues at coordinate 14,835,680 of NW_026652276.1, forward strand.
GATTGAAATGGAAGTAAAAAGAACGATTTCTGTAAGTGACCTAAGACAAGCAATGAGAGAAAACACGTGGAAGAGGAGAAAGAGAAAGAGGTAAGAAAAGGAAACAGACCCAGTGCCTTCCTGGTGCCAGTGCCCTCCATCTCCTATCTCAGGTAGGCATCCCAGCTGCCCCATGAGGAGGGTATCATATACCTCCCTACCCACAAAATACCCATAATCCCTTATGACCTCATTCATGGAGAAGGAGAGACAGAGCTGGGATTCCAACTGAGACCTGACTGACTGCAAAGCCCATGCCATGTTGAGGTTGTGAAAGCAAGGCTTGCAAAGGGCTTCCTTCATCACAGACTGAGGGGAATACAGATTCTAGGCTCTTTCTGCCTACCCCCCCACCCCTTTTTATGCTTTACATATATTTAAAAACACAGCAATGAAATTCTTAATAGGCAGTGCTTGTTCTGGCTGGCTAAATCTCACCTGATAACTACCATCAAATAACTACCGTAAAACAATTTCAAATGAAGGTCAGTTAGCAACAAGCTACAAAAGCAGAATTTTTCTTGTTGTATGCTTATTGTACAAGGTCCTTCCAGATACCCGAAACGCTGATAGTGGAAAGATGAACCCCCTTATGAGTGCTGCAGGGGGCATGAAGGGAATGGCTGAGGAGAGTGTCTGCTAAGATCCCTCCCAACTCAACCATCTTATTTCTGAATATAGCGAGATGTCAATATTAGAGCTTATTTCAACTGGAAATCCACTTCTGTGTATATATTCATTTATAGAATTAGACATCTAATAAAATAAGTTGATAACCCCTAATTTTGCCTTGAAATTAGGCCACACCTTAAAAATCAATTTGGTCAAAATTTTAGAGCATCGAAATAACCTAACACATACAAAGAAAATTAAGTTGGAGGATGTTCTGGATCCTTTCACAAACATGCCCAGTTAAATATAAAGTAACAGAAAATCCACGGTTGTTCCTAATGACATGTTGGTCAGCATTCCAATGCAATCAGTTAAAAGAGTGAAATTCTCTTATGCACAGAGTAGGCTGGACGTGAAGTGATACCAAAGTAACAGACTTATCAACACAAGAAAAGATGTTCAATGTAATTATCCATTAGGGAAACATACATGAAAATCACAATGAGATGGCACTACCCATCCACTTGATAGGCTTAAGTTAAAAAGACTGACCATAGCAAGTGTTGGGGTGGACAGGGAGGACCTCGAACTCTCAAACACTGGTGGAGAGAATGTAAAATAGAACCAGCACTTTGGAAAACAGCTTGACAGTTTACTAAAACATAAACATGGCAGGGCATGGTGGCTCATGCCTGTAATCCCAGCACCTAGGGAGGCCAAGGTGGGCAGATCACAAGGTCAGGAGTTTGAGACCATTCTGGCTAACACAGTAAAACCCCATGTCTACTTTAAAAGTACAAAAATTAGCCAGGCATGGTGGCAGGTGCCTGTAGTCCCAGCTACTCGGGAGGCTGAGGCAGGAGAATCGCTTGAACTCAGGAGGCAGAGGTTGCAGTGAGCCGAGATCGCGCCACTGCACTCCAGCCTGGGCAACACAGTGAGACTCCATGTCAAAACAAAAAATAAACAAACAAAAAAAACGTAAACATACACTTTCCACACGACCCAACAATTCCACTCCTAGGTATGTACCTAACAGTAATGAAAGCATATGTCTTTACAAATACTTGTAAATGAATGTTCATAGCTGCTTTATTTGCAATAGCCAAAAACTGGAAATCCAAATGTTTATCAAGTGAATGAATAAACAGATTATGGTATATCTGTACAATGGACTACTACTTGGCAATGAAAAGGGATGAACTATTAACACACATAGTGACATGGATAAACTCCAAAGTAGCTATGCTGAGTAAATTAACTCAGACAACAAAAATACATGTGGTATGTTTCTGTTTATAAAAAAATGTACAAAATGCAAACTAAACCACAGAGACAGAAGACCAGTGGCTGGCAGGGGATAAGGGTGGAGGAGAGTAGGAATAAATTACCAAGAGGCAGAGGAATCTGTTGGGTGTGATGGCTATGTTAATTACCTTGATTATGGGTTATATGTTAATCAAATAATAAAAATTAATCTTTACAAATTTTTTGAGAAAAGAACAGACTTCATTTCATATCCAAATTAATAACTGTATAGCTTGCTACATGTTATACGGTGACTTCTTAAACACCATCTCATTTGATCCTTACAAAAAGAAGGTATCATTATTCCTAGAACAATCTGTGTACTACAACCCAGATTTCAGTTAAGAAACCGAGACTCAGTAGGCCCCACAATTCGCCACTGCTTTAATGAGATTTATTGGTTATCTGTTTGGCTCCTGAAGACATTTAGATTTCTGAGGCTGCTCTATGCTAAAGAGAACTATTACCAATCGGATAAGGTGGCTCCGGGCATATACATTATGATCCTTGAGGTTTATCATGCTAACCAGAGTATGGTTTTATAAAATCTTAAAATCCTTTAAGAGATCTCAAAAGAGCAGAAAGGGGAAGAAAAAAAGCCTTATGTCTAGCTCTAACTGAATCAAGGGAATGAACTCAAAGACGGATTGGGGACTGGGTATCCAACTCCTGGAGTCTGTGAAAAAGAAGATATGTCCCAAGAATCTGGCGTCTCTAAGATTTCAATATCCCAGCTTTACACACACACACGCACACACACACACACACACAGAAACACACACACACACACACACAGAGAGAGAGAGAGAGAAAAATCCTTCATCCTAAACTCAAACTGCTCAATTTGGAATACCACACAGTAAACTTCAGTTTTTCTCCTCTACTATTAGGATGATATACCTACTTTAAGAAAAAATAATTGCTTCATTGAGATTTTACTCAACAGCTTCATTGAGATTTCATTTCTATACTACACAATTCTCCTATTTAGAGTGGACAATTCAATGCTTTTTATGATATTCACATAGGTGTATAATCATTCCCACAATCAATTTTAGAACATCTTTATCACCCCCAAACAGAAACTCTATGCCAATTAGCAATCACCCCCTATTTCTTCTCTCACTGCCCACCCACTACCTTTAGGCCTTGGCTCCACCAATCCACTCTCTGTCTTCATGGATTGCCTATTATGGCCACTTCATATGATCGAATCATATAATGTGGCCATGTGTCATTGGCTTCTTTCACTTAGCATAATACTTTCAGGTTCATCCACATTGTAGCCTGTATTAGCACTTTATTACTTTTTAGGGCCAAATAATATTCCATTGTATGCATATACCACATTTTATTTATCAATTTGATCAGCATTTGGGTTGTTTCTACTTTTTGGCTATTATGAATAATGTTAAAATAAATGTTCATATACAAGTTTTTGTGTAGGTATATGTTTTCATTTCTCTTAAAAATTGGTGATTAATATATTCAGGTTAAACTGTATGTTTAACCTTCTGAGGAACTGCCAGACTATTGTCCAAAGCAGCTATACAATTTTACAATCCTATCAGTTTTGGGTGAGGGTTCTAATTTCTCTTTATCCTTGCTAGCCTAAGATTGCCTTTAAAAATAATTACTACAGCCATCCTAGTGGACGTGAAGTGGTATCTCATTGCGGTTTTGATCAGAATTTCCTTGATGGCTAATGGTGTAGAGCTTCTTTTCATGTGCTTATGGGACTTCTGTACATCTTCTTTGGAGAAATGTCTATTTAGATCATTTGCCCATTTCTGAGTGGGCTGTCTTGTGGTTATTGAATTGTAAGAGTTCCTTATATAGACTTGATAAAAGTCCCTTATCAGATACATGGTTTGCAAATATTTTCTCCTAATCTGTGATGATCTTTTCACTACTTTTTTTTTTTCCTTCTTCTTTTTTTGGGGGGGGGGGTGGTAGAGAGTGGGTCTCATTTCAAGACTCAGGCTGGTCTTGAACTTCTGGCCTCAAGCAATTCTCATGTCTTAGCCTCCCAAAGTGCTGAGATTGCAGGCATCGTGAGCCACTGTGCCCAGCCTCTTTTCACTTTTTTGATAGCACCCATTGTAGCACAAACATTTTTTAACTTTGATAAAGTTCAATTTATCTATTTTTCATTAGTTGTTATTCTCTTGGTGCCTAATCCAAGGTCATGAAGATGTCCATCTATATTTTCTTCTAAGAGTTTTCGAATGTTAGCTCTTACATTTAGATTACTGAGCTGGTTCCACACCTGATCCTGCATGTTACCCACTGTCAGTAGTAGCAAACCATATCAAGTACTTGATGTGCCTTCACATCAGGCCCTTTGGTTATTTGTGCTTAAAACAAGACTGGAATCTAGGGTGAATTTCATCCTGCCTTTCAGCCCCCATGGACAGTATCATTAAAATGAAAATAGAATTGATTTTTGCTAAGATCTACTACAGATGGGAAATTCCATAAACTTCAAAGATACCTCACTGAGACCACCAATCAAGAAGTATTCTTATCTTCTTCAGCCTTGAAGTGGTAAGTAAACAAGAGCACAGAAGCAGGTGTGGAGGACACACATAAGCTAGAAGGACAGAGGAACACAGTAAGGGCTGATTTGGCCCTGGAACATCACATTGCCAAAGAGCTGGTCTAACTGCCAGAAGCCACGCAGGTCAATGACACCATGATCCCTCTGTCTCTGTGTCATGCTTAGGATTCCTGCAGCTCACTGCCTCTGGCTAGTGTCCTTTATCACTTGCTGCAGCTTGTGTCATTTGTCCTAATGTTTCTGAGCACTGGGAAAGCAGATCTTTCTGTCAGCATTTCTGGGGAAAAGGAAGCCTAACAATTAGAAGATTCTGGGCCCCAAGTCATGTCTCCACTCGGAATTCTTTTTTTTTTTTTTTTTTTTTTTTGAGACGGAGTCTCGCTCTGTTGCCCAGGCTGGAGTGCAGTGGAGCAATCTCGGCTCACTGCAAGCTCCGCCTCCCGGGTTCACACCATTCTCCTGCCTCAGCCTGTCTGAGTAGATGGGACTACAGGCACCCACCACCACGCCCGGCTAATTTTTTTGTATTTTTAGTAGAGACAGGGTTTCACCGTGGTCTCAATCTCCTGACCTCGTGATCTGCCCGCCTCGGCCTCCCAAAGTGCTGGGATTACAAGCATGAGCCACCGTGCCCGGCCTCCACTCGGAATTGTAACAAAGATGTCAGAGTACAAAAGATGTAGCCCAAACATAGACGAACACTGACAACAACAACAACAACAACAACAACTTTTATCTTCCCAGCAGAATGTGTGACCTACACCCTGAAATCATGAGCAGGAGACCTTGGGGACTGGTGATGATAGGTAACACCTGATAACACCAGGCTTGCATGTCTCCTGGGGAATAAGTCAAATATGGAACCTACTGCTGCAGCTATTACTAAAGACACAAGGGCAGTGTGGGTGTCTGGAGAGGCCAGATGACTGGCTAGCAGAGGGGACTACATCAATGCTAAAATGTGACTCTAGGGAGAAGGTTGAGTGGGACTGTGTGCCTCAGGATGGAGGCGGGCACACCTTAGTGGGGCGTGGGAGCAAGTGCAGCAAGTTCCACTCACTCACAGTGGGACTCCTAGAGGGGACGCCAAGAGATTGAGAAACAGTGTGAGGTTTGATGGTACTCTGATAGCATACAATTTGAATTCCACTCACTAATCATACAATCTGTGCATCTCATTTCATCTTTCGGTGTATCAGTTTCCAATTCTCTGAAATGGGACTTCATAGGGCTGTCATGGGGATTGCAATATGTGAATCCAAGTAAAGCACTGACCCTGGCATCTGCATGTGCTAAGCACTCGGTAGATAATCGTTACTTGTTATGGACTGAATTGTGTCCCCCCACCAATTCATTTATGGAAATCCTAACCCCCCTAACCCCCAATGTGACTGTATTTGGAGATTCGGCCCTAAAGAGGTAATTAAGGTTAAATGAGGTGATAGGGGTGGAGCCCTAATCCAACAGGACTAATGTCCTTATAAGCAGAGGGAGAGGCTCCAGGGGTGTGTGTGCACAGAGAAAAGGCCAAGTGAGAACACAGTGAGAAGACAGCCACCTGCAAGCCAAGGGGCAAGGCATCAGGAGAAACCAAGCCTGCTGGTGCCTTGATCCTGGACTTCTAACCTCCAGAATCGTGAGAAATAAGCTTCTGTTGTTTAAGCCACCCAGTCTTTGGTATTTTGTTATGGCCTCCCTAGCATGCAAATACATTACTGTGAATAGCAAAACCAAGATGGGAGGACACAGCTGGGCTGACATGACATTGTGGTCCCATTCTCAAAGATCAGTTACCCTAGATGCTAAAAAGCTGCATATTGTACAACAAAGAGTAACATTAAAACAACATGCAGAAAAGCTGTATATGCCCCTGGGGCAAGGTGAGAGTACTTAACCTGCTCTAACAACTTTTAACAAGCTTTAATGCAAAACACCGCAAACTTTCTAATTAATGACTTGCTACCTTACGTGGTTCCAGGATCTTGCAAAACAAGCACATGGATCTCTTGACTGAGGTTTGGGAAGGATGTGCAAACAGGGCTCCTGTCTCCCACCTTGTGACACTACCAACTGCATCTCCCTGATGATGTCATCAAGATCTTAGGCAGAGCTAGGCAGGGCATCCAAAAGAAGAGCTCACAGCCCCCTCAGCCAAGTGACCCTCCCTGAGCCCTCAAGGTCCTGTGAGTTCTTGGCCCCAGTCTACTGCCTGACTCACTGCTTGGCAACTTCTCCTGCTTTCAGTGCCCTCAAACACACCAATTTCTCCCCCACCTCAATATTGTAGGAAGGCAAGTCCCTCTGGGTGAACGCTCCCCACTGCGCCTGCCCCCACCCCTAACACATCCTACCATACATGTATGAACATGTACTACATGAATATACTGTCTCCTTCTCCCTAAGGACTGCCCCCCTTCACTCCTTCTCATCTTTTAGGCCTCAACTTAAATGTTATCATCTCCTTAGAAAGGTCTTTGGTGACCCTTCACCCCACTAGTTTCCTCTCCCAATTCCATTACTTCTTCAACCATACCGATTTATTTTCTTCATAGCATGGCCTCCAAATTTAACTACCTTTATCAATCCATCTGCCTATCTATCCCTCTGTCCGTCTCTTCATCCTCTCTCCCGTCTCTTTGTCTCTTTATTTTTGGTTGGTGGGGTGGGGGGAGGGCGATGGGCAATGATATTTAATACCAGATGAAAAGTTGAAAGAACAAAGCAACTTGTTTGCTAGTGGCTAGAAATCATTATTTTCTTCTAATATTTTTATTGTCACTAAAGTCTGTTTGTATCACAGGATAGCTAAAACCTATTACCTTGTTATAAAATAAAAACAAAACAAGGGATTATTAAATCATGGGTTCTTAAATCTATAAGCACATTCTCTTGATCATAGTAGGTACTCCACAAATTCTTGTTGAAAAAAGTGAACATATGGTCTAAGAAATATTGATATCCAGAATTTAAAAAATCAATCACCCTCACTATTAATAATTAATCATTTCTTTCCCCCAAGGGAAATCATAGATGAGAAAAACTTATCTATGTATCTCTGTTTCTCTCTTCCCTCTCCCTGTCTTCTTTACTGTCCAGTTTCTCCACTCAGGGTTTGGGTGCTATCTGTTTTATTTGCCATCTTCTCAGCACAGCACCAGAAACATGGCAGGTATTCGATCAACAGTCGTTAGATGAATGCAAGCTATGAGCACCCAGGAAGAAGAGCAGTTGACTTCCGTTTAAAATCATCCTGTGCTTCAGAGGCCATGGTGGCAGGAGGATGGTGCAATGCCACCCACCCTCTTCCCACATGTGAGAGCAGCCAAAATAACCAGGTAACTAATGTTAAATGTAAAATGGCAGAGATGTCCTGCTGCAGTCTTCCAACACCTGTTAGGTTGTCAGCTTTCATAATTTGGGTCTTAAGAACACATCACCAAAATGATCGCTGGAACCAATTAAAACTTAAAATAAGTTTTAAAATAATGATCTTCCCACCTCTCTGTAGTTGTTCACAACATACTTCTCAAAGCGAATGTAAGTACCTGAGGATCTTACTGACAATCCTCTAAGGTAGCTGGAGAATAGCTCATGATGGTCAGAATGTGCAAAGAATGTGCACGGAATGTGCATTACTGCTTCCTGAAGAACTTAACTTTTTTATTGTATATTATAGTTAAAACAAACTTAGGTGATAAGGTAGAAACAGCTTTGAATGGGGAGTGTAATGATATAGATTCCAGGATAAGCCCAGGGATCGATAGGCCATGTGGAGCTCATAACAACCTCTCTTTCTAGGGTGCAGAGTGCCAAGGCAGTCGGGACCAGGCCATTTCTAAGGCCTTAGAATAACTATATTACTGAGAACTCTGTGTAATTCTTATAGGGCCAAACTGCTGCTATTTGGCTCTCAAACTAACATTTTTCCACAATTTCAAAAAGTGTCAGCTGAGCTCTCCTTAAATAACCACGCCGTCAGGTTATAATCGTGTCTAACTGGTGCTCATGTGAACTGCAACTTTCCTAACCACTAAAGACCTGAAAAAAAAATTTCATTCCCCTCTAATAAGAAACATGTTAAAAGGCAATTTTTTGAAAGGAACACAAGCAGTAATCATTAAAATTCACTGTATTGTGTTAACATTCCTCATAAGTAAAGACTCAAGCCTAAAGAATACACAAAAAACATGCTATTTTACATTTTCTTAATTGCATCAATTCCAATAAGAATTGGAATGTGACGAAAGTTGGTCTTAATGGCTTCTTTTTTCATCATGGAGACAAATTAGGAAACCATTACCACTTTCCTTTCATCCATCCATCCACCCGTCCCATCCCACCCCATCCCTAAACATTCCCAACCATCTGCTGCCCTTCTCTTTGGTTAGCATTAGTTTATAGGTAGTAGCTATATTTGTTGATGCCTTACTAGTTCCCTCCACCCACTCTCCCTCCCTGTCTCTCTTTCTTCCATTTGACCACATTCCCTGAGGGCAGATAGTTTGGTTCCTATCTTTCTTTACATGAGGTGGGCGTTGGGGAGGGGAAGAAGCTATCTTGCTCATACCTGGCACCATATAGGTTTTCTATATATTTTTTAAATTATGTATAAAGCATGGAGGACATCCAGTGGATGATACTATGTGTACCTTCAACTTACAAAGAAAAAAGAAGTCAGGCTGGGCATGGTGGCTCACGCCAGCACTTTGGGAGGCCAAGGCGGGCAGATCACATGAGGCCAGGGGTTTGAGACCAGCCTGGCTAACATGGTGAAACTGAGTCTCTACTAAAAATTCAAAAATTAGCTGGGCGTGGTGGCATGTGCCTGTAATCCCAGCTATTTGGGAGTCTGAGGCATGAGAATCACTTGAACCCGGGAGGCAGAGGTTGTACTGGGCTGAGATAGTGCCATTGCACTCCAGCCTGGATGACACAGCCAGACTCTTTCTCAAACAAACAAACAAACAAACAAAAAAAAACACAGGAGGCACCCACTACCTTCTGCTACAGCTTTTTGGGAGATACAAAAATAAATGAGGGCCTCTCACTTTGATTCTCAGGGAACTCTTCTCCTAAGAGGAGATGAGGAGATAAAGACCTGTTAGTATCATCTGGGGAGCTTATAGAGTAATTCCAGTGCTTGGGCTGCACGCTACCATCTCTGTGCACACTCCCTCACCCCAGCTCCACTAGCTACAGATTCTGATTTGTTCTGGGGCCACAGCACTGGTAACTGTACAAAGCTCCCCAAACGATTCTAATAGATAGCCAGGGTTGAGAACAACCCAAATTTCTGACAGAAACATCTCCTCTAGTTATTTAAAACTATTAGCAAAGTATATCTTTGGTCTTTCTTGAATTGTAGTCCTTGGATACGTGCATAATCTCCATTAATTCACTGAAACATGTTGGACAACAAAGGTTATTCTCTTTTGTTCAGAAGTCACCTGAAGACATTGCAACTATGAATATATTTAGTTCTTGATGTGAGTTGTATCTTACATAAAAGTTCACTCTCCTTTATTTATTCTTAACATCATCTTTAAATTCTACCTTTCCATTGAATTGGAAGATTATATAGACAGTTAGCTGTTAACTGTGGGTTGGAAAACATTTGGGATTTCATATTCCCTGGCCTTTCCCAGATATCCACTGCAGACCCTGAAAATATTCAGTCATGAACTCTACGGTGGAAGTTCCCATAGGAAGCTTAAAGTTTGACCAATAAGTCATTAATAGCCAACCCTTAAAAAAATTAATTTGAAACCTTTTCATGAATATTTTACAAACAAAATTCTAATTTGCTAAATTTTCTAATTTCACTTCAATAGGAATGAGTATGAGAACAAAAAATATGAGTTAACTAAACTATTGAAGTATTGGCAGCATTTAGCAGAATACTAATATTAATAATAGTATTATTATGTTATTGTATATATACAATAACTGAATTGTATATCCTCAAAATTCACACGTGGCAGCCCTAAACCCCAGTACTACAGAAAGTGACTGTATTTGGAGATAGGGCCTTTAAAGATGTGATGGAGTTAAATGGAAGCCATTAGGATACCCATATGTGGAAGGGCAATATTAGACTTTTATCTCACACCATGTACAAAAATCCACTCGAATAGATTTAAGACTTAAACATAAGACCTGAAACTGTAAACCTACTAGAAGAAAATGGAGGGGAAGAGCTCCATTACATTGATCTGGGCGATAATTTTTTAGATATGACCCTGAAAGCATGGTCGAAAAAAGCAAAAATAGACAAACAAGATTACATAAAATGAAAACGCTTCTGCACTGCAAAGGAAACAATCAACAAAGTGAAGAGACAACCAATGGAATGGGAAAAATTTCATGTCTGCAAACCATACATCTGATAATGCATTAATATAAAAAACATAAGAAACTCAACTCAAAGGCAAGAAAACAACCCAATTTTTAAAATGGACAAAGGACCTGAACAGACATCTCTCAAAGGATGATGTATGAAAGGCCAACAGGTATGTGAAAAATGCTCACTAAACATCAGGGAAATGCTAAGTGAAACCACAGTGAGGTATCACCTACCTCACACTTGTTACAATGGCTATTATGAAAAAGATGAAAGATAAGTGTCGGAGAGGATGTAGAGAAAGGGGAACTCTTGCACACTGCTGGTGGGAATGTAAGTTGGTACAGCCATTATGGAAAACAGCATGGAGTTTCCTCTAAAGGAACTGAAGTCAGTAGGTTGAAGAGATATCTGCACTCCCATGTTCACTGAGGCATTATTCACAATAGCCAGTAATCAACCTAAGTGTCCATCAACAGGTGAATGAACAAATAAAACGTGGTAACATATACACAATGAATACTATTCAGCCTTAAAACAGAAAGAAATCCTCCATGTTGTCATTTCCAACAACATGGAGGAACCTGCAGGACAGTACATTAAATAAAATAAGCCAGGCACAGAAAGACAAATACTGTATGATCTCACTTATATATGGAATCTTAAAAAGCTGAACTCACAGAAGCAGAGAGCAGAAGGGTGGCCACAGGGCTGGAAGCTAGGGAGACCCTGGGTCAAAGGGTACAAAATTTCAGTTAGACAGAGATCTATCTATGATACAGTGACTGTACAACAGTGACTATAGTTGATAACAATGTATTGTATTCTTGAAAATCATTAAGAGTAGATTTTTAGGGCTCTTATCACAAAAACTAAGGATGTGAGGTAACTTATGTTAATTAGGTTGTTTAGCCATTCCACAACGGATATACATTTCAAAACACTGTGGAGTATGTGAAAAACAGATACAATTTTGATCAACTAAAATAATTAATTTTTACAAATAAGGCCATTAGAGTGATCCTTAATCCAATCTGACTAGTATCCTTTTAAGAGAGGGAAATTTGGATGCAAAAAGAGACACCAAGGACACGTGCACAGAGGAAAGAGCATGGGAGGACACGGGGGAAAGGCCATCTGCAAGCCAAGGAGAGCAGCCTCAGGAGAAGCCAAACCCGTCGGCACCTTGATCTTGAACTTCCTGCCTCTGGAGATGTGAGAAAATACATTTATGTGTTTAAACTACCCAGACTGTGGTATTTAGTTATGATGGTCCTAGCAAACTAATATAATTATTAATCAACTTATTAATACAAATATCACTATTATTATGTCCTACCAATACAATATGAAAGGCAAAACAATGTAACAATAAAGTACATAGACTGTGAAATGAAACGGACTGGGTTCCATCCAATCTCACGCCTACCCTTTATTAGCTATGGGACCTATGTCAGCCTCCCAGCCATGTCCACATGCATGTACACACACATATACAGGTCACTTACAATGCTGCTGGTATACATGCTATGACTCACTTAAATTCCTTGCCCCCAACTTCCCCTAACCTAACAGAGTGGTCTTAAAACCCAGATTTTTGCTTAGGATTGTCTTGGCTATATAGACTCTTTTTTGGTTCCATATGAAATTTAAAGTAGTTTTTTCTAATTATGTGAAGAAAGTCAATGGTAGCTTGATGGGGGTAGCATTAAATCTATAAATTACTTTGGGCAGTATGGCCATTTTCGCAATATTGATTCTTCCTATCCATGAGCATGGAATGTTTTTCCATTTTTTGTGTCCTTTATTTCCTTGAGCAGTGGTTTGCAGTTCTCCTTGAAGAGGTCCTTCACATCCCTTGTAAGTTGTATTCCTAGATATTTTATTCTCTTTGTAGCACTTGTGAATGGGAGTTCACTCATGATTTGGCTATTATTGGTGTGTAGGAATGCTTGTGATTTTTGCACATTGATTTTTGTATCCTGAGACTTGGCTAAAGTTGCTTATCAGCTTAAGAAGCTTTTGAGCTGAGACGATGGGGCTTTCTGGATATAGGATCATGTCATCTGCAAACAGAGACAATTTGACTTCCTCTCTATTTGAATGCCCTTTATTTCTTTCTCTTGCCTCATTGTCCTGGCCAGAACTTAACAATACTATGTTGAATAGGAGTGGTGAGAGAGGGCATCCTTGTCTTGTGTTGCTTTTCAAAGGGAAGGCTTCCAGCTTTTGCCCATTAAGTATGATATTGGCTGTGGGTTTGTCATATATGGCTCTTATTATTTGGAGGTATGTTTCTTCAATACCTAGTTTATTGAGAGTTGTTAACATGAAGGGATGCTGAATTTTATTGAAAGCCTTTTCTGCATCTATTGAGATAATCATGTGGTTTTTGTCATTGGTTCTGCTTATGTGATGAATTATGTTTACTAATTCGTGTATGTTGAACCAGCCTTGCATCCCGGGATGAAGCCAACTTGATTGTGATGAATAAGCTTTTGATGTGCTGCTGGATACACACATTTCAGAACTTGTTATTGGTCTATTCAGGGATTCGACTTCTTCCTGATTTAGTCTTGGGAGGGTATATTCCTGTGTCCAGGAATTTATCCATTTCTTCTAGATTCTCTAGTTTATTTGTTTCGAAGTGTTTATAGTAGTCTCTGACAGTAGTCTGTATATCTGTGGGATCAGTGGTGATATCCCCTTTATCATTTTTTATTGTGTCTATTTGATTCTTCTCTCTTTTCTTCTTTGTTAGTCTGACTAGTGGTCCATTTTGTTAATCTTTTCAAAAAACCAGCTCTTAAATTCATTAACTTTTTGAAGGGTTTTCATGTCTCTATCTCCTTCAGTTCTGCTCTGAAATTAGTAATTTCTTGTCTTCTGACTTCAAACCATACTACAAGGCTACAGTAACCAAAACAGCATGGTACTGATACCAAAACAGATATGTAGACCAATGGAACAGAACAGAGGCCTCAGAAATAACACCACACATCCACAACCATCTGATCTTTGACAAACCTGACAAAAACAAGCAATGGGGAAAGGATTTCCTATTTAATAAATGATGTTGGGAAAACTGGCCAGCCATATGCAGAAAACTGAGACTGGTCTCCTTCCTTACACCTTACACAAAAATTAACTCAAGGTGGATTAAAGACTTAAACATAAGACCTAAAACCATAAAAACCCTAGAAGAAAATCTAGACAATACCATTCAGGACATAGGCATGGGCAAAGACTTCATGACTAAAACACCAAAAGCAATGGCAACAAAAGCCACGATTGACAAATGGGATCTAATTAAACTAAAGAGCTTCTGCACAGCAAAAGAAACTATCATCAGAGTGAACAGGCAACCTACAGGATGGGAGAAAATTTTTGCAATCTGTCCATCTGACAAAGGGCTAATATCCAGAGTCTATGAGGAACTTAAACAAATTTACAAGAAAAAACAACCACATCAAAAAGTGGGCAAAGGATATGACAGACACTTCTCGAAAGAAGACATTTATGTGGCCAACAAACATAGGAAAAAAAAAACTTATCACTGGTCATTAGAGAAATACAAATCAAACAACAATGAGATACCACCTCATGCCAGTTAGAATGGTGATCATTAAAATGTCAGTAAAAAATAGATGCTGGAGAGGACGTGGAGAAATAGGAACACTTTTACACTGTTGGTGGGAGTGTAAATTAGTTCAACCATTGTGGAAGACAGTGTGGTGATTCCTCAAGGATCTAGAACCAGAAATACCATTTGACTCAGCAATCCCATTACTGGGTATATACCCAAAGGATTCTAAATCATTCTACTATGAAGACATATGCAGGCGTATGTTTACTGCGGCACTACTCACAATAGCAAAGACTTGGAACGAACCCAAACGCCCATCAATGATAGGCTGGATAAAGAAAATGTGGAACATATACACCATGGAATACTACGTAGCCATAAAAAAGGATGAGTTCATGTCCGTTGCAGGGACACGGATGAAGCTGGAAACCATCATTTTCAGCAAACTAACACAGGAACAGAAAACCAAACACCATATGTTCTCACTTGTAAGTGGGAGTTGAGCAATGAGAACACATGGACATAGGGAGGGGAACATCACACACCGGGGCCTGTCAGGTGATGGGAGGCTAGGGGAGGGATACCATTAGGAGAAATACCTAATGTAGATGACAGGTTGATGGGTGCAGCAAACCACCATGGCACATGTATACCTATTTAACAAACCTGCACATTCTGTACATGTATCCCAGAACTTAAAGTATAATAATAATAATAATAAAACCAGATTTGATCTTGTTTCCACTATCCTCAAGATTAAACACAAAGCCTTTAAACGCATCATACTGAGCCCTTCACAACTTGATTCCTACTTATCTCTGCACTCTGATAAATTGCAATCCTGCCCCACAAATCTCCCCATGAAAAATACATTGCAGCCACAACCAACTTAGTTCCTCCAACAGACTATCTCCCTATTCCTGGGCTTTTATCTATTTTCTTTGCTCCCCTCACTCCTCTATGAAAACCCTTCACTAGGGTCTCATCACATTCAAGGGGAAACCAACATAGATAGGCCATGGCCAGGAACTCACTAATTCAAATTTGGCATCAATACCCAGATTGTCCAAAACTTAGACTTTAGACATTGATTTATACAACAAAGGATGTTCACTACCTAAGTATTCTGTCAATCTTTAAGCCAAATAAGGTGACAGAAAATATTATCACTACAGCCACTCAGAAGGAAAATCTATAAATTCTGAGTTTAGAGTGAATGATATCCCATTTGTATACCTCTCTTTTCTATATAATTTTCATTGTATTTTTTTAAGTGTTAAGTAGTTGTCTATTCGTGTAACTGCAAACAGCAGAGAAAAGACATGCTTTTCAGAAAACACAAGTCTTGGCATTTTTAAGGAGAATGCTCCTGTGGTCTCATTATTCTGCCAGTTAATTGATAGGAAAGAACGTCCTAATTGCTTATTAACTCTGACAGTGTCCCCCTAGCCTGGTGGCAAGGTCTAAGAGATACAGAATGCACAGCAATTGTACAACTGCTGCTCCTCTAGGGGCACAGAGCCTTGGGTTCAAGCAGCTACAAAACAGCAGATGTTTTTTATGTTGGTTTTAAAAAATCCTTTCTAAAATAGAGTAAAATTTGGTAGTAGGTTATTTTCTCCTCAGAGTAATAAGATGAACCACACTGCTGATTAAGTATTATTTTCTTGGGCCAAAACATCCTTCACAGCCATTGCATATGGAAGTCATCCTTGGTTTAGACTGAATCTGCCAAAATGACAACTGATTTAAGAGGCACTCAGTGCTCTTTCACTTCCACCCGCCCCTGTCGCTACCACCAGCAAGACTATACTGAGCAAAGGCATAACAGAAACAAGCTGTCAACACAGGCCAATGGCCTGTCAACAATGGCCACTTGGATCCCTTCCTCAGAGCACACAGAGAAATCCAGAAGTCCACTGCACAGGTGCGCCTATAGACCAAGAAGCACTGTTTATGTGCTTTTGTAATATATAAAACTTTAAAATAACAATGAGCAAATAATGAAGGCTACCAGTGGGGGATGAAATGCAGCAGAACCTGACAAATGTCACAATCTCAAAGTTATATGCAAAATAGGCCTTACTAGGCCTGCGTTATGTAAGTCAGAGACTTATTTCCCTCCTCTCCAAAAAGCATGCTCTAGACAACAGTAAATTACTTGAGGTTTAAAATTTATCTTCGTCATAGCACAGTGTGCCAAAAGAAGGGCCTTACTAACCCCAAGAGACCCAGCTTACTTAAAGACATAATGAAGAGAGGAGGTGTTCTATATTGATGTCACTTCTAGAGTACACTTATTAAACACTATCTCCTGTAATGTTCATGGGCCAGCTACATTTTATTTTAGCATCATGCTAGCCAGAAGCAAGTGTTTCCCTTTTAGACTCATTGAGCTGAAAATTAAAAACTACTGGGCTTTGGGTTGTTCTGGTTTGATCTGTAAAGAATCCCAATGCAATGATTCAAGAGTCAACTCATATCATGATTTGTTTCGCTTGTCTCCTATGACTGCACACTGAGGCCATCTGCAATTTTTCCAAAGCAAATAATTACAGTGTAACTTTAATCAGTTTAATATTTATAGTAATCTTTATAACTTTGCACAATTTGGGCCAGGTATCTATCTATCATAAGGAGATCTTTGGTCCTCTGATTGAGATTCGTGAAGATACACAAACACATAACTCTCACATCTGGCTCTCCATAACTAAGTACAACACAATTATAGTTTTGAATCACTGGAGAACTGCCATGAGATGACACTAGACCACTTTGAGAGCTGTTTGTGACTGTATAATAAATGGAAACCAACATATGACTCTTGGTTTTTCTCACCAGCAACACAGCACAATATAATGGATGGGAGAATGTGTATAACTGTGAGTAAGATTGTTTAAGACAGGCAGAGCAGACAACAGTGGAAATTCTCATGTGAATAATTCCCATTATTAAGTAACTGGAGTAATGGGAAATAGCTCAACATAAAATTGTAATGTCTTAAGGCACACTTAATGAAAGCACATTTATTCTTTTCTATTATGAATCATTTCTTTTCTAAAAGGAAAACTATTAAAGACAAATTAAATTCTATTTAAATTAACAATGCAAATATCCTTAATTCAAATGTCACTAATATATTTATATTAAAAACAAATCTTTTCAAACTTTTATATGCTACAATTTTGGTAGAAACCAACGGCACCCCAGCAGATTACTTCTGATTGTCTGCAGTAAGCATTTTTTGGGGGTACTTATCCTATGAGGTACTCAAGACGCAGGCTTCTTGTGTAAGGAGGGTGTTCCTTCCCATGCAAATGATTTGCTTAACAATTTTTAATTTCTTGTCAGGAATTTTTCCTTAAAAAAATCCAAACCAACCAAACAAACAAACAAAAAAAACTTAGCCAAACATATATGAACAGGTAAAGACAAAAGTAAGATAATTGTCATTGCTATCTCTATAAATAATGCAGTCTTTTTAATTTAGCAAAGAATTATCAATAGTGGCCACACATACCTCTGAGTTTTCGGTTTTCTGAATTCAAGATGATCACAACGGCCAGGCGCAGTGGCTCATGCCTGTAATCCCAGCACTTTGGGAGGCTGAGGTGGGTGGATCATGAGGTCAGGAGATCGAGACCATCCTGGCTAACATGGTGAAATCCTGTCTCTACTAAAAATACAAAAAATTAGCCGGGTGTGGTGGCAGGCGCCTGTAGTCCCAGCTACTTGGGAGGCTGAGGCAGAGAGAATGGCATGAGCCTGGGAAGCGGAGCTTGCAGTGAGCCGAGATTGCACCACTGCACTCCAGCCTGGGCGACAGAGCAAGATTCCGTCTCAAACAACAAAAAAAAGATGATCAAAACAGCCAATCTAACTCCAAGAATACAAACGTCCTCCAGCTAAGTTAAATGGGCCAATTATATGGCGGGCTACAGACTTACAAGAAAACCATGTTAATCTCTACTTTAACTGACAGCTCAGTAGCAGCCTAGATATACTTTTTCTGAGGAGGCTATAATATCGTATAATGTAAAAAGTGTCCCAACTAGGAATAGAGACATCTGGCCTTCTAATCTGATATTTACCACTTAGAATGTGACCCTGAAAAAGTCATTTAATTTCTCTGTGCCTCTGCCTCACAATCTAAAACAATGAAAATAATTTAAAATATTTATTTTATAGGGTTCTGTGTGGGTATGTGAATCTTCTCAGCATAGTCATTACCACCTAATACTCATTAACCTGGAAGGAATTTCACCAAAATATTTACAGTGCTTTCCTCTAGGTGCTTGTGTTATGGGTATGTACACGGATATAACCCAAATGAGAAGTGGCTTTTCTACGTTTGGTGAAATTATAGATTACTTTTTTGACTTCTTGCTGGTTTGTATTTTCCATAGTGTAAAAATATTACTTTCATAATCAAAACAAATGCTACACAAAATCTAAAAGACCAGAAATAGATAAGCTCAAGTACCATTTTCATCTCTCTCAGGCTCTCAGCATGGTCCACCTTGGGACCATTTGGAATTCAGGTGGGATTTCTAGAAAAGTCAATTCCGATAGCAAAACAAAACCCAAACTGCAGACTCATCACAGCACAGGTATAACAAGTGTTAACACACATATATCAGAACTGTTTCTCACACTTCATCACCTGCTTGTCTCCTACACCTCCAAAGGCCAGGTGGACTTGCCCCTGCCAGCAGGAGGAGGGCTGAGAGTCCATTTGCAGTCAAGCCCAGAAGGCTGAAGGCTGATGGAGAAGTGCACTTGAGGTTCAGCTCTAGGGAGACTCATGGGAGCCCTAGAAAACGTGAGTCTAGGCCGGACGGGGTGGCTCATGCCTGTAATCCCAGCACTTTCACTTGAGATCAGGAGTTTGAGACCAGCCTGGCCAACAGAAATCCCATCTCTACTAAAAACAAACAAACAACAAACAAACAACAAGAAAGCTTTGCTGGGCATGGTGGTGCATGCCTGTAATCCCAGCTACTAGGCGGGCTGAGGCAGAAGGATTGCTTGAACCTGGGAGGCGGAGGTTACACTAGCCGAGATCATGCCACTGCACTCCAGCCTGGGCAACAGAGCGAGATTCCATCTCAAAAAAGAAAGAAGAAGAAAATGTGAGTCTAACCTAGCACTTTCCAGAGAGGTTCTGACTCCCAGGCTTCCCACAGACCAGCCTAGGGAACCAACCTACTTCACATCTGTATTCCTAGGGTAGGTCACTGTCAACAGTAATCCTGACCACAGTTAGTGGGCCAGTATACTGTGACAGAGAATTAAGACTCTTGTTTTCTCTGTTTCCTGATCTGAAACCAATGTGTCAGATATGATGACTATAAGTTTGCTTTCAGTGCTAGCATATTACAGTTCTATTTGAAAACGGTACTGCCTATCTCATTCTCCATCATCTATCCACTTTAGAAACAATTTGAATTATTTTTTAATTAAAAATTTTAATGAATTATAATAATCATAGGTAATTGTGGGAATATAATCATGTCATGAGATACACAGACACACACATATACACACACAAATAAATTGAGCAAATGATCACAGTAATATATCCCTTCCCAAGACTTAAATGGCAGTTATACACTTAATATTTTTTAACAATGTGGCTGTTTATAAACGCCAAAAGAGACAATTCATAGTTGAAGATAAAAATTTTAAGTCAAAGCCTTTTAAAATGTTACAGACGCTTTTTTTTTTTTTTTTTTTTGAGATGGAGTCTCACTCTGTCGCCCAGGCTGGAGTGCAGTGGCGCGATCTCAGCTCACTGCAAGCTCCACCTCCCGAGTTCATGCCATTCTCCTGCCTCAGCCTCTTGAGTAGGTGGGACTACAGGTGTCTGCCACCATGCCCGGCTAATTTTTTGTATTTTTAGTAGAGATGGGGTTTCACCGTGTTAGCCAGGATGGTCTTGATCTCCTGAACTTGTGAGATCCGCCTGCCTCAGCTTCCCAAAGTGCTGGGATTACAGGCTTGAGTGACCGTTCCTGTTACAGACACTTTTAATGTGTATAATCAGATAGTTTCTTTTGGTGTGCAGAAGCTCTTTTAGATCCTTTTTGTCAAGTTTTGCTTTTGTTGCAATTGCTTTTGGCACCTTCATCATGAAATCTTTGCCCATAACTATGTCCTGAATGGTACTGCCTGGGGTATTGCACTAGCCTGATCAAATCCCAACAATTGCCTAGGTTTTCCTCTAGGGTTTTTATAGTTCTGGGTTTTACTTATAAGTCTTTGATCCATCTTCAGTTGATTTTTATATAAGGTGTAGGGAAGGGGTCCAGCTTTAGTCTTCCACATATGGCTAACCAGTTCTCCCAGCACCATTTATTAAATAGAGAATCCTTTCCTATTGCTTTTGTCAGTTTTGTCAAAGATCAGATAGTTGCAGGTGTACACAGTCTTATTTCTGGGTTCTCTATTCTGTTCCATTGGCCTATGTGTCTGTTCTTGTACCACTACCATACTGTTTTCGTTACTGTAGCCCTGTAGTACAGTTTGAAGTTGGGTAGTGTGATGCCACCAGCTTTGTTCTTTTTGCTTAGGATTGCCTTGGCTATTTAGTCTTTTTTTTTTTTTTTGGCTCCATATGAATTTTAAAGTAGTTTTTTCTAGTTCTGTGAAGAATGTCAATGGTAGTTTAATGGGAATAGCATTGAATCTATAAATTGCTTTGGGAAGTATGGCCATTTTCATGATATTGATTCTTCCTATCCATGAGCATGGAATGCTTCTCCATTTGTTTGTGTCCTCTCTGATTTATTTGAGCAGTGGTTTCTGGTTCTCCTTGTGGAGGTCCTTCACTTCCCTTGTTAGCTGTACTGCTCGGTATTTGTAGCAACTGTGAATGGGAGTTCATTCGTGATTTGGCTCACAGCTTGTCTGTTGTTGGTGTATAGGAATGCTAGCAATTTGTGCACATTGATTTTGTATCCTGAGACTTACTGAAGTTGCTTATCAGCTTAAGAAGCTTTGGGGCTGAGATGATGGAGTTTTCTGGATATAGGATCATGTCATCTGCAAACAAAGATAGTTTGATTTCCTTTCTTCCTAAATACCTTTTATTTCTTTCTCTTGCTCGATTGCCCTGGCCAGAACTTCCAATACTATGTTGAATAGGAGTGGTGAGAGAGGGCATCCTTGTCTCGTGCCAGTTTTCAAAGGGAATGCTTCCAGCTTTTGCCCATTCAGTATGATACTGGCTGTGGGTTTGTCACATATGGCTCTTATTATTTGGAGGTATGTTTCTTCAATACCTAATTTATTGAGAGTTTTTAACATGAAGGGATGTTGAATTTTATTGAAAGCCTTTTCGGCATCTTTGAGATAATTATGCGATTTTTGTCTTTAGTTCTGTTTATGTGATGAATTATGTTTATTGATTTGCGAATGTTGAACCAGCCTTGCATCCCGAGATGAAGACTACTTGATCCTGATGGATAAGCTTTTTGATGTGCTGCTGAGTTAGGTTTGCCAGTATTTTGTTGAGGATTTTTGCATTGATGTTCATCAAAGATATTGGCCTAAAGTTTTCTTTTTTTGTTGTATCTCTGCCAGGTTTTGGTATCAGGATGATGCTGGACTCACAGAATGAGTTAGCAAGGAGTCCTTTTTTTTTTTTTTTCTTTCATCTCTTTGTAATAGTTTCAACAGGAATGGTACCAGCTCTTCTTTGTACCTCTGATAGAATTCAGCTGTGAATTGTCTGGTCCTGGGCTTTTTATGGTTGGTAGGCTATTACTGCTTCCATTTCAGAACTTGTTATTGGTCTCTTCAGGGATTCAATTTCTTCCTGCTTCAGTCTTGGAAGGGTGTATGTCCACGAATTTATCCATTTCTCCTAATTTTCTAATTTATGTGCATAGAGGTGATTAAAATATTCTCTGATTGTTGTTTGTACTTCTGTGGGGTCAGTGGCAATATTCCCCTTATAATTTCTGATGCTACACAGCAAAAGAAACTATCAACAAAGTAAACCAACTACAGAATGGGAGAAAATTTTACAAACTATGTATCTGATAACGGTCTAATGTCTAGCATCTATAAGGAACTTAAACAACTTTGCAAGAACAAAATCCATTAAAAAGTGGGCAAAGGACACGAAAAGACACTTTTCGAAAGAAGACATACATGTGGCAAAAAATCTATGAAAAAAAGCTCAACATAACTGATCATTAGAGAAATGCAAATAAAAACCACGAGATACCATCTCACATCAGTCAGAATGTCTATTACTAAAAAGCCAAAAAATAACAGATGCTGGAGAGATTGTGGAGAAAAAGGAACGCTTTTACATTGTTGGTGGGAATGTAAATTAGTTCGGCCATTGTGGAAAACATTGTGGTGATTCCTCAAAGATCTAGAAACAGAAATACCATTCGACCCAGCAATCCCATTACTGGGTATACACCCATAGGAATATAAATTGTCCTATTATAAAAACACATGCACGTGTATGTTCACTGCAGTACTATTCACAATGGCAAAGACATGGTATCAACCCAAATGCCCATCACTGATAGACTGGATAAAGAAAATGTGGTACATATACACCATGGAATACTATGCAGCCACAAAAAATCCGAAACCACGTCTTTTGCAAGGACATGAGTGAAGCTGGAGACCATTATCCTTAGCAAACTAATGCAGGAACACAAAACTTAATACCGCATGTTCTCACTTATAAGTGACAGATAAATGATGAGAACACGTGGACACATGGAGACGAATAATGCACAATGGGGCCTATTGGAGGGTGGAGGGCAAGAGGAGGAAGAGGATCAGGAAAAATAACTAGTGGATTACTAGGCTTAATACCTGGGTGGTGAAATAATCTGTACAACAAACTTCCATGACACACGTTTACCTATTTAACAAACCTGCAGTTCCTGCACATGTACTCCTGAACTTAAAATAAAAGTTAAAGAAAGGAATTGGAAAGGCTCAAATTAAAAGAGAACAAAATTTTATTCACTGAAAATATCAACTATTGAGTTTACAAAACAAAGTCTGGTGTCTTCAGCTCAAAAAAGCAGGTACTGTTTTATTTTTCAGTACAGATACATAGTATAAAAACATGTTCACACCTTCAATTTTTGTTGAAGGAAAAGACAATATCGATTGCAATTTTAAAGTACTGTATGATGTGTCTTTTCCAAATTAATAAATTTTTATAAAAATGACAAGAGTTTGTGAATCAGGCCTAAATAAGTTTTCTTCAATTATATGTGATCTCATTAAATACAGAATATACACATCAAAAACTTCTGAGGCTAAAAATTATATGAATAACTTGAGTATCTAAATCATTGTATTATAATCAACTTCGTTTTCTGTAAATTCTTGCATAACTTAGGGAATCATGGTTGCTGAAGTAGAGAATGTCACATATTGATAAGTAAAGCAATTACCTCACTTGAAGTCAAAAGTTACTATATCTCCTTCCTAAATCTAATATATTGCTTAGCTGAACTAAAATAGGTCGTTTAAATTGCTTGTTGTTTGGCAGAAAGAAGAATATTTTTACCTTGATAGTAATGAACAAGATTTATTCATTTCTATAGCCTACAGTGCTTAACTGCCTATAATGCTGACACATATGAAGGGCTCAAATAAGGTTCTGTTGAGTAGCAGAATAAATGATGATACTGAGCAACATCATGAGTGTTCAAAGAAATATTTCTGAAATCATTAAGATTTGGTAGCCCAAAACGTAGTTTCTATCAGTTGTGGGGGATATGGGTAGAATTAATTCATTATAGTTTTGTTTACGCTTTTATTGTTAAATCTTCTCATCAGCATCCAAATAATGCCTTTCAATAAATGATTATTAGGGGGGTAGGTGGCAGAGAAAAGATTACATATAAATTAATTCACAGATAACTGTTAATGTCAGTTTCCCAAACATTTAAATTCCATGTATCTCTCTCTCTCTTTTTTAAAGCAATGGCTGGGCTTCAGTTAATATTTTACATTATTGAAACTAATTTCATAGATTTGAAAAAGTATAGGTAGATATAAATACAATCTAAGATACAAGTACAATCTTATAGCACCGTAAATGTAGATATAACCACAATCTAGATATAAGCACAATCTGTTGTAAAATTTCACATCTAGATACATTCTCAAATATCAAACTTTTATTCACTGAAATGAAAACCTTCAATACACACAGCAGCAAGTAAGAATCAGTAATCTAAAGCAAGTGTTGTTTTGCACTGAAATTGCTTTTAGACAATCTGGCAGATGGTATTTTTTTATTACATAGAAAGTTTTCCTGGGGGAGAACACACCAAATTACTTTTTTAAAAAAAGAAGTTAGGTGGTCACACAGAATTAGTCGTACATCTCTGTCCTGGCTGTAATGTTTCTGCTATGCCAAGCAAGGCAGCAGTGGAAATTTGCATACATTAAAAATTGCCAATTGCATTATGCCTGCACTGGGCCAATAAAGGCTCGTATAATCACACAACTGAATAAAGTACTACCATCTAATACATGTGTTTATCAAGTTAGATCTGCTTTGTATAGCTGTTTGAATTTATGTTTTAGAGATCCTTCATCTGTAAGCCCTGAGACTTATATGTCAAAAACTCACCAATATTCCTGACATCTCCTGAAACTGCCATCTCTTTTTAGCTATGTCCTCTTCAGAATAATGGAACTGGAAGAGACTCTGAAGCATACCCAATTTGATTCCTTCATTATAAAAAAAATAAAATAAAACTGAGATCTGATCAGATTCAGTGACTCACACAGCACAAATAAAGTTAGTTAATGGTTATGCTAGGAATGAAACTCAGGTCACTGAAATTCCCGTCGTTTTTTCTTTGTAACACACCACCAAAGGTGAAAAGAACATCAACATAATTTATCCAATTTTTCACAAAAATTTCCATACAATAAGACAAATGTTACTTTTACATACCTTGATGTTGCATCAGAAAAAAGAAAAATGTAAAACCTAATTAAATAAATTATCTCCCCTTTTTAACTTAAAGCATATCTCAGTTGGTCCCTATGAATATATGATTGCTTATAAACAGGATTCAAAGGGATCATTAAATGCTGTGTTAACAAAGCACTACATATTAATTTGAAATCTAAATATTTTTTCTAATATGGCTTTCCCGGTTTTTACATCTAGAGACTAAGAAACAAAGCAGCAATCAGTTTCATTCTCAATCCAAGACTTTTGTAGTATATTCCACCATAGTTTCATATGCGCTACCCAGCAACCTCAACTGTGTAGTGCAGGGCTGGGGGTGACAATTCTGCTTGATTTTTTCACAAGACAGCCAAAGTGTGACTGTGGCCATTTGCCTTTCAGAAGAATCTAAGAAAAGAAGCACAAGTTACTCCACATGTCAGTTAAGGATTTCCGGCTTCAACCAGTACCCATGCTGCACGCTGGCAGATAGAAATTGAAAACGACAGAGCTTTGTACCCAGCACCAGCTTAACCTGGTGGCAGGCTATTAAAAAAAAAAAAAAGAAAAGAAAAAGGCACAAATTATGCATGGAGGGATGTGGCGTTGGGGGAGAAAAAAAATGCAATGAGCTAATGTTCCTAGTTGGCATCTGCCTTTTGACTCAAAGAAAAAGATGGCTCCTTTCCAAAATTTTTCTATTATTGTGGTATCAGCTGCCTCTTGGATTCATTTATAAAAGCTGAGACTGCCAACAGAACAAGACAAGATTTCTGTTAGTAGCAGTAAATGTTCTAGCCCCTTGAAATAATAGAAATTTCAATATTTCTTCTACAAAGGCAACTTAGGCATTATTATTCCTGGCATGATCTTTAGGACATGTAATTATGGCCAGGTACTTATGAAATACGATAATAGAAAATTCTGAGGTTAAAAGTTGCTACCTTGATTTTTCAATGTACTCTTACAATTTATTTAACTAAAGAAAAGTTTGAGAGGACAGTCATGCATCACTTAACCACAGGGATATGTTCTGAAAAAATGTATTATTAGGCAATTTTGTCATTGTGCAGTCATTATAAAGTGTAGTTACACAAACCTAAATGGCATAGCCTACTACACATGTAGGCTATATGGTATGGCCTATTGCTCCTAGGCTACAAACCTCTATAGCATGTTTCTGTGGTGAATACCATAAGCAAGTGTAATGCAATGGTAAGTATTTGTGTATCTAAACATACCAAAGGTACAATAAAAATATAGTTTTATAATGTTATGGAACCACTGTCACATATGTGGTCTGTTGCTGAGCAAAACATTATGTAATGCATGACTACAAATAGTACTGGATGTTTCTCTGGGGTACTGGCATTCTTTCTACCAAATGAGCTTGTTAGTGGGTCTTTTCAAAACTCAGTATTATTGGTAACTATTACATTAACTCCTTAGTCTAAAACCTTGGAATCCAAGAGAGAATTATTTACCCAGACATTTAAAAAGAAACTATAGTTTCTATCTATTTCATGATGGAAAAATCCTCTTTACGTAAGAAAACAAAATTGGTAAATAGTATGCAAGAAATGATAATTTAAACCCCAATGAAGAATAAGGAATGCTCCTAGCTTCCTCTTGGGATGCAGAAAGCTGGAAAGGGCATCACTCTCATCCTTACAAAAAACATAAATGCTACATAATCCATAAATTAACTTAATTTGTTTTTTTTAATTGGGCAGCCTCCCAAGCCAGAGTAGGCTCAGAGAGACTACCTAATAACTTTTCTTGAACCCATCAAAGACCTGAGGTAGTAGATCAACCAACTAAACAAATGTAAATCTAAAATGATACATGAGCACTTCCTCACCTAGGACAGTCTCTGCTGGACACCAGTGAAAAAATTTTGGCCAAATTGTGAGAAGATTGGTAAAGGCTGACTGTAAGCAAGCAAGGGAACCCAGAATCCCTGGGGGGCTATGATATAAAGAAATTCACACCCACTTTCAGGCTCTTCTCAGAACCTCATCTGGTCTCACAAGAGAGACTAGTGAGAGTCCAGAGAAAGCATCCTTTGTCATTATGGTACAGTCCTGTGGGAAAAGAACAGCACCCACTCCAGGAAATGTATGAAAGGCTGCCCAGATCCTTCTCCCCTAGATACCCTATGGAATAGTGCCTTAAATGCCTGAAAGAAGAGCAAAAACCACTGATAGGGTTTGGATGTGTCCCCACCCAAATCTCATCTTGAATTGTAATCCCCATAATCCCCACGTGGAGGTAATTAGATCACAGGGGCGGTTTCCTCCATGCTGTTCTCGTGATAGTAAACGAGTTCTCATGAGATCTGATGGTTTTATAAACCTCTGGCATTTCCCCTGCTTGCACTTACTCCATCCTGCCACCCTACAAAGAAGGTGCCTGCTTCTCCTTTGCCTTCCACCATGATTGTAAGCTTCTTGAGGCCTCCCCAGCAATGTGGAACTGTGAGTCCATTAAACCTCTTTCCTTTATAAATTACTCTGTCTCAGGTATTTCTTCATAGCAGTGTGAGAACGGACTAGTAGAACCACCATTTGCCTTGGGGAGCTAGTGAAAACATATGGCAACTTTAAGAAGGGAAAAGGAAAAAAAACAAAACATACCCTCTAAATCTCAAGAACACTGAGAAGGCCATACTGCCAAATCCAGGGAATCAGTAACTGCTTAAGACTATGGCTTAATCAGGACATACCCATAACTTGCCTCTCACCACCAGACTACAAAGCATAGACAGACAAGTAATTGCAGTATACCACCGGGAGAGGGACAAGGGAGAGGAAGGAGATCCTATCCGAGTCACAGCACAAAACGAGGACCTGAAACTGAAGTTCAAGCAGGTACCGAGAAAAACCCTCTGGTAAATCAGGCCCATCCTTAAAATAAGGTGATGGTAAAGGAATTTGAAGTCTTTGATGTGTCCAGAGTAACTATTGCAACAATAGGTATTCAATATTGCTTATAATTATTGCATGTAATTCAAAATACTCACAGAATTCATTAAAACAAGTAGACAATCAGTAGGGATATAGAAGACCTGGAAAAAACTATCAGCTAAGTTCATCTAAATAACATTTAAATAGAACATTCTATCCAACAACAGCAGAATACACATTCTTTTCAGGTGCACATGGCATTTTTACCAGGATGAAGTGTAATACAGCACAACCAGGTGAGATTTATCCTGGGAATGCAAACCTGTTTCAGCTTTGAAAATCAAAGTAATATAATATGCTAATAAAAAAGAAAAAGTATATAATCATCTCAACAGATAGAGAAAATATTTTTAAAATAGCAAACCTCATCCTACAAAAAAAACATAAAATACTTAGGTATAAATCTAAGAAAACATGGAGGATCTGCATGATCAAAACTATAAAACACTGGTCAAAGAAATCAAAGACCTAAGTACATGGAGAAATATACCATATTCATGGATTGAAAAACTCATTGTTGTTAAGATGTTAATTTTCCCTAAACTGATCTATAAAGTCAAAATCTTAGTAGGATTTTTTTTAGTAGATATCAACAAGCTTCTTCTGAAATTCATGCAGAAAGGCAAAAGATCTAGAATAACCAAAGCAATTTTTAAAAAGAACTAAGAGGATCCATGCTGATTCCAGGACTGATTATACAGTAAAGGAAACCAAATCATGTAGTATTGGTGAAGGACAGATTTCCACACAGATCAATGAAAAAAATACAGAGTCCAGAAATAGATTTTCAATTTTTTTATTTCAATAGCTTTAGGGGTACAAGTAATTTTTAGTTACATGGATGAATTGTATAGTGGTGAAGTCTGAGATTTTAGTGCACTCATCACCCGAGTAGTGTACATTGTATCCAATGTGTAGGCTTTTTAATCTCTCACCCCTTTCTCACCCTTTCCCCTTCTGAGTCTCAAAAATCTGTTAAACCACTCTGTATGTCTTTGCATACTCATAGTTTAGCTCCCACTTATACGTGAGAACATATGGCATTTGGTTTTCTATTCCTGAGTTATTAATATTTAGAATATTGGCTTCCAGCACCCCCACCCAAGTTGCTGCAAAAGACATTATTTCATTCTTTTTTATGGCTGAGTAGCATTCCGTGGTGTATATATACCACATTTTCTTCACTCATTGGTTGATGGACATTTGTTTCCATATCTTTGCAACTGTTAACTATGCTGCAATAAACATACACATGCAGGTGTGCATAATGACTTCATTTGATATAATGACTTCTTTTCCTTTGAGTAGATAATCAGTAGTGGGACTGCTGAATCAAATGGAAGATCTACATTAGTTCTTCGAAGAATCTCCACACTGTTTTCCACAGAGGTAACTAATTTAAATTCCTACCATCAGTGTATAAGCATTCCCTTTTCCCCACATCCACACCAACATCTTTTGCTTTTTGACTTTTTAGTAATGACCACTCCAGTTGGGGTAAGGTAGTATCTCATATTGTGGTTTGAATTTGCATTTCCCTGATGATTAGTGATGTTAAGCATTTTTTTTCATGTGTTTCTTAGTCATTTGTATACATTCTTTTGAGGAATGTCTATTCATGTCATTTGCCCAGTTTTTGATGGGCTTATATTTTTTCTTATTGATTTGTTTGAATTCATTGTAGATTCTGGATATTAGTCCTTTGTCAGATACGTAATTTGCAGATATTTCCTTCCATTCTGTGGGTTGTATGTTTACTCTGATAATTATTTCTTTTGCCATGCAGAAACTCCTTAATTTAACTGGCTCCCATTTATTTATTTTTGTTTTTGTTCATTTGCTTTTGGGGTCTTAGTAATAAATTCTTTGCCGAGGCCAATGTCCAGAAAAGTTTTTCCTAGGTTTTCTTCTATAATTTTTATGGTTTCAGGTCTTAGATTTAAGTCTCTAATTCATCTTAATTTTTTATATGGTGAGAGATAGGGATACAGTTTCTTTATTCTGCATGTGGCTATCTAAGTTTCCCCAGCACCATTTATTGAATAGGGTGTCCATTCCTCAATTAATGTTTAAGTTTTGTTGAAGATCAGCTGGTTTTAAGTATTTGGCTTTATTTCTGGGTTCTCTATTCTGTTCCATTGGTCTTTGTATCAACTTTTATATCAGTGCCATGCTGTTTTGGTTACTACAGCCTTGTAGTGTAATTTGAAATCAGGTAATGTGATGCCTCCAGATTTGTTCTTTTTGCTTAGGACTGCTTCAGCTATTCAGGCTCTTTTTTGGTTCCATACAAATTTTTGGATTTCCATTTCTGTGAAAAACAGTGTTAGTATCTTGATAGGAATTGCATTGAATATTTAGATTGCTTTAGGCATTATGGTCATTTTTATGATATTGATTCTTCCAATACTTGAACATGGGACATACATTTGTTTGTTTGTATCATCTATGATTTCTTTGAGCAGTATTTTATAGTTTTCCTTGCTGAGATCTTTCACTTCTTTTGTTAAGCTTATTCCCAGTTTTTTTTTGTTTTGCTTTTTTGTTTGTTTGTTTGTTTGCAGCTATCATAAAAAGGGCTGAGTTCTTGATTTGATTCTCAGCTTAGTGGCTGTTGGTGTATAGCAGTGCTACTGATTTGTATATATTAGTTTTATAACCTGAGACTTTACTGAATTCATTTATAAAATCTAGGAAGTCTTTTGGAGTCGTCTTTTGGGTTTTCTAAGTATACACTCATATCATCAGCAAACAGAGACATTTTGACTCTCTTCTAATCTGAACGTCCTTTCTTTCTCTTGCCTGACTGCTCTAGCTAGGACTTCCAGTAATGTGTTGAACAGAGTGGTGAAAGCGGGCATCCTTATTTTGTTCCAGTTCTTTGAGGGAATTCTTTTCACCTTTTCTCCCATTCAGTATGATGTTGGCTGTAGTCTGTCATAGATAGCTTTTATTTTGTTGAGGTATGTTCCTTCAATTCCTAGTTTGTTGACATTTTTTATCATAAATGGATGCTGGACTTTAGCAAATGCTTTTTATGCATCAACTGAGATGATCATATGGTTTTTGTTTTTAATTCTGTTTGTGTGATGAATCACATTTATTGACTTGTGTATGTTGAACCATTCCTGCAACCCTGATATGACACTCATTTGTTCATGGTAAATTATTGTTTGGATGTGCTGTTGGATTCAGTTTGCTAGCATTTTGTTGAGAGTTTTTGCATCTACGTTCATCAGAGATATTTGTCTGTATTTTTCTTCTTTTGTTATGTCCTTTCGTGGCTTTGGTGTCATGGTGATACTGGCTTCATAGAATGAGTTAGGGACAATTCCCTCTTTCTCAGTCTTTTGGAATAGTTTCAGTAGGACTGGTACCAATTTTTGAATGTCTGGTAGAATTTGGCTGTGAATCTGTCTGGCACTGGGATTTTTGTTGGCAATTTAAAAAATTATGGATTCAATCTCACTGGTTGTTATTGGTCTTTTCAGGATTTCTATTTCTTGCTGATTAAAGCTAGGAGGGTTGTATATTTCCAGGGATTTATCCATTTTCTCTAGATTTTCTAGTTTGTATGCATAGAGGTGTTCACAGTAATCTCAAATGGTCTTTTGTATTTCTGTGGTGATGGTTGTAATGTCTCCATTTTCATTTCTAGTTCAGCTTATTTGAATCTTCTCTCTTCATGGTTAAGATAGCTAATGGTCTATGATTTTGTTTATCTTTTCAAAGAGCCAACTTTTTGTTTCATTGATCTTTTTTGTTGTTGTTGTTGTTGTTGCAATTTCTGTTAATTCTTCTCTGCTTTTTTATTTCTTTTCGTCTTCTACCTTTAGGTTTAGTTGGTTCTCATTTCTCTACTTCCTTGAGGTATGACATTAGATTGTCAATTTGTGATCTTTCAGACTTTCTGATGTAGGCATTTAGCCCTATGAAGTTTCCTCTTAGCACTGCTTTTTCTGTATCCCAGAGGTTTTGATATCTTGTGTTACTATTATTATTCATCTTGAACAATTATTTAACTTCCATCTTGATATCATTAACCCAAAAATCATAAAGGAGCAGATTTGCTTAATTTCCATGTATTTATATGGTTTTGAGGATTCCTTTTAGAACTGATGTCTAGTTTTACTCTGTAATGGTCTGAGAAGATATCTGATATGATTTCAAGTTTTTTACATTTTCAGAAATAGACTGATGTAAACATATTCAATTGTTATTTGAAAAAAGTACAAAGGCAATTCATTGGAGAACTGATAGTCATTTTGACAAATGGTGCTGAAATATTTGGAAGTTCACAAGCAAAAAATGAACTTTGGTTCATACCTCACATTTTATATAAAAACTAACTCAAAATGGACTATATATCTAAATGTAAATTTTAAGACCATGGAACCCCTAAAAGAAAATGTAGCAGAAAATCATGGTCTTGGGTTAGGTCAAAAGATTCTTAGATACGACACTAAAAGCTTGACACATTGATAAACTGTGCTTCATCAAAATTATAAACTTTTGTGCCACAAAAGATACTTTAAAGAGAATGGGGGGAAAAAGCTACAGACTCAGGGAAAATATTTGCAAATCACCTATCTTATGAAGCACTTTTATTCAGAATATATAAAGAATTCCCTAAACAATCCAATTAAAAGTAGACAAAATAATGGAACAGAAACTTCAGCAAAGAAGATATACAGGTAGCCGATAAACAGAAACATCATTAGTCATTAGAGAAATATAAATGAAAACTACAACCTCACACCTATTAGAATGGCTAAGATAAAAACAACTGAAAATACCAAATGCTGGGAGAACCGAGAGCAACTGGAACTCTCATATACTGCCAGCAGGAATGAAAACTGGTACAAACACTTAGGAAAACAGGCAGATTCTTATAAAGTTAAACATAAATTTACTATATATAATCCAGAAACCCTACTCCTATGTGCTTACCTAGGTGACATGGAAACTTATATTCACACAAATTCCTGTATGTAAATTTTTATAGCAGCTTTATTCATAATTGTCAAACCTGGAATCAACCCAAATATCCTTCAACTGGTGAAAGGATTAAAAAAAAAAACAAAAAAAACAAAAAAAAACTTCTGGTATATCTATACACTAGAGTATAATTCAACCATAAAGGAAAAAAAATATCAATATAGTTAATAGAGATGAATCACAAATAAAACTTGCTAAGTGAAAGAAGTATGACCCCTTGAAGCTAAATATTGTGTGATTTCATTTATATGACATGCTGGAAAAAGCAAAGTTAAGGAGATGGAGAAGAGAACAGTGCTTGTTGAGGATCAAGGGTCCAGGGAGGTTGACTACAAAGGGAGAGTGATGAGTAATTTTCTGGAGTGATACAACTGTGCTTTATCTAAATTGTTATGATAAACCACTCTATGCTTCTGTCAAAGCTCACATAAGTGTACACCACAAGGAGGAAATTTCACTATAAATTTTAAAGAATAAAAATATTAACAAGGAACCCAAATAAATAACTGATAGGTGATCAGTTATTATACAGAAGTGCATAATACAAGACCAATACTTAGCCTTGTAAAAAAATCACCAAAGACTACAAAAACCATTACTTGAAAGGTTTTCAAGTAATTTTTAGGAAACAGGATATTCATATGGTGACACGGTATCACTTCATGTGGAACTTGCAAAGAGCAAAGGGAAAAATGTACCTTTGCAACAGAGAGATTTGTCAGTCACTTTCTGAAACTAGTAACCAAGTATTAGTGGGATGGCTTGACACAGTGTATCTCCTGACCTGATGCAATCTGAAGAACACAGCATTACCTGTGACATTTTCTTGCTAAAAATGTGTAACTTAAATCCAGTTAATCAAGTCCTCAAATATAAGTGCCAATATTTACAGAAATACAGAGAACTAACTATTTAAATACACCATGAAGAAATAATCAGACACCTACCATTCAATGAGACTGGTGTCCTGAAAAATTAAATCATAAAAAGGGCATGGTATGGTTTTTATATTAAAAAGAAATAATCAAATGCAACATCAGAACCTTGAAAACCCAAACATAAAAGATACTCTTTGTGAAAATTAGAAAATTTCATATTTGGACTAAATGTTAGGTGTTACTAGGGGAT
The DNA here is from genome assembly GCF_009828535.3 of Hylobates moloch. Taxonomy (NCBI): domain Eukaryota; kingdom Metazoa; phylum Chordata; class Mammalia; order Primates; family Hylobatidae; genus Hylobates; species Hylobates moloch. Next base: position 14,870,174 of record NW_026652276.1, read on the forward strand.
TCCTCCTAATTTTCTTTGAAGTGGCCATCATGTTGTAGATAAATAGCACAATGGCCCTTATTTTTAAAAGATAAACATTGAAGGATTTAGAGACAAAGTAACAGGATGTCTCCAACCTGTCAGAGGGTTCAGCCCAAACAATTCTAGTTTCTCTCTTCTATCCTCCCTCCCTCTCCTCCTCTTCCCTTTCCCCTCTCAAACACATAGACACACAAACACACAAACTCTACATTCAAATAAATTTGGGAAATACTGCAAACCATACCTCCTTGAATATCCGCAATGACACTGGTATACTACTTATGATTCTAATTAGCTCTGCAATTAAGAAACCAATTAATTACATATTTTCCAAGCTTATTTGACCGCAGAATTTTATTCTGAATGAACGTTTTGAACAGCACATGAAACTAGTTTCAAGGAAACAGGTCTAAAAAGACTCTGGAAGTGCCTTATACAGTAACTGACAATGGCAAAGGAAGCAGCTTTATAAAAATTTATATTAATTTGAATTTTATTTTCCTTTGAAATCATTGTAATTGTCTAAGTGTAAGAATCAAGAAGACATTTGTCAAAGGCCATTTTCAATTTTTTTTCCTATGGAAAAATATTTGGTTTGAGTTGGCTTATTTTATAAAATTCTGGCCATATGGTACATACTATTTTGTGCCTTACTTTTTTTCGTTCGGCAATTATGTTGTAATCATATTTTCATGCCACTAAATTTTTCAAAAATGTTATTTTTAATAGATGCCTAATATTTCCATTTTACAATGAAACCATAACTGATTTAACCCTTGCACACATTGTTGTATAAATTTCAATGTACTCAAGTTTTTGTTATTAAATTTAATTAGGGAATAAGTAACTTCAAAACAAATATTGGACCATCTCTCTATTATTTCCTCAGGCTAGATTCCTAGTCAAGGAATCCCTGAAGGTAAGCCTCTTGATTATACATTTCCAATGTGTTTTCCAGAAAGGTTATACCAATTTGCATTCATATCAGCAGCATATAGAAATGTCTGTTATCACTACCAACATTAAATGTGGTGAGATGGAGGGAGGTGGAGCAAGATGGCCAAATAGAAAGCTTTACAGATCATCCTTCCCAGAGGAACACCAAACTGAAGAACTATCTGCAGAAAAAATCACCTTCATAAGAACCAAAGATCATGTGAGTGATCACAGTACCTGGTTTTAACTTCGCAACACTGAAAGAGGCACTGAAGGGAGAAGGAAAGACAGTCTTGAATTGCCAATGCCACTCCTCATCCATCCCCTGGTAGCACAGACAGAGAATCTGTGTACTTGGGGGAGGGAAAGCACAGTGATTGTGGACATCCCATTGGAACTCAGCACTGCTAGAAAGCAAAACTGGGCAGAACTTAGCCAGCACCCAGGGAGTGAGCATTTAGACCCGCCTAGGCCACAGGGGAATTGCCCATCCCAGTGGTCAGAACTTGAGTTCCATCAGGCCCTGACACCATGGGCAAAAGTGCTCTGGGGTCCTAAATAAACTTGAAAGGTAGTTGGGCAAAAGTGCTCTGGGGTCCTAAATAAACTTGAAAGGTAGTCTGAGTCACGAGGACCGCAATTCCTGGGTAAGCTCTGGTGCTGTGCTGGGCTCAGAGCCAGTGGACTTGGGGGACATGCCTTCCAGTGAGACATCAGCCGGGACAGCCAAGTCAGTGCTTCTGTTACCCCTCTCCCAACCTTAGGCACTGCAACTCGCAGCTCTGGAAGAGACTATTTCCCAGTGCTTGAGGAGAGGAAATGGAAGAGTAAAGACAAATTTGTTTTGCGACTTGGATACCAGCTCAGCCACAGTAGGACAGGGTACCGAGCAGAGTCCTGAGGCCCCTATTCCAGGCTCTAGTTACCAGACATCATTTCTAGACACACCCTGGCCAGAAGAAAACCTTCTGCCTTGAAGAGAAAGACCCAATCCTAGCAGGATTCATCACCTGCTGACTAAAGGGCTCTAGGGACCTGAATAGGCCACTGTGGTAAACAGGCAGTACTTACCCCGTGGTATCTGGGTGAGACTCAGAGACATGCTGGCTTCAGGTGTGACCCAAGCACATTCCCAATATGGTGGCTTTGGGGAGAGACTCCTTCTGCTTAAGGAAAGAAGTGAGGGAAGTAAAGGGAACTTTGTCTTGCAGCTTAGGTACCAGCTTGGACACAGCAGGGTAGAGCATCAAGCAGGCTCTTGGGGTACCTGATTCTAGGCCTTGGCTCTTGGAAAGCATTTCTGGACCTGACTTGGGCCAGAGGGGACCCCACTTCCCTGAAGGGAGAGATTCCTATTAGATAAATTTGACAAAGAGATTGAAATAATTAAAACAAATCAAGAAGAAATTCTGGAGTTGAAAAATGTAATTGACATACTGAAGAATGAATCACAATTGACCAAGCAGAAGAAAGAATTAATGCCCTGAAGACAGGCTATTTGAAAACAGACAGTGAGAGGGGACAAAATGAATGAAGCACACCTTCCATATCTAGAAAATAGCCCTAAAAGTGCAAATCAAAGTGTTACTGGCCTTAAAGAGGATGGAGAGAGAGAGGGATAGAAGTAGAAAGTTTATTCAAAAGGATAATAACAGAACTTTCCAAACCTAGAGAAAGATGTCAATATTCAAGTACAAGACAGTTACAGAACATCAAACAGATTTGACCCAAATCAGACTACCTTAAGACATCACGCTACCTGACTTCAAACTATACTACAAGGCTACAGTAACCAAAACAGCATGGTACTGGTACCACAACAGAGACATAGATCAATGGAACAGAACAGAGCCCTCAGAAATGATGCTGCATATCTACAACTATCTGATCTTTGACAAACCTGACAAAAACAAGAAATGGGGAAAGGATTCCCTATTTAATAAATGGTGCTGGGAAAACTGGCTAGCCATATGTAGAAAGCTGAAACTGGATCCCTTCCTTACACCTTATACAAAAATTAATTCAAGATGGATTAAAGACTTAAATGTTAGACCTAAACATTAAAATCCTACAAGAAAACCTAGGCAATACCATTGAGGACATAGGCGTGGGCAAGGACTTCATGTCTAAAACACCAAAAGCAATGGCAACAAAAGCCAAAATTGACAAACGGCATCTCATTAAACTAAAGAGCTTCTGCACAGCAAAAGAAACTACCATCAGAGTGAACAGGCAACCTACAGAATGGGAGAAAATTTTTGCAACCTACTCATCTGACAAAGGGCTAATGTCCAGAATCTACAATGAACTCAAACAAATTTACAAGAAAAAAACAAACAACCCCATCAAAAAGTGGGCGAAGGACATGAACAGACACTTCTCAAAAGAAGACATTTATGCAGCCAAAAAATACATGAAAAAATGCTCATCATCACCAGCCATCAGAGAAATGCAAATAAAAACCACAGTAAGATACCATCACATACCAGTTAGAATGACCATCATTAAAAAGGCAGGAAACAACAGGTGCTGGAGAGGATGTGGAGAAATAGGAACACTTTTACACTGTTGGTGGGACTGTAAACTAGTTTAACCATTGTGGAAGTCAGTGTGGCGATTCCTCAGGGATCTAGAACTAGAAATACCATTTGACCCAGCCATCCCATTACTGGGTATATACCCAAAGGACTATAAATCATGCTGCTATAAAGACACATGCACACGTATGTTTATTGCGGCACTATTTACAATAGCAAAGACTTGGAACCAACCCAAATGTCCAACAACGATAGACTGGATTAAGAAAATGTGGCACATATACACCATGGAATACTATGCAGCCATAAGAAATGATGAGTTCATGTCCTTTGTAGGGACATGGATGAAACTGGAAAACATCATTCTCAGTAAACTATCGCAAGGACAAAAAACCAAACACCGCATGTTCTCACTCATAGGTGGGAATTGAACAATGAGAACTCATGGACACAGGAAGGGGAACATCACACTCCGTGGACTGTTGTGGGGTGTGGGGAGGGGGGAGGGACAGCATTAGGAGATATACCTAATGCTAAATGACGAGTTAATGGGTGCAGCAAAACAACATGGCACATGGATACATATGTAACAAACCTGCACATTGTGCACATGTACCCTAAAACCTAAAGTATAATAATTAAAAAAAGATCCTTTCTTTATCCTTGATCATTGAGAGTTTTATTATTATATGTCTTGAAGTAGTCTTATTTGGGTTGAATCTGCTCGGCATTCTTTGATTTTCTTGTACCTAGATATTCATATCTTTCTCTAGGTTTGGAAAGTTGTCTGTTATAATTTCCTTGAATAAACATTCTATCTCAATTTCTCTCTCTCTCTCTCTCTCTCTCTACATCCCCTTTAAGGCTAGTAACAAAAAAAAAAAAAAAAAAAAAGATTACCTCAAGACATTTAATAATCAAACTCCCAAAGGTCAAGGAAAAAGAAAGGATCCTAAAAACAGCAAGAGAAAAGAAACAAATAACATACAATGGAGTTCCAGTAGTTCTGACAGTGGACTTGAGTGGAAACCTTACAGGCAAGGAGAGAATGGCATGATACATTTAAAGCTGAAGGGGGGAAAAAATTTTTATCCTATAATAGTATATCCAGCGAAAATATCCTTCAAACATGAAGTCAAAATAAAAAATTTCCCAAGAAAAGCTGAGAGATTTCATCAATGCCAGACATGTCCTACAAGAAATGCTAAAGGGAGGTCTTCAATCTGAAAGAAAAGGATGTAAATGAGCAATAAAAAATCATCCGAAGGTACAAAACTCACGGGTAATAGTAAGCACACAGAAAAACAGAATAAAGGGACACACTGTAACTGTGGTGTGTAAACTATTCATATCTTGAGTAGAAAGACTACAAGGTGAACCAATCAAAAATAATAACTACAACAATTTTTCAACCATAAACAGTATAATAAAATATAAGTAGAAACAAAAGCTAAAAATCAGGGGGACAAAGTTAAAGTGTAGAGTTTTTATTCATTTTCTCTTTGCTTGCCTGCTTGTTTATGCAATCAGTGTTAAGTTGTTATCAATTTAAAAAATAGGTCGTATTAATTTCAAGCCTCATGGTAATCAGAAATCAAAAAACATACAACAGATACACAAAAAATAAAAAGCAAGAAATTAAAACATACCTCCAGAGAACATCACTCACTAAAAGGAAGACAGGAAGGAAGGGAAGAGGAAAGGGAAGACCACAAAACAACCAGAAAACAAATAACAAAATGGTAGAAGTAAATCCTTACTGAACAATAATAGCATTAAATGAAAAAAGACTAAATGACACAGAGTAGAATGAATATAAGGTCCAATGATCTGTTGCCTACAAGAAACACATTTCACCTATAGAGAATGAAAATACATACAGAGGCCGGGCACAGTGGCTCACACCTGTAATCCCAGCACTTTGGGAGGCCGAGGCGGGCAGATCACAAGGTCAGGAGATGGAGACCATCCTGGCTAACACAGTAAAACCCCATCTCTACTAAAAATACAAAAAATTAGCCAGGTGTGGTGGTGGGCACCTGTAGTCCCAGCTACTCGGGAGGCTGAGGCAGGACAATGGCGTGAACCCGGGAGGTGGAACTTACAGTGAGCCGAGATCACACCACTGCACTCCAGCCTGGGCGACAGAGTAAGACTCTGTCTCAAAAAAAGAAAAAAAAAAAAAAGAAAGACAATACATAGACTGAAAATAAAGAACTGGAAAAAGATACTTCATTCCAGTGGAAACCAGTAAAGAACAGGAGTAGGTATGCTTATATTAGACAAGATAAAAACCATAAAAAGAGACAAAGAAGGTAATTATATTATGATAAAGCGGTCAGTCAATTCAGTAAGAGGATATATTAATTATAAATATATATGCATCTAACACTGGAGCACCCAGATATATAAAGCAAGTATTATTAGAGCTTAAGAGATCGATCGATCCCAATACAATAATAGCTGGAGACTTCAACACCCCACTTTCAGCAATGGAAAAGTGTTCCAGAAAGATGCTCAACAAAGAAATGTTAACACTTAATCTGCACTATAGACCAAATGGACCTAATAGATATTTACAGAACATTTCATCCAATAGCTGCAGAACACACATTCTTTTCCTCAGTACATGAATAATTCTCAAGGATAGACCATATGTTAGGCAACAAAAAAGTCTTTTAAAAAGTTTAGAAAAACTGAAATTATATCAAGTATCATCTCTGACCACAATGGAATAAGATTAGAAATCACTAAAAGGAGGAATTTTGGAAACTATACAAATACATAGAAATTGAACAATATGTTCCTAAATGACCAGTGGGTTAATGAGGAAATTAAGAAGGAAATTCAAAAATTTCTTGAAGCAAATGATAACACAAACACAACATACTGAAACCTGTAGGATACAGTGAAAGCAGGACTAAGAGGGAAGTTTACAGCAATAGGCGCCTATATCTAAGAGGTAGAAAAACTTCAAATAACATAATGATTCATCTTAAACCACTGGAAAAGCAAGAGCAAACAAAACAAAAAAATAGTAGAAGCAAAGAAGTAATAAAGAGTAGAACTAAATCAAACGAAAAAAACAATACAAAAGATTCATGACAAAAAGTTGTTCTTTTGAAAACATAATCAATGCACCTTTAGCCAGGCTAAGAAAAAAGGAGAGAAGACCCAAATAAAAATGAGATTAAAAGTAGACATTAAAACCTATTCTACAGAAATTCAAAGGATTGTTAAAGGCTACTATGAGCAACTGTATGCCAATAAATTGGAAAACCTAGAAGAAATGAATACATTCCTAGACACACACAACTTACTAAGATTAAACCATGAAGAAACCCAAAACCTAAACAAACCAATAAAAAGTAATGAGATTGGTGCCATAATAAAAAGTTTCCCAGCAAAGAAAAGCCCTGGACCCAATGGCTTCACTGCTAAATTTTACCAAACGTTTAAAAAGGAATGAATACCAATCCAACACAAACTATTTTGAGAAATAGAGGCAGGGGGAATAATTCCAGACTAATTCTATGAGGCCAGTATTATCCTGATACCAAAACCAGAAAAAAGTATCAAAGAAAACTACAGGCCAATATCCCTGATGAACATTGATGCAAAGATAATAGCAAATTGAATTCAACATATTAAAAAGATCATTCATCATGACCATTTGGGATTTATCCCAGTGATGCAAGGATGGTTTAACATAAGCAAATCAATCAACGTGGTACGCTGTATCAACAGATAAAAAACCATATGGTCATTTCAACTGATGCTGAACAAGCACTTGATAAAATTCAACATTCCTTCATGACAAAAAAACCCTGAAAAATGAGGATAGAAGGAATATACCTCAACACAATAAAAGTCACATATGACAGACCCACAGCTAGTATCACGTTGAAAGGGGAAAAACAGAAAGCCTTTCCTCTAAGATGTGGAACATAACAAAGATGTACACTTTCACCACTGTTATTCAACATAGTACTGGAAGTCCTAGCTAGAGCAATCAGACAAGACAAATAAATAAAGGGCATCCAAATTGGAAAGGAAGAAGCCAAATTATCTCTGTTTGCAGGTGGTATGGATCTTATATTTGGAAAAACCCACCAAAAAACTATTAAAACTGATATATAAATTCAGGAAAGTTACAGGATACAAAATCAACATACAAAAGTCAGCAGCATTTCAATATGCTAACAGCAAACAATCTGAAAAGCCAAGAAGGTAATCCCATTTAAAATAGCTACAAGTAAATACAAGTATTTATTTACAAGTTTTTATTTATTATTTATTTATTTAAATACAAATATTTAAAATAGCTATAAGTAAAATGAAATACACAGGAATTAACTTAATCAAAGAAGTCAAAGATCTCTACAATGAAAACTATAAAATATTGATGAAAACATTGAAGCAGACACAAAAAGTGGAAAGATATTCCATGTTCATGGATTGGAAGACTCAATATTGTTAAAATGTCCGTACTACCCAAAGCAAACTACAGATTCAATGCAACCCCTATCAAAATACCAATGACATTCTTCACAGAAATAGAAAAAGTAATTGTAATATTTACATGGAACCACAGAAGACCAAGAATAGCCAAAGCTATCCTGAGCAGAAAGAAGCAAACTGGAAGGATCACATTACCCCACTTTGAATTATACTACAAAGCTATAATAACCAAAAGACCATGGTACTGGCATAAAACCAGACACATAGATCAGTGGAAGAGAACAGAGAACACAGAAACAAATCCATACATTTATGTTGATCTCATTTTCAACAAAGGTGCCAAGAGAATACATTGGGGAAAGGACAGTCTCTTCAATAAATACTCCTGGGGAAACTGGATATCCATATGCAGAAGAATGAAACTAGACCCCTATCTCTCACCATACACAAAAATCAATTTGAAATGGATTAAAGACTTACATCTAAGACCTGAAACTATGAGTCTACTAAAAGAAAATGTTGGGGAATCTCTCCAGGACATTGGATTGGCAAAGATTTATTGAGTAATACTCCACAAGCAAGGTCAAAAAGCAAAAATCAGCAAATGGGATCACATCATGTTAAAAGCCTTCTTTACAGGAAAGGAAACAATCAACAAAGTGAAGAGACAACTCACAGAATGGGAGAAAATATGTGCAAACTATCCATCTGACAAGAGTCTAATAACAAGAATATATAAGGAGTTCAAATAGCTGCTTATATATAGGATAAAACCTAATAATCGAATTTTTAAACTGTGCAAAAGATCTGAATAGACATTTCCCAAAAGAAGGCATACAAATGGCAAAAAGGCATATGAAAAGGTTCTCAATATCATTGATCCTCAGAGAAATGGCAAATCAAAACTACAATGAAACATCATTTCACTCCAGTTAAAATGGCTTTTATGCAAGAGACAGGCAATAACAAGTGCTGGCGAGGATATGGAGAAAAGGTAACCCTTGTACACTTTTGGTGTGAATGTAAATTAGTACAACCACTATAGAGAACAGTTTGGAGGTTCCACAGAAAACTAAATGTAGCGCTACCATATGATCCAGCAATTCTACTGCTAGGTATATGCCCAAAAGAAAGGAAATAATTATATCAAAGAGATATCTATATTCCCATGTTTACTGTGGCACTATTCATAGTAGCCAAGATTTGGGAGCAACCTAAGTATCCATCAACAGATGAATGAATAAAGAAAATGTAGTACTTATACACAATAGAATACTATTCATCCATTAAACAAAATGAGATCCTGTCATTTGCAACAACGTAGATGGAACTGGAGGTCACCGTGTTAAGTGAAATAAGCCAGGCACAGAAGGACAAACTTTGCATGTTCTTATTTATTTGTGGGAGCTATAAATTAAAACAAACTCACGGAGATAGAGAGTGAAAAGATGGTTACCAGATGCTGGGGTGGAGGATGAGCACAAATGAAGATGGCTAATGGGTATAAAAAATAATTAGAATGAGTAAGATCTAGTATTTAACAGCACAACAGGCTGACTACAGTCAACAATTTTTTTTTGTACATTTAAAAATAACTGAAAGAGTAGAACTGGATTGTTTTTAACACAAAGAAATGACAAATGCTTGAGGTGACGAATACTCCATTTACCCTGATGTATTATACATTCCATGCCTGCATTAAAATTCTCATGTACCCCATAAATATATACACCTGCTATGTACCCACAAAAATTAAAAATAAAAATAAAAAATAAATGTAGTGAGATGAACAAACTAAGTAACTCTCTGCTAATATATAGCAAATTATTTTTGGATGCACACTGGTAACTTGTAAGTCTTTGGATTATATGTTAAAATTATTTTCTATTTTCCTAATAGGAGTTAGTATTAATGACTTCATTGCATGAGTTCTTTACATGCTGATTATATTAATTCTTTGTCAAAGTTTTCATTGGTCGGTCTATCTTCCACTATTTTTCCATTACTCTTCTGTTTAGAAAGTCCTATATTCAAAAATCATCAATTAACTATTAACTTTTATGATTTCTTTTCTTTTTAAAATTATTTATTTTTATATTTCATTCACTGTAATTCAAAATCCTAACCAAGGCCACTCTGTTTCAGATGTACTAAGTGGCCATTTGAGAGACAAGTTCTACATATTTTGTGATTTTTCATGAATGGAAAGAAGAGACTGCTTTAAATTCTGAAAATACATGTGTAGGAGGAAGAAAAAAACTATGATTTTGTTAAAATAAAAGGTCAGATAGCAAAAATAATTCAGCACAAACTCTGGATCATTTAGTCCTAGCAATCTTCTACTGTGAGGAGTTTTAGAACTTAACTCCATACTCACAAAGTAGAAGCTAGATTTTTTCAGACTAAGCAACTAGTTAGACAGAGGTAGAAACAAAACCCTTGACTTCAAAATAATCCCAGAAATACTCTTCTCACCAAGCAAGTCTTATAGCATCTGATGTGTAAAAATCTTTTTTTTTAAGTAAAAGTAATTCTTTTCTTAACTTCACTGAAATGTTTTAAGGATAAGAAGAAAAAACATAAAATAATTTAAAAGAGGGGTAGTAAAAAATTTTAAGTTGTTTCTATTTCTGTTCAGTATACTCTCAAGTTACTTTTACAAGAAGTTTTTTTTTTTTTTTTTTTTTATACTTTAGGTTTTAGGGTACATGTGCACAATGTGCAGGTTTGTTACATATGTATCCATGTGCCATGTGGATTTCCTGCACCCATTAACTCGTCATTTAGCATTAGGTATATCTCCTAATGCTATCCAGAAGTTTTTTAAGAATAAGATTTAAATTTGTGAAAAATCAACCCTACTATCAGATGACTTTCTGAAATCTCTCAAGGTAGCCTGTGTCTTTTTTTTTCTTTTTGCCTGTTAGTATATATTTCAATACCATTTATTGTTAAACAGGAAAAATTAATGTTAATGACATATTAACTTGATAATAAACACATTCTTTATTAAGGAACCATCTCAAAAATCTACTCCAACTTTATTCTGACTCCCTAAATGTAAGCCCTTCCTTTGTACGTAGATTCAAGTCTGTAAAATTGCTCCAAAATCACCAGGGCCATCAGAGGATGCTTTCATCTACAGATCTTCCATGCTCATGTCTCTGAGCCCAAATTACTGAAGGAAGTCATTATTTTCTTTCTCTTTCTAAAAAAGACACCTGTACTACTAGTACTAACTTCCTGTATAATTACTGATGGGGGCATATAGCAACCCTTTAGAAATAAAACTACAAAAGGTAAGCTTGTCTTCTTGCATTTCCTTTCTCTTACTACATTTAACACGGGAGGTTTTCTATGTCTCACATTCAAATATTCTCACTCGGGCTGCCTAATTTTTCCCTCTGATTTTTCATCACTCTTTATGAAGGCTTGCTACTTTAGAATACACATTTTCTTAACAGAAGATAATAATCAGACGATGTCCCCCAAATATAAGTCTAAATCTTTCCTATCATGCTGTGTTCTTTGGCTCTTTTGACTTTATTTGAAGTTAGCCTAGAAGGGGATAGAGATAGGCAGTATGAAGTCCATGCTGAGAAGTTTTGCCCTGCCCTACTTGTCCTGTATATTTCATGGATAGCCCAGTGGTGATTAAACCCCTGTGTGCACAGGAATAACCATGAGAATTTGTTAAAAACACAGGCTCTGGGGCCCTTTCCCCAGATTTCAGGATTCCATGGCTAAGGCATGCTTTTGAATGATTGTGATACTGGCAGTCCATTTACTACATGTGATACAGTGATTACAAAAATGGCTACAATTCTCCACCTCTCCCTCTATCCATAACCATTGCATGTGACTTTGCTGTTCCTCCAAGAGGTGTAGACTATCTCCCTATCCCATGAATCTGAGCTGGTCTTGTTACCTGCTTCAGTAACAGTATACAGAATACAGTGGAACTGACATTGTGCCAGCATAAGACTTGTTTATTTCTGCACTCTCCTGTAAACCTTATGCTGCGGCCTGGTGAACGAGCCCAGGCTAGCCTGCTGGATGAGGAATGAGGTGTGGCGTAACACCACCATCAGTCAGGCAGGCATGTAGAAGAAGCCACCCTAGAGCAGCCAGACCCCAGCAGACCAGCGCAGACACCTTAGCTCGCTAGCCAAAATCAGCTAAGCCCGGCCCAGCTGCTTCACATACTCATGAGCAAGAATAAATGTTCACTGTTTTAATCCATGAGTTTCAGGGTGACTCTTTACACAGTGATAGATTACTGATACATCATCACAGTTCTGAAACTCTTCATCTGAGAAATACAGATTTATGCCTTCCTCTCCACTTCCCCTGCCACCTTCATAATTTAGGCTTTCCTTTCTTGTTCAGGTCACTGCAATATAGTCTTCCAACTTGTCTCCCGCTTCTTGTCATTCCCCACCTCCATGCACAACAGTTGCTGCTAAGACTGTATTCCTTGAAGTCAGAAATTATATTGTGATAATTTATGTACCCTCATCCTCTAGCATAATGCTTGGTACCCAACTAGTGCTCAATCTTATTTGCAGAATGACTGCTACTACCAGATTCTTACAACAGAGCTCTGACTACATCAGTCTCCCATGCAGAGCTCTATTGGCATTTATACCACACACTAAATCCACTTTCCAATTGGCCTCTTTAATTCTAGGACCCCTGTGATCCGGCCCCAGCCTAGCTTCCCACTCTTCTTCCCTTTCTTCTCTTATTGTCCATTCAAAAGTGAGGGCTGGCGGAACATGACCCTAACTTCTGTGCTGAGACTCAAGACTTCTGCAGAGAATGCCCGTCCACAGCTCTGCAAGTTCTACACATTCTTGAAGGTCCAACTCAAACGCTGTCTCCTCTGTGAAAATCTGATAGTTCTAGGTATGAAAAAGCTCACCATCTTCTCCCTACCTCTAGCACTTAAGCTTGAGCCTCTCTTAGTCACCTGATGCTAGGGTTACCCGTGTGGTATCACATCTAGTAGGCATATGCCCAAACACAGATTAACTTTTTGAGGGTAGGTTCCACCTTTTACCACTCAGTGTTCCCTAGTGTACCTACCATTGTACATGACACATAAAATTTTAACAAATGCCCTTTAAATGAATAGTTGATTTTTAGTCACTACTCAAACAATAAAAACAGTAATACCCAAATTCATAATCTAAACCTAGAACGAACGTGGCAGAATATATACAGTGTTTTTTTCAGATATCGGTTTGTAAAAGAATCTCCTGGAAAGCCTGTTCAAAATACAAATTTCTAGGCTCTACCTCCAGACAGATTGGTTCAGCAGAAGTCAAATCCGAGCTTGAATTCTTAGCCTATGTGATGTTGAGGGAGATTTGTGGGAGGTTTATGGGCAATATTCTGATACTTAGTGACATTGAGCCTTCTTTACAAATATGAATTCCAAAGAAAATCTCTTTTTTTTTTTATCATGCATCTAAGAATTTTAAGTTTCTTGACTTTAATGCCAAAGCATCAAGTACAGCAGGCCTATAAAAGAACCACTTTAACAATACATACACAGTCTGTCACCTTATTAGCTTAGGTTGCTGGGAACATGGCATCACACCCCATTCTTTGTAATCACAATCTGCACACATTTTTCATCTACATATACTTTTTCTGAACTATTTAAAATTTAATTTGCTACAAATAGCCCTTTTTCAGGCTACCTTACCACATGAGGTATGCTTTAAAATAACTGAAGGGCGCAAGACTCCTACCTCGGTCCCAGAGGCTGGCTCGTAATGCTCTCTCGAGCTGTTCTTCTTCACTCAGTCCTGCTGTGTATGTGTCATAGTTCCTGGGTGCTTCTTCATAGTGATCCGGCCTGCCATGTGGATAATAATCCTGATATCCAGAGCTGCCTACAGGCACAAGGAAAAGGTTCTAGAACACAGCTATGGACTGTTGTTTTATACTTCCTGTTTTGTATAAACAAAGACAAGCAAGTAAGGCATAACATTATTTTAGGTATAATAATTATCCTGAAAGTAAGAAAAGATGCCAAATGGTGATCATCTTGTCACTGTATCCTCAGTGCCCACCATGGGGCTGGACATGAATGAGTCCTTATGTGCTAATGAGGAAAGGAGATATTAATTCAGAGGGTAGTCAGAAGTCCTGGGGAAGAGACTGGAATGAGCTATTGACATCTGGAGTGGATTCTTTCAGCTTAGAGCTATTCAATACTTGGAGAGTTTCCAGTGAAGTCCTGGCTTGAGTCAAGAGAATGGTGGAAACAATAGCTAATAAAGCCTTATTGTCTTGTTGCTCTGTACAATGAGGGGCAGACCAATGCTTCATACAGATCCCACAGAATACTTCAGACAATAACAACATTAAGATCCAGCCAATTTCTCTGTAATTGTAATTCTATGTCAGAGATTATAGTACCCCCCCACCGCCAAAAAAAATGGTTTCTAGATAAAACAAGAAAGAAGAGACAACTTCAAAAAAAAAAATGGTTGCTAGATAAAACAAGAGAGAAGAGACAACCTGGTCATTAAATAATGCTTTAGGTACCAAACTTAGGTACACCATTATAAAGGTCAATAACAGGGAAAAGTTCATTTTTGCAAGATATTTCCATTGATCTTTTCAGTTTGAGTTTATTCCTTACATTTTCTTTAACTGCCAATAGTTAGAGAATTTGTTTGGAAGAGATTTTTGTTTCCCACAGAAGGTTACCAATCTCATTCTGGCATACAGAGAGAGAAGTAAAATAGAAAAATTTTTTTCTCTTCTTTCCTGCCATTATTATATTCTTTGAAGTTGATGTTTCAAATATTTAAATAATGTGGTTTGGGTTGTTGATGAAGATTCCTAACCTTTACTATGAGTCTTTGTGACAGATCTCCATATTATCCCACAGAGTACAACAGTACAGGCCTGAGTTGGAGCTTTAATAAGGCTACAGAAAAAAAACACAATCCAGCCAAAAGAGGAACACTGAATGGCAGAATCTCATCAATTGAGATTTCATGCTCAGAATTTTTGATAGTTGGTCCTGAGACTATTTTAAAATTTACTGTTGTATTCTTTATGAATATTTTCCTTATATGCAGGATTAAAAGGGAAACTGTAAATCATCAATCTAGTAGACTTCATTATCATATAAACAATGAATGACAAAACACACTAGTTTTTTATATAAATATTGGTCATGAAAAGTAGTTGAGTTTATTGATATTTTTAGGACAGCTTTATTGATATATAATTGACATCCATACAATTTATCAATTTAAAGTGTACAACTCAGTGGTTTTTAGTATATTTTAGAGTTGTACCATCATTACTACAATCAATTTTGGACATTTTCATCATCCCCAAAAAGAAATCTGCACTCTTTAGCTAACAATCCTCACCCTCCCATCCCTTCTCCAGCTCTAAGTAAGCACTAATCTACTTTCTGTCTCTACAGAATATGCCTATTCTGGATAGCTCATATAAACAAAATCATGTAATATGTGGCATTTTGTGTCTAGCTTATTTCACTTAGTATATTTTCCAGGTTCATCAATTTTGTTACATTTATCAGTACTTCATTCTTTTTTATGGGCAAATAATATTCCACTGTATGGCTTATACCACATTTTGTTTATCCATGTGTCAACTGATAGACATTTGTACTATTTCTACCTTTAGACTATTATGAATAATGCTGCTATAAACATTTGTGAGCAAGGTTTTATGTGGACATATGGTTTCATTTCTTTTGAGTATATACCTAGAAGTGGAACTGCTGCATCACATGGCGATTCTGTCTAACTATTTGAGGAATCGCCAGAATGTTTTCCAAAGTAGCTGTACCATTTTCTATTCCTACAAGCAGTGTATGTGGGTTCCAATTTCTCCACATCCTCACTAACACTTGCTATTATTTGCCTTTTTATTCGCAAACATCCTAGGTCATATGAAGTGGTATCTCACTGTGGTTTTGATGACTAATAATGTTGAGTGTCTTTTTATGTGCTTATTGGCCATGTGTATATCTTCTTGGGGAAATGTCTATCCAGATCTTTTGTCCATTCTCAGTGATTGTGAAAAAACTCTTCTAACTTGATTCTATTTTACTGAACGTCCTTGAAAGTAAAAGAAAAAGGAATGATTTAAATAAACATTAAACAAAACTGTTTAGGATTTTGGAGACTAATTCTGAAAAGCTTTGCCCCAATGTGGTAAATATTAATGAGGATTTACTAAATACCTCCAATAACCCAACTTTCATATTTTCTCTCACCTGTTTCCCATGTCAAAATATTAACATTATTGATATTTAAAATAGGAGAAGGAGACAAGTACATTTTCCAAATCCTCACAATGGCTTAAAACTGAACTTGGATCTTACCATTTTAAATATGAACACTTATTCTTAAACTGGTCTCTATCCAACAGAATCAGAAAAATTCAGCCCCTATTGCTGCATTGGGGAACACCCAACCAGCCAGTTTCAGACCTTGAAGGTAAAGGACACCATGGTAGTGTTTTTACAAATCTTACTTTTCATTCCTTATCCAAAAAAAACAAAAGAACTTTCACATGCGGACAAATGGTAAAAACATAATTAATATATCTTCTTCACAAAGAATCAAAGAAAGTGGCAACTATTCTGCAATACTAATAGAATATTTACAGAGACGCCACTGAATAGCATGGGATGCTTCAGCAATCCCTGCATAGAGAAACTGCCCAATTCCTTATGAATGCCAATTATTTTACTGGAATACAAAAAGTATATTGGGTAATTCCCCACATGGCTCATTATCACTTTCAAACCCCTGTGGAAAGTCATTCTGTAAGATCTAAGCAGCATTTCTACCTATCCACCCCCAAAAATGCTCAGTTAATTCAAAAGCCAAAATAACCCAAGGTCTCTGAATATTTGCTCACCACGTAGAAATTGTATATCTACATAGAATTTTAATTGCCAGATACACATGCGATGATTTGAGGCAACATTTTCTTGATGTAGAAAAACATTTTTCTTCATGCTATTTCTTATTTTAAAATAATCTGGCAGTTCTTCAATGAAATAAAGTCAACAACTCTAAACATCTGAATATTATAAAAACAAATTTGGTACTTATCAGACAAAACATGGGGAAAGAAAATGGGAAAGTTTTGGTGCCTTAAATCAGAAAGACCAGTGTGGTTAAACGTTCTATATCATCAATCATAAATCATCAACAGGACTCAAAATCTCATCAGTATCTATTATAATGAGAACAGATCTCCTCCGGTAGGACCAAAAATTTTCTATGGCTGTTTCACTGGCTTAAAATCTTCATAATAAACACTCCTGGAAAAACCTAGCAATCAAACAATTAAGATAAATAAATTTAAATTATGTCCTGAGAGGAATACTAGTTTAATTTTTTTTTTTAGTTATATACTTAGGCTCTGTAGTAAAAGAAAATCTGGTTATCATTATTCTATTAACTACTCCATCTGTTCCTCATACACATACCAGGATTTCATGGCAAAGGAGATCAAGAAACACCACCAAGATTAGAAAAATTGGTAACAGCTTTTTAAACATTCATAAGGTTCTTTGACCTATAAAGACTTTTCCAGCTAAGGACAGCCATATTAAGAATAAATCATTACTTGTAAGATATACATATGCTCTCATAAAAGTTCCCTAGATGACCATTAGCATAGCCACCTGGCCTTATGTAGCTCTGCCTTTGAAGAAATCCAATCACTTCAGAGAAGGCATATAACTATGGTAATTTTACAGAGGTTAAAAGAGGTAAAAAGGGCTTTGTATTATTTTCGCCCTTAATTCTCTGGTCTGTGTGACTGTGCTTCTTCCATATAAGAAGGAAAGAAGCTGTTCTCTTCAGTTCTCTTTTTTAAAAAATAGAAAATAAATCGAGTGCAAAAGAGAGAGAAGACAGTAAGTAGAACTGCCCTATTTTGTAAGGTTAAATTGGCAGAGTGCCAATCTCATATCCTTACACAGTAGAAACGGCAGGATCTAGGAATAAGATTCTATTGGAACACACCTGTATCCACTTGTTTACACATTGTCTCTGGCAGCTTTCATGCTACAAGGACAGGTTAACTAGTTGCAGCAGAGACTATATGGCCAACAAAGCCCTTACTGCCTGAAATATTAGCTGTCCGGTCCTTTAAAGAAAAGGCTGCTAGTCTCAGCTTTAAGCTATAGTGGTCCTCAATGAATAGAAACACATCTTAGTCCATTGGGGATGCTATAACAAACAGCCATAGACTGGCTGGCTTAAGCAACAGAAATTTCTCACAATCTGGAGGCTGGAAGCTTGCGATGCCAGCGTGGTTCTGGTGAGAGCCCTCTTCCAGGCTGCAGACTGCTGACTTCTTGTATCCTCATGTGGCAGTGAGGAAGCTAGAGAGCTCTCTGGGTTCGCTTTTATAAGGACATTAATCCCATTCATGAGGGCCCTACCCTCACGATCTAATTTTTTCCCCAAACCCCTACCCTACTAAAATCATCACATTAGGGGTTAGGGTTCCAACATATGAATTTGGGGAGGGGCACATTCAGTTCATTGCATTAAGACATGAGTGTTCCAATGGGCATGACTAACACCTGGCTGCTGGGCCTGATCTAAGATACTACTGTGTAGCCACCCCAGACTGGAAAGCAAAGGCTTTAGCCTAAAATAGGTCTTATGCTTTTAACAGGAAGCCCTTTCTATCTATTTACACAGACACTTAGAAAAATACGTTCTTCCTCATTAAGTCACACGGCATTTGTTAGAGGCATGCCTATTTTAGCATCTGAGGGTATGCAAGGGTTTCCTGAATATACATGGGATGGGCCGTGGAGAACTATACACCTAAAACCAACTTCTAACACTTTCCCAGCAGTAGAGTCTCAGACTGAGACTCAAAGCACCAAGGTCTAATATGGATCTTATCACACACGAGAGACCTCATACCAATCATACCATGTTTTCAGGCCTGAGTTACCTCCTTCCCTGGCCTTCCCTACCAACCCCCACAAATATGCTCCCTAGGCTACCCCTCCATCTAGCTTCCAGGCATGTCAGAGGCGCAGTTACATAACATGTGAACGACCCTACCACAGCATAAACTAGTAGTATCCTAAAGTACTCTGTAGAGCTAAACACTATAATTTTGAAAATAAGTTAAAATTTATTAAATGAAATAAAGTGCCTACCTGAACTATTAAAGTAGTATTGCTGTCCTGGGTAACCAACATTGGAGGAAAAACCGCCTAAACCTAAAAGAAACAAACATTTTAATGGCAGCCATAAAGCTTTAAATGCTAATTGTTCCAGTAATTAGGAAGTTCTCTGGGACAAAGCCCAAGGTCATTTCAAATGATTTCTAAACACTTATTAAAATAAACTCCCTTTTGTTTGGGGGCCAGCCCTAACAGGAAAAGAGTGTGTGTGTGTGTGTGTGTGTGTGTGTGTGTGTGTGTCCCTACAGGGAAAAGAATGTGCGTGTGTGTGTGTGTTTGGGGATAGGGAGTGGACAATGAAACCCTAATTTACACTCACTGAAGTTCCTTAGTCTTTGCCTGCCAAAGTACCAAGCCTCGGCTTTGATGTCTCTGTACAAGCAGAGATACTCTGGCTAAATGGAGAACCTTTCTCAAACAAGGTGTTAGGAGAGCCATGCTCCTTACCCTTTCTAGGGAACTTCACTCTTTCTTGTCCCTACAGAAGGCAGTAGGACTGTCTACTCAAGTCAATTTGGCACGGCTGAATGAAGTGAGAGAGGGAGGGCCAAGGGCCACACCCTCAGGGTGACCCTCCTCTTCCAGGAGGCATCAGACAGCAGCTTCCACATGCTGGGTCGTTTTCCATGGGGTTCCTGTGTCCTTCAATTCTTAGCTCACAGAAAAAAGGCCGAGTTCGCAGGCTATTTGCAAATTGCACTGAGTGTTCTAATTTTCCTATTTAATTTGCTATTGTATTTATTACTTTGAAAATGGAGTGGTGTAGAAATAAGTCTCCACTTATTTTTTAAGGCTTTTAAAACTAAGAGTTTAAATATTGTAATTATGGGGAAAATCCTCTTTAAAAATTAAACAAAGCACTTGCTTAAATTTCATAAAATGTCTGCAAAAAGCTTTACTAACTGCTTCATCAAGAGACATAGAAATAAGAAACAAGACATTAAACTCCCGAGAATCATCTCTTTTATCAGTACTAATGAGTATTAAATTGTATTGAAAATATAAAAACTGGACATTTTCAATAAATGAAGCTCCCGTTGCCTCCTCTAAGTACGTACAGTGGAAACACATTAATAAGCAAATGCGGGAAAAAGAGAATCTGCTTAGATGCAACACAGCCTGTAAAAATCAACCAAAAGTGAACACGACCTGCTAATAAAGGTGCCAGTGCAGTGCCTGGAAAGCTTTCTAATATCATGAATATTATATGGTTCTCAAGAACACCAGTCATCAGCACAAACTGTGAAACAAATTATTTATGGTTCAAGAAAAGGTAAAATAGTCTCAGAAGACTTCCCATGAATAAAAGATGAAATAGTGGAACTCAGTCTATAAAACAAGTGTTTGCAAACCAGTTTTCTTACAAGTCAAAATGAGAATCGCATTTAAAATTAAGAGGTCTAAAAAGTACAAGTATTTCTAAATGAAATATTTTCATTGCGTATCAATTTGAAGGCAAAAACAAAATTTAAAAAAGCAGGAGCTAAGCTTCAAGCAATGACAGACTTGGTTTGGCCATGCATGAATATATGGCTCATCCACAAAGGACCCGGTCATCAGTCTGAATTCTTTAAAATACTGGCCATGCACTTCGGTCCAGGCTTCATTTTCTTTTTCAACTTTGCCTTGCACATATATTAATTCATGGACTATTACAGAAGAATGCATTATTTTAAATGCACTTTAGTTCTCTGCATTCTTTAGGAAATCGTGGTTTTCTGCGGGTAGCATTAAGGTTGAGGGTATAAATATATACTGATATTTGTACCCTAAGAAAGTATCAGATTCAAAATTTAAGTTTGCAGCCTCTTTTGTGGAGCAATGTAAGGAACTGCACTGGTTGTTTTACCTTTTGGTTTAAAAAGAAAAACAGGCATATTAGGGAATTCCTGAGCTGAACCACAGGGAAACTTGGGGATGCTTCTGTTCACATTAAAATTAAGATGAACTTCCAACTTGTTGTCATGCCAAAGGTATTTTATTCTGTACCTGCACATGCTTCCATGATTGTCTTCAGAGGCCCTTGAGTGTACATTAGTCCAACAAGAATCCCAGCCAGATGCCCAGCAAAGGAAGTCCTAGGAGGGAAGGAGACCCTTTGTGAGTGTTTGTTCTGCTGCTGATTAGAGACATTCTGTCTTCTCATTAGCCCAGTGCATGTCAAATAGTCATAGTCTGCAGGCTTTGTTCCACATCACGTCTTTTATGCTAAGCAGCATTTAACTCAGTCCAAAGAACAACATCTCCTACCTTTAAAAAAAGTACAATGAATAACAACCAGCACATGTTTAAAATGCAACACCCCTCCTTAACCAGGGGAAGTGGGTTGTCTCCTCCAGAGCAGTGGAAGCATTTGGTCAAGTCATTATATCGCTTTCCGTTTTTTTCTGTACCTCTTACCACAAAACATAAATGAAATCAGTTTTCTCTGTTTGGCATTAAATCTGGAATTATCCAGCCATTGTGAGGGATGATGTCTATCTGTGTTATCGCATGGCAGACTGCTGCAGTTTTCTACACCATGGATGAGTGAAGCAGAGAGCAAGTGAAACTCAGCAAAAGGAACTGAGATGCCCACCTGCATCCACCCAAGTTGTCTTCATATGTATGTTTCAGTCACTCAGAACAAAGAAACACAAATTTAAATTTCAAACTTGAAAGATGAGTTAGGGCATGAAAGTGTTTGATTTAGGGCATGACAGTGGTTTAACTCTTCTTAAACTGGCATCTAAAACCGGCAATCACTTTTAAGATTTTCAGAGGTCTACTTCGCCCCAAATGGCAACACTCTTTGTGGAGTTCCCTGGCTGAATGACCTCCCACTCAGCCTGAGTTTAAGAAATTACTGGGGATTCTCAAAAAAAAAAAAAAAAAAAAAAGAAAGAAAGAAAGAAATTACTGGGAATTCTCAAAAACCTCTGCATGTTACCACAAACGGGGGGGTCCTACACAACGAGTTGTTCATGCACTTGACCTCAATTTCCAGCTGCCCGCCGCCCTCTAGACACCCCCGCGCACACATGCACACATCCACTGACACCTTAAACTAGGCTTTTTTGGGGTGCCACTCCCACTTCCCATTGGTAAAGCCTCTCATACCCCTCCCAGCCTTCCCATTCCTACAGCTACAACCACGCTTACTGCCATCTGGACTATTTGGAAACGCCCAGTGTCGGGCACAGAGTGAACCCCAGATGAATGTGTGTTGAATGAATAAAATAAATGAAAGAAAATCATCCAGCTGGTCTCCCTGCAAGCCAGCTCTTGCTCTCCAGTGCATCCCACACACGGCCATCAGTTATCCTCCTAAGGCAGAAGGCAAGTGGTGTCATTGCCATCCTCTGAAATCCACTGGCTCTCACAGAATACTCCGGTGTGTGTTCAAGCCCTTCCAACACTTGGCCTTGCCCATCTCTGCAAAGTCAGAGGGTGGAGACCTCATCGCCTACTACCTCCATTCCCACACACCCCACTGTCACATCCCCCAAACACTCTCTGACCACAGGCTAAGCCAAACAGCATCTCTGTCAAAAAATCCCACCCCAGTTGAAGAGTCGCTCTTTCCTTCTCCTGCCTCCCCTCAGAGCCGAGGCTCCTATCTTATTCTGGCACGAGGCCAGTCTGCTGGTGGCAGTACTTACACGTCTGCCTGCCTGTCCATCTCTCTCTGTCACACAAACTCCCTGAGGGCAGCAATGGCGTCTCATTCATATATTATACAAAATTAGAAGCTTAAAAAAAAAAAGCCAAGCAAATGAACGCATTCCCACAGCCTGGAATAGTGACCTCTCATTCCAGAAGGTGGGAAACTGAAAGTTATGAAAGAGCCTGATGGAGACTCCAAGAGCACAGCCTTTATGTGGCTTTCACATATGTATTCCAAACACCCAGGGCAGTGCCAGGCACACGAGAGGCACTCAAGGATATGCTGAGTAAATGGCTCAAGTGTGCCAGGACCATTTCACCAACACCAACAGGAGGTAAGTTAAAACCACTAGACCTTCAGCTCAGGGTGTTTGCTGAGCCACGGCAGTCACAGAGCTAAGAATCTGCCATTTGGTAACCTACACGAGACTCAGTCAAAACCAATACATTTCGCCTACTATGGTAGCAGCCTAGGGGAGAGTCCCTGAAACACTACAAGCAAGATGGTTCTGGGTAATTTTCATTGTCTCCAAGCTATGAAAAGAATTGTTGGCTCTCAGGAAAAGAACACGCAATGAAGAACATTTAAAGAGGCAAACAGGAGCCTTGTAAAGAGAACAGCATTGATGCTTGTTCCCATTAGCTGATTAAATGACACTATTGCCCCAACAAGCCCTCACATACATGCACACATGCTAAAAGTCATGGCACACACACACAGACATGCACACACACCACATATACGATTATTCCCTCAGGAGGGCATTATTTTCATCAAATATATCTACTAAACAGGAGTTCCCTGACCCCCGCCTTGCAGGATGTGCCACAGTGGTGTGACTTGTCTGTTTGGTGGCCGTGCATGCTTAAACCCCTTACGGGAAGGAGAGCACACAGATGGGCAGGTGCAGGAGCTGGGATGAGTGCCCCTAGGCTTCAGCCCCACGGCAACGTCCAGGGGTGTGTATCTGGGCCTCCTGAAGCCCAAGTGGGTGTGTGTTACAGTGTGCTCTTCTAGCCTGGCGGTCCACAGGCAGCTTAAGGGTTAGACAGCTCAGTGAACCCTCTGCCTTTTCACAAAGGCAGAGGGCCAGTGTGAAAGTTTTCTGTTTCTCTGTTTCTTCTCTGGCATCCAGGAAAAATCAGGTCACACATGGACTTGAAGGATGAATGTGGGGCTTTTACTGGGTGATGGAGGTGGCTCTCAGTGGGATGGATGGGGAGGTGGAAGAGGGATGGAGTGGGAAGATGGTCTTCCCCTGGAGTTTGGCTGTCCAGTGACATATCTCCTCTCCGATCACGCCCAGGTAAACTCCCTCTTGGCGTTCAGATGCTCCTTCTCTTCTCTCTGTTGCACTGTTCTGCTATTCTTCTGCTCTTCTGTTCATCTCCTTGCCTCCTTCTGGAGCCTGGGGTCCCAGGTTTATATGGGTACAGGAGAGGGGGGCGTGGTGGGCCAAAAGGCAGCTTTTGGATGCAAAAACAGGAATGCCTGTTCCCATTTAGGGCTGTGGGTTTCCAGGCTTGAGGGTGGGGCCTTTGCTGGGAACTGCCCTCTTCTACCCACTGTTTCTGTCTCCTGTCCATGTCACTACTTCATGTAATAAAAATATGGGATTGAACATTTTTTTCCCCATTTTCTGGCAAGAATAGTAGGAACTATGCTTTTAGCTCCCCAACCATGCTAAAAAATTGTATAGTCACCCCCCATTATCTGCAGACTCCCAACTGGATGGCTGAAACCACAGATGGTACTGCACCTTATATATACTATGCTTTTCTGATCTCATAATCATGACAGCTACTAAGTGACTCACGGGTGGGTAGCAGAGACAGCATGGACACATGGGGCAAAGAGATGATTCATGTCCCGGGTGAGACGGGGTGAGATTTCACCACGCTACTTAGAGAAGTGTGAAATTTAAAACTTACAAATGGCTTATTTCTGGAATTTTCCATTTTATGTTTTTGGATCAAGGTTGACTGGGGCTAACTAAAAATGCAGAAGGCAAAAACCACTGTACTTATTTTATCCTATGCTCAAGCTCAGTACAATCGGCCACCTATTAATAGTTCTCAAAATGACAAAGATAGTGGCAGTTTGAGGGATACAAAGAAGTAGCCAGGACCAGTTAAAAAAATAATAACTTCAATTTAGATGAAAAGAATATAATAATATCGGTATTTCTGAAACTCTGGTTTCAAATCAACCTTCATAGTGAAGCATATATGATATAAAATAACATAGAAGGAAATTTCAATTTAAAACTTCAACCTATTAAACAATTAATCTTGAATCTCATTTACAATTTAGAGTACAATACACTGAAATGAATTTCTTATCTATCTCTAAATGGTTTTCAGAAGTTTGAGTTATAATCTAATTGCCCTAATATAATTTCAAATATCCAGGGAAGAGAGGCTGGCAGTCCAGAGAACTCATTGCATCATCCTCCAACATTCAGCATTTTCCACAAAAGTTCCATCTCAAAACATTTAACTGGTCTTGTTTCATTTAAGCTCTATGAAAGTGTTCATTTTTAAAATAAAAATGAGATTATGATCTTATTCAATCAAAACTGAGAATCTTTCAACATTACACACACAAAAAAACAGGAGAATGAATTTCACCAATGTAAAAGGAACATAAAAGTCATTTTAAGAGGTAAATTAACTTTCTCCATGCCCTTGGTAACCCTTTGACAAATCACTTCCCTTCACTCTCTAAGAGATACCCACATCCTGAGCGAGAAGATAGATGGACCTGCAGACAGGGAGAAAACTGAACTGGGAAGGTGGTTCTCACCAGTCCTAGGGTTAGGGCACTTTACCCCCGAGCTGGGGGTGCTGTGGAGACAGAAAGAAGCCCTGGGCTTTGGGAGAAGATGATCCATCTGAATGCTTTGATCAGTAGCTGGGATCTACCTTCAAACGTAACAGCATCAAAACCAGGCTGTACTGTTACAATCATAATTAGACGTGTTAAACAGAAGTTGTGAAGCTTGTGGTCTCTGAATAAGCCCGTGGCTTCATTCTGTTCTTAGTTCTACGTGGAAGCTGCCATCCGAAGCAGCATTCAGGGATAATCCTGCGACTAGGAACAACTTCTTCTTGACCTTACTAGGTCTTAGGCTAGGACTGGGGATTTGGTTATGACCTACCACCCTCTATCCTATTCAGAGTAATTCCTTCTGGGACAGGACCAACACCAACTCTACATCCATGACCACAGCAACTACAGTAAACAGCCTGACACTAGCACTCAGTACGTAACTATCAGATGAGAGGAAGAGTGGAATTTCAATTACACATAATATACATGTATCTAAAATACACTGTATTAAAAAAACCACAAGTTACATTTGAATGTCTTTTTTAGAAAAATGTCTAGTCAAGTGCTTTACTCATTTTTCAATTGGGTCATTTGTTTTATTGCCAATGAGCTATAGTTCTTTACTTATTTTGGATATTAGTCCCCTATTAGATATATGGTTTGCAAATATAGTCTCCGTTCTGCAGGATGCCTTTTCATTTTGCTATTTCCTTTGATATGAATGGGCAACAGGTACATGAAAAGCTGCTCAACATCACTAATCATTAGGGAAATGCAAATCAAAACCACAATGAGATATCACCTCACATGTGTGAGGGTGACTATTATAAAAAGTCAAATGATACAACAAGTGTGGGCAAGGATGTAAAGGGAACACCGATACACTGTTGGTGGGAATGTAAATTGGTTCAGCTATTATAGAAAACAATATAGAGGTTCCTTACAAAATCTAAAAATAGAAATACCATATGATCCAGCAATTCTTCTTCTGTGTATATACCCAAAGGAACTGAAATTAGTATTTCAAAGAGATATCTGCACTCCCATGTTCATTACATCATTATTCACAATAGCCAAGATAAGAACACAACCTAAGTGTACATCAACCGATAAAGAAAATATGGTATTGTATATACACACATGCATACATACACAATGGAATTTTTATTATTCAGCCTTAAAAAATAAGGAAATCCTGCCATTTAAGACAACATGGACAAATCTAGATGGCATTTTCCTAAATGAAATAAGCCAGGTACAGAAAGACAAATACTGTATGATCTCACTCATATGTGGAATCTAAAGAAGTCAAACTCATAGAAACAGAGTAGAACAGTGGTTGCCAGGGACTAGGGATGGGAGAAATAGGGGGATGCTGATCAAAGGCTACAAACTTTCAGTTATACGATGAATAAGTAAGAGAGCTAATATACAGCATGGTGAGTAGAGTTAATAATAAACATTACATTGTACACTTGAAATTTACTAGGAGAGTACATCTTAAGTGTTCTCACCATACACACAAAAATGCTAACTACTTGAAGTAATAGATATATTAATTAGCTTGGGTCATGGTACTCACCCCACAATGTGTATGTACATCAAAACATCACATTATATACCTTAAACATATGCAACATTTATTTGTCAGTGATGCCTCAATAAAGCTGGGGGGAAAATACAAATTGTACATGGTCACCAGCTAATACTTGTTTTAGCAGGAAATCTCACTGGTATAGATAATGACTGAACACAGCCTCCCCCTGTCCACCCCACTACATACACTTGGACAATGTATTACACAAAATATATGTTCAATTAACAAAACAATAAATATATTATTATATCCTAAAATTGGTAACTTAAAAGCTTTACTTCTTCTGTTAGCTTAATAGTGACTCTCTTTAGAAAAATCATAACTACAATCAAATACTGACTGTGATACTGACATACAGTCACAGGGGCCAGGCACACCACTGCTGCCTTTAGCCATGCAGATCATACAATGCACACTCAGACTACAATGAGAAGAAAAATAATTTTTCCAGGGTCACAATGATTCTGCAAGGTAACCAATAACGTCACGATTCAAATTCAGATCATGTATCTCAACTTGAGAGCAAGGTAAGTATCGACATAATTTCACTTTAATAAGGAACAATAACTTAATCCAGTAGTTCTTAAACTAATTCAAATTCTAAGTACCTTTAAGCATCTGATGAGAGCCAACAAGCCTGTCTTCAGAAAAACTGTGTATACACAAAGGGCGTTACCTGTAATTTTAGGATGTTCACAGATACCTTGAACTCCATCCATGGACCCCTTCTTGAAAACCCTTGATTGAGGTGAATAATTCATCACAAACCAGAATTTCAGACATCAGCACCAAACCAAAGTAGTTCTATATTTAAGTGGAAAACATCTTGCTAGTACTCAAATCATGGCGGCACAGAGGAAGCCATTTATTCTGATTACTCAAGTTCATTAACTTATTGTCCAAATTCCTTGTTGTGTCATTGCTTCTGTAATGGTGCAACCTATTTCTGGGTTCAGTTTCCTCCTTGCCAAAATACAATGTTTCATAGTTCTTTCAGTTAATATTTGAGAGTGAAAAATTATCCTAGTCTCTGTATGTCCTAAAAGGTTTTTATTTCAGCATCCTATTATAGGATCTACTGCTGCTGATAATAAATGTACTGTCAGTTGGAAAGTCATTCCTCTGTAGGCAATCTGTCTTTTCTTTCAGTTTTCAAAGATTTTCTATTTATTTTGGACATAATGTCTTTATACCACAATCATTGTAGCTAGTTGTAGATTTATTTAACCTGCTAAGATGTGCTCTGTTTTTCAACATGAGGTCTCATGTGCTTTTACAATTCTGAAAATCCTCACCCATTATTTTTTGTCCAGTGGACCTCTAGATATGCAGCACTTGTGTATTTCCTGACACAGAGGGGGTGCTCAATATATGTTTATAGAAAAAAAATTTTAATAAAATATGAAAGGGTTACAATCAAATCAATGTTGCTATACATTATTTATATGGGATAGTGATAGTAGAAAGGCAATTTTGGATCAAAACTAAGATTAAGATATTATTGTGGATCTAAGTTATGCAAACTAAATACGAATATTATTAACACCAACAGACAGTGTTCTTTCCTATCAAGCCAGCTTAAGCCACTCCTCATCCATTTAAGAGGCTACTGTAAGGCTGAGTTAAGTGGTTATGCAAAATGTTCCTGCTCTCATGTGCCACTGTGACAGAATAAAAAACTGGATCTGTGACTGAAAGCTGTGACAAGCTATAAAGGCCCTCCTCTATTAAATGGCAAATTCTTTCCACAGTTGAAAAGGTTGTCCTCTCAAGCATAGCTCAGAAAGCAGAAAATGTAATACTCTAAGACATAATCTCACAATGTATGCAGAGCAAATGACTTCATTAAGGACGCAACTTGGAGACACAATGTTGGACAAGGTAAAGGAACAACGTAAGGTAAGAGGCAGTCAGCTAGAAGTGGCCTATTGTACTCCATGATTTCTTCCTGTAAAAGCAGTTAATAGCAGGTAAGGGCTGCACTGATCAGAAGCTCTGGGGTTTGGGGATCTTAATAAATGGTCCCAGATTCACAGTACTAGCAATGAGATGTAATACAAATTTTTCAGGTTTTTGAACACTAAGGCCACTAGGAAAGATTTTGACAGGATTGCTCCTTCTTAACAGAAACTGTTTTTAAACTTCTTGTTTTATGTCCTTGATGCCTCCTTCAACCATGATACAAGCATGATTGAATGACCTGGTCTACATGCTCTCTACCATGCATCCCTTCCTCACTGCACCTTTGTCCTCAGAAGTAAAACCTAGTCATCTTCCAATATTATGTCACCCAAAGGCAGCTATACTGACAATGCATCCTCTACAATCCATGATGATTTATTAAACATGGCACCAACTGCAGACACGGGGATGGAAGCTGACCACTGACATTTACTTGAGGACCAGAGAAACAGAATTTGGACAAAAACAAGGGTATTGCAAAAGTAGCAGAAGCCTTTTTTACAAAAGAGCTTCTAAGATAACAGACAATGTTTAGCAATTCCTTAGCTCTCAATTCCATGTCCCTATGCCTGCTAATAAGACAATTCCCTGAGCTGGTTCAA
Source organism: Hylobates moloch (assembly GCF_009828535.3). Lineage (NCBI taxonomy): Eukaryota > Metazoa > Chordata > Mammalia > Primates > Hylobatidae > Hylobates > Hylobates moloch. The sequence goes on from NW_026652276.1 coordinate 14,900,001, forward strand.
GTAGGTCGCATTCTGCCATGGCTTCAAGGTTTGTCCCCTCCAAAACTCATGTTGAAATTTAATCCTCATTGTAGGAGTATAGGGAGGTAGGGCCTGATGGGAGGTGACTGGGTCGTGAGGGCAGATATCTCATGAATAGATTAACGTCCTCCCTTGCGGGTGAATGAGATCTCACTTTTAATAGTTCCCACCAGAGCTGGTTTTTGTTTGTTTTGTTGTTGTTGTTGTTGTGTTTTGTTTTTTGAGACGGAGTTTTGCTTCTGTTGCCCAGGCTGGAGTACAATGGCGCAATCTCGGCTCATTGCAACCTCTGCCTCCTGGGTTCAAGCAATTCTCCTGCCTCAGCCTCCCGAGTAACTGAGATTGCAGGTGCATGCCAACACACCCAGCTAACGTTTGTTTGTTTGTTTAGTAGAGACAGGGTTTCACCATGTTGGTCAGGCTGGTGTCGAACTCCTGACCTCAGTGATCCACCCGCCTCAGCCTCCCAAAGTGCTGGGATTAAAAGCATGAGCCACCGCGCCCGGCCCAGAGCCGGTTCTTAAAGAAAGCATGGCACTGCCCATCTTACTACTTCCTCTCTCGCCATGTGGTCTTTGAACAAACTGGTTCCCCTTCACCTTCCACCATGAGTGGAAGTAGCCTGAGGCCTTCAGCAGAGGCTCAGTTTTGAACTTTCCAGCAGGTAGAACTGTGAGCTAAATAATCCTCTTTTCTTTATAAATTACCCAGATTCAGGTATTCTTTTATAGCAACATTAAATGGACTAAGACATACTCATTCATTCACTCACCAAATATTTAGTGACTATTATATTAACAAGACAAACATGGTCCTTGCCTCCTGGAGCTTAAAATCTAGAGTGGAGGAGACAGATGGACAGACAGACAGACACACACGCGTGCACACACACACACACACATACACACACCCCTCAAACTGTTAAGTGTAAGAAAGCAAGTCTACTTTACCCAGAACTGTCTGGGATGGCTTCTCAAGGAGGTGTCACTTAAGTGGCACTGCAGGATTTGGAGCTAGCATGCTCAGAAGTGGAAATGGAAGATTCAGGCAGCTACAAGCACATATGTAGCAGCTTGAGGCAGGAAGAATTTGGTATTTTAAAACATTCAGATGGCCAGGCACAATGGCTCACACCTGTAAACCTACCATTTGGGAGGCCGAGGCAGGTGGATTACCTGAGGTCAGGAGTTCGAGACCAGCCTGGTCAACATGGTGAAACCTCATCTCTACTGAAAATACAAAGATTAGCCAGGCATGGTGGCACGTGCCTGTTGTCTCAGCTACTTGGGAAGCTGAGGCAGGAGAATCGCTTGAACCCTGGGGACAGAGGTTGTAGTGAGCCAAGATTGTGCCACTATACTCCAGCCTGGGTGATAGTGGGGACTCCGCCTCAAAAAAAAAATTGAGATGACTAATAGTAAGCAAGAAATATGGGCACAGGGTGCTGCATGGATTTAGAAACTCACAGTGCATAAGGCCTGTGTGCCATGTGCCTTACGTGCCACAGTAAAGAACTTGAGTTGTTTTCTAAGTACAACGGAAGGCCACTGGAGGATTCCAAACAGGAGCATTTTTAGGAGTGATCTATTCCACCTGCTGAGAGAACAGACCCTAGAGAAGTAAGAATGGCCAAATTAAGCAGAAGACAGGTAAGGAAGATAATGTAGTCCTGGGAAAAGACGATGGCAGCTTGGAAGGTGGTGGTGGCAGTGGACTACAGAAATATTACTACTACTACAACAGATCTTGATAGGACTGCTTCTATTCCAGGGAAAGGTAATAGATAGATCTGGGATGTATTTTGGAGGCAGAGATAAAAGGACTTGCTGATGGACTCAGTGTAGAGGGTGAGGGAAAGGAAGAAATCTAGGCTTCTGGCTTGTGCAACTAAATGGATAGTGGAAGCATTTACTGAGATGCAGAAGATTGGGAAAAGGAAAGGCTAGGGTGAGAGACAATGCAAGAACTCAGTTGTTTTCTTTGCTTTGAGAGGCCTATGAGACAACAAAATAGAGACATCTAATCAAAAGGTAGCTAGGTTGCAAGTTGGAAGCTGAGAGGGAAGAATGATTCAAAACGTTGCTCCCATATTTCATGTGTTGATTCCTAGAATAATTGTATACAATTATAATGTTACATATTTATACATATATTATACACACACACACAAATATACATAAACATATCTAAAAACAAGATTATTAAAAAATATTAATAGATAATATGCGGGGAAGGTAACATCCCCCTTATTTTCCAAACTTCTTATAATAGTGTTTCAGTAATTTCATTTATTTTTAAATACAAAGGGAAAAGACACCGAGCAAGGCTCTCATTTTAAGAACAGTATTTCTCTTATCAATGTGGTGGATAAACTTAAATAGTTTTGCTATTGCTGGGGTGAGTAGTTAAGAACACCTTCCTCCATTTGGCACAGGCAAGTGTTTCTAAATAGTGCTCTGGATGAAAGTCATAATCATTAGCTTTGCAGTATTACTAAGTTTCTTTAGGATCTGTGTTGTTATTCAAATCTTCAAAACAAAATGACAGGTTGTGCTAAATTAAATAAAAGCAAAGGTAAGTGAAATCACACAAAATAACTGGACAAGAATCTCCCTCGACTCCCTTAATTGGGCACAGAGGTTAAAGAGTCAGTGAGATTCTGTGAGGCTAGTCTTCTTTTCCTCAGACATTTCATGTAACCAGACACATCCTAGAGTTCCCTACCCTGTATCTTCCATATTCCATGCTGAGTAGCTCCCACTGACCACAATCCTCTCCATCTTCTCTGCACCACCCCTTCCCACCCACACCCCAACCTCTTAGAAAAGTGGTCAGGAGCACAGCTACTGGGGTGAGACTGCAGGGCTGACTGCTGCTAGGCAGCAGGAGAGCTCAGAAAGGTTCACATGGCCTGCGAAGGTGTTAGCCCAGCAGTCTAACCCATGGTTGCCTAGCTCAGGCTTCGCCCTGGCTCATGTAACCGTGCCCGCATCTAGCCCATTTTCACCACTGTGACAAGCGTGTCTGTCTAACCAGCAAACCTGATCCTAGCCCAGAAGCCCTTTGGTAGCTCCCCAGTGTCTCTACGATAAAATGCAAGCAAGGCTTGTTAGGCTCTTCATGGACTTCTGTCTGCCTCTCCAGCCTTCTCTCTCCCCTCTGCCAGGGCTCAGCCCTACCACACCCCGGGCTCTAGCCACTCACCAACGCTAAGCATCCACCCTTCAGGACTTTGTATGTGCCATTCCTTTTGCCCTCCACGTCCCCCCAGCTCCTGATCATGCCAGGCCAGTGTGACCACACTCCCTCAGGACTTGGCAGAGGCTGCTCCTCTGGATGCTGCAGTGGCCTCTGTGCTCCTCCAGCATGCTGAAGCTTCCCTGCCCATTGATTTGCCTGACATCACCCTGCTACTTAATCCAGTGACTTTCAACCCAATCACACCCAATACCACCTTATAACCTAAATATCTTGTAACGTTCCTTCTTGAAATAAAATTTATGAATAACACATCTTGTACACTTTGTGTACACAGATACATATACAAACACACAATCACAAGTCAACATAATATCCTAGCTAAAAAATAAGAATAAAAAGTAATAAAATAAAATACTATGAATCATAGGCTGGGTGCAGTGGCTCACGCCTGCAATCCAAGCACTTTGGGAGGCCGAGGCAGGTGGATCACTTGACGTCAGGAGTTCAAGACCAGCCTGGCCAACATGGTGAAACCCCATCTCTACTAAAAATACAAAAATTTGCCATGTGTGGTGGTGCAGGCCTGTAAATCTCAGCTACTTGGGAGGCTGAGGCAGGAGAATCACTGGAGCCCAAGAGGCAGAGGTTGCTGTGAGCTAAGATGATCTCAATGTACTCCAACCTTGGCAACACAGTGAGACTCTGTCTCAAAAAATAAAAATAAAAATAATATGAATTACAAATGCTCAGGCACACCACCAGCAGGAGACATATAAAGTAGCCCTTTGCTTGCACCTATGTATGGAATCCTCATAAATATGGGAATAACAAATGCAGGTGGTTACAGATGCAGGCTTTTTGTGACTCAAGTAACACATTCAAGGTTCCATGGGTAATGTGAGTTTACGTGAGGTTAAAAAACTCTTAATTCCAAATAAAGCAAAGTACAACTTTCCCTCACTTTGCATTTACAATTTAACTTATTAATATAATTTTGATGGAAAAGTCACTGTATGTTAAATCCATGTGTCCCCAAAAACTGCTCTTTATATGAAAAGCACACTTAGGTTTTAGGCTCAGATAATCATAAACAGGTTTTTCATTTACACGAATGTCCTTTCGAGAGACCGGGTGTGGGTAGTGCTGTGTGTAGAGGACCATTTTTATCGTGGAGGTCTGTCCCGTAAACCGCGAGACAGCTAGTACCTTTGGCCCCTGCACCCCAAATGCCAGTAGCACCCCCGCTAATCATTAGGATTACTAAGAACAACCCTGCAAATTTCCAAAATCCCTCCTGGGGACAACGCCACCCATCCCAGTGGAAAACCACTGGCTTAGCACACAAAATATGCTTATTAAATGTTTGCTGAATTGATGACTTTTAATGATGAGGCTTCAAAACGATTTCTTTTCAAAGTACTTCTCATGTGACTATACTATGCAAAAATTCCAAGGATTCCAAGTCAATCTACAACATATTGAACTGATATGCAAGAAAAGTTCCCACCACAACTGAAATGCACATGGGGAGTTGAATATTTGAAAGAGGCCATGATCACTTCCACATTGCACTGTGGTAGAATAAATGCGACTTGGCACATGAAAAATGCTCTGCCATCTGCTATTACTATAGACAAAAATATTTCTGGATACCACATGAATGATTATTTGCACATTACCTCCAGAAAGTAAATATAAAATGAAAGAGAAGTTGGATTGTTTATAGCCTGATTTTAACATGTGCTACTGGTATGAAGCAAATAGATATTCCCGTGAGTTCAGTCTTTTGGAAGTATTTTCACAAGCAATGCCATAGCTAGAAATTCCATGGCCCTATTACCGGTAGATGGACTCTCTAAGGTTGCATGAAAAGACTGACTTATTGATCTTTGTTAAAGGAAGTTCATCATACAGATACATGAAGAAGAAAAGATGGCAGGAAATAGTCCCAATTGGAACTGTGCAAATGCTGTCTACTATATTTCCTTGTACACATCATAACATGAATGAATGCACTGCCCTTCCCAGGTTCTAGTCTTGATCTGCTGGTTCTCCATCCTGGCCGCACTTTAGAATCCCTTAAAGAAGTTTTACAATTTACTGCTCCTTGGGTTCCACTCCCAGAAATTACACAACATTGCTCTGGGGTAAGGTCCTGACATTGTTTATTTTTTTTTCCATTTATTTTTTTGAAACGTTGTTTTTAATTCCCCAGGAAATTCCAATGTGTTCAGGTTGAGATTCATTGATCTTAACCCAAAATTTGAGTTCTAATGGTGAGATTTTAGTTGCCATATTGGGCCAATAAGAAAAACATTTCGAGAGTAGGCAAGACTACACCTCACAAATTACCCCATAGAAGTGGCATCTGTTTCCCTTCTTGGTAAGTTGGTCTTACTTATTCTATTCTACTGTAATGCTGCATAAGAATTAAGTAGAGCTTTGAAAATGCATGCAAGGAAACATGAACTTATTTCAAAAGATTCACAAGTTCTTTGTACTTATAAAAACCTGATACCTCAAGTCAGTGTACTCACATGTACAAAAAGTCATATGCACATGGTCAAAGATGATGAAAGTAAGAAGTTAAGACAATCCCTGAATTCGCAGAGCCAACACCAAGATTAGGACAAAAACTTCATTGTAAAGTTAGCCCATAATTTCAGAAAAAGTAAATTCTGCTTGTGGTTAAATCTGATATGAATAAAAATTCTGACTATGAAAAACAGACATGCCCCATCTACTACATGACTCAGAGACCTGAACATGCCATCGACATCACATACTGCTCTGTAGCAGCTTTACTGGTATGTCTCTAAGGCACAGTTAATGTTAAACAAAGAGCATAGAACCACTAGCTAGAAAGTTCTAAAAGCTGCCCATTTGAGCTGAATCTGCTTATGCAATACAAGCTGCTAGGCTGAACATTTGCAGACAAAAGTCACCCTAGTGAAGCCAGGTGACCCCTATGGGCTCATCTCAGAGCAGCGTCACAGTCAAAGAAACACAGCCCTACCTCCAGTGGAGGCTCAAGAGGTGCAGATAATCCCTCATCTTCCTGGCAGCCAGAGCATAGGCATGCGACCTGCACTGGCCAATCAGATACCCTTTGTATCAAATACTGAGAGTCTAGTGATGATAGTCCAGTGAAGCGCTGACCAATGGCAACAAGCGTCCTGCCAGTTCTTACAGATTCTTCCAGCCCAGGTCTTCAGTAGTCTCAAAAATTCTAGAAGCTATCTGATATCCTTCCAATAAGTCTTTTTATGGTTCAGTTTGCCAGAGTTTATTTCTAGGGTTTCCAACCAAGAATTCTATTGGTGGGGTACAGATACTTATACAAAGGCCAGGGAGACAGTAGATGCATTTTCTCTAGGATTGCTAGCATTAGGATGTAGGAGCTGCTGGTGTCAGCTCTGTCACCATGTGGAGAGAACTCTTCTGAGAATGAAACTGGGCAGACAGACTTTCAGATGACCCCTGGTGATCCCTGATTCCTGGGTATTCGCGCCTTAGATAGCCCCTCTGCCATGAGCATAGGTGGAACCTGTGACTTGTTTCTAATCAACAGAATACGAGTCACTTCTATGATTATGCTATTAATATTACATAAGACTGTAATTTCTGCCTTACTAGCAGACTCCTTTGCTGAAGGAAGGTACCGCATTGTGAGCTGCCTTAGGGAGAGAGTCAAGTGGCAACGAACTGAGGGCAGCCTCCAGCCAACAGTGAGGCTCTTAGTCCAACAACACAGAAGGAACTGAATTCTTCCCACAACCACAGGAGCTGGCATGGGATCCTTCCCCAGTCAAGCCTTCATATGAGATCTCTTTGTTGCAGTCTTGAGAGAGCCCGAAACCAAGGACCCAGATAAGCCATACCTAGACTCCTGACCTATTAAACACTGTGAGATAGTAAATGTGGTTGTTTTAAGCTACTGGATTTGAGATTATCTGTTACATAGCAATAGATAACTAATACAAAAGCCAAAACAGGCGTTGGGGGTGGGTGGTTAGTGAGATAGAGCCAGGAGAGAGAAACAAAATCCTAATGACAGCAAGACTCTGAGTTTCATCATATCTGAAGTTCCTGGAACCTTAAAGTACACCATTAGAAATTTTAATAGTGTCCTTTTCTTTGATCAGGTTTGCTTGGGTTTTTTACTTTTTTAAAAAATTTTATTTTAAATTTTTATGGGTACATAATAGGAATATATATTTATAGAGTATATGAAATATTTGGATAAAGGTATACAATGCTTAATAATCATATCAGGGTAGATGGGTTATCATTCATCTAAGCATTTAAAAATAACTAAACGAAGATGATTGGAATGTATGTGACACAAAGAACTGGGTTTCTTTAAATTGTAACCAAAAGACTCCTAGCCAAGGTGACAAAAGATGACAGAGGCATTATAGAATCCAGCAGGCCTCAATCTCTCAAAGAGAATTTGGCTAAACACTCTATTTCAGCTCCAGAGTAGGCACACCACAGGTGGAACGGAGGACCTGATGATTCTAATAAGAATCAAGAAGAATGTTACCACACTGAAGAAATACTATTGCAGATGTTCATCACTGAATGAATTCCCAGAACCTTCTAACAGATACAGCACCATTCCTCATGTGCAGGAGATAATAAAAATATTGTAAGAATTAAAAGAGAAAATACATACTAAAGAATCCTGTAGAATGGCTGACACGTTGCAGGTAAACAAAATGTGAGTCAAAACTCAAACATCTCACTGTTTTAAAAACAGACACACTATTTTTAAGTACTTATTTATTAGTCTTCTAAAGGGCTCTCTAAAATCTGTAGTTATTTTATTCAGTAAATTGTTAGCAAACACTTTCAAGGGGATTCCATGATTTACATATTTCTGGAAGACTTGGACATGCCCTGACTGGCTTGAGCTTTAGCAACGCTCTCCTCGTACCTGCAGGTGACGGGTCAGGGACACGGAAATGGTAGCAGCCGGCCCATCAGCCAGACACAGACTTCAGCATTTGTCTTGTGCAATCTTTTAATTTTCCCAACAAGTCCATGACATGGGTACTATTACTGGTCTCATTTTAAAGATGAGGGACTGATACTTAGAAAAGTAATTGAATCAAGGGCCTAGGACTATGAAGTACAGAGCTAGGACGAAGAGGGAGTGGCACTCAAAAAAGGTGTGCTGAAAGAAGGAGAATTCAGTAAGGAAGCCATCCCCAGTACTTCATCCCTGATGGATATACCTTCAGCTGGCCTTTGCTCAGCATCTATATGTCTGGAAAAGTATAATTAGGGTTTATAATCTGTAACGCAGAACAGGAGACCATGCAAAAGTCTGACTAGAAGCCATAAAACTCTTTATGGAAACACAAGTCTAACAATGTTCTGACCCACAAAACACTTACAGAAAATGAAATCCACTGATTTCTAATTTGTATTCCTCAACAAAACTTTTCCAAAAACACTACATGCCTTCAAATCTGCTAAAAGGTTTGTTTCACCAGACAGTTTTAATCTCCTTCATTATTTTCTGACATCTTTTGTTGTCTTTTTCCCCTTCAACCTTTATTTTACTGTTGGTTCTCAGCTGAACTTTAAGAAAACTCAATCGCAACTAACATGCGAAAATGTATAAAACCCAGATCAAAGGGGGACCTCAAGCTATTGTTAAAAGTAAAGATCTCTGAAGAGGACCTCGAAATAATGTGGAGCACATAAAGAGCACCTCTCTCATTACTTGGGCAGTCCACCTCTAGCCGAATGGGTGACAACAGCTCTGATGAGTCCTTTCAGACTGAATAAGCAGAACAAGTCATTCCGGCAGCACGGAAATACCACGACAAACCATGTGTGTTAAACAGTACACAACTGGCATACTCAAGACCCTGGATAGCAATCACAGGCAGTGCACTCAGAGATGCTGAAGTGGAATTTATGAATTTTAAATGAACTCTTACAGTTTCTTGGGGCAAATCTTTAAAATTACTGCTGCAAGGTAAAAAGCCTTGAACTTAATGTTCCCAGACATGTTTTCACCCTTTCTGTATCCAACTACAACCCTCTCTGTGGCTGTAACTTCAGCCATTTCCCAATTCCTGCAAATACACCTTAAATCACTTGCCATGGAAGTCGTTTAATTCCTAACGTGCAGATTCTCAGACCAGAGATTTGATAACTCCTGATCGTGACTAACACAATTGCTATTCATGTAAAATACCTGATTGAGGAAAACAAAACCAAATTGTAGACATAACAATAAAGATAAAAAAGAAAATGTTTCTCCCTTTAGAAAAACCAGAGTTCTTCACTGTCCTTTGGCAAAGAAAGAAATGTACACAGTACCATGCTTTACACGTAGCCTTTTCACAAACATAAGTTTTTCCCTTGCTATACCTTAAAAAGAAAAAAAAAAACAAGACAGGTCAGGATAAAGATGAAAATTAGGAAAAATGAGTCAATGAAAAATGTGGTAGATTCATAATAGTCTGATCCTTAGGTTTTCACTCCCAATTAGACTCTAGACCTTTTTATACAGGAGTCACTGGTGGTTTGGATTTTTAAGTTTATAACTAATATTATTAAAACTGAATTTTTGAAAAGAAAACCTCACTGAGATTTCACGTTCCAAACAGTATTTAATACACAATTTTTTAAAGTCTGAATTTCTGATCTGTTCTAATTGCTGTAACACTATTGCATCTGAAGTTGTAGATTTTATTCAGTAAGTTCTTACCCAGAGAACACTCAATTATAGCATCCGTTTGTCAAGGGCTTATGATCCCGTAACTCTTGAGGGAGAATTCCTCAGTGTAATTAGGAAGGGAACTTTAAATACTCCGCCAATGCTGTTCACCAACTACGTAGCTGGATGGGCAAGCACTAAGGAATCTAACACTTACTCACTGGAAGTAAACTATCTTCCATGTCTAATGTGTCCTCACTTCCGATTCAGCAGCTCATAGTAGGGAAGAAAAGGGAAGGAGGCCACCCTGTCGGCCATCGAGCTATATAAACCAGACAGGACTTCTATTGGAAACCTACTTCACCATCTGTATACACGTTGTATCTGTTGAAATGACTTCAAGGTTATTCTTTAATGGAAAAATACCAAACATTAGTAAATAGTAAATTTCCATCAACACTACATTGGTTATTAGTAAAAAGATGGATCAGATAGTATTCATTTTTAATTCATAGACTCTACTTGTACATTCAATACAAAAGAGCATTGCAAGTTTATAAAGTCATTTTTCTGCCGCCTGCATAGTACTGAATTATTTAAAACTCATTTGCAAAACACACATACACCTGACAGTTTTTAAAATACTGTTTGACAAGAGCATTTTCAACATCTATAAAAATATGTGCTAGAAAAGCAGATTCTGTACACACTGTCTTTCATTAGCAAGTCCTAAAGTATTTTTACCTACTGGTGCATCGCACTTCACAAAACTGCCTGAAAGAGGAGGAAATGTGACCCTCTGTTCAGAGTTCAAATTACTTGCTATATATCACGCAGTGAATTTATACCACCATTTAAGTAAAATTAACTGGTTCATCAAAATCTGTTCAATGTCAGTTACACTGAGGAATTCTTCCTCAAAAATTACAGGATCATAAGCCCTCAACAAACTGACACTATAATTGAATGTTCTCTGGGTAAGAACTCATTGAATGAAATCTACAACTACAGATGCAATTAGAACACATCAGAGAAACTCAAAGACATTTTAATACTTATATAATAAATACTGACTGGATCATACCTCAGTGAGGCTTTCTTTTAAAAAGAAAAGTTTTTATAATATTAGTCAACAACTTTTAAAAACTCCAAACCAACAGTGACTCTTTTAAAATAGTCTTAAAACAGAAAAAGTTATTCTCTCCCAAAATATATATCATCCTCAAAGTGGACATAGCCTCCTCCATATCTGTGGCTACATCTTTTTCAAATCTACTGTTTTAAGTATTCTAATTTTCTTAATTAAACCTGCCACAAGCTTGTCTACTTGTTTCAAAGATATAGCTCTTCGTTTATTAATTCTATCATTTTTTCCTTTTTAGTTTATTAAAATTTGCCTTTATCATGACCAGTTCCATGTTCCTCTATTTATTTGTTCCTTCTCTAGCTCTTTAAATTAAAGACTAAGCTTACTTACTCTTTAAAATTTTTTGGTATATAACAGAAAGCATTTAAAAGTTTGCCAAAGCCCACAGATTTGATATGCAGTATTCTCAATGTTTATGTCTAAAGTCTTTTTTTTAAAAAAATTCCCCTTAATTAGGGAGTTAGTTCTCAAGTGATTATGACTATTGTTTTGCCTTTTCTTCATGTTCAGTTTTTAAAGTCATTATTATCTTGTGATGAGAATATGCCCTATAAAATTCTGTATTTTCAGAGAAGATTGAAGTTGCCTTTGTAGCCTAATCTTGTCATCTTGGTGTGAGATGAGGCAGGGCCGTGCCCTGCACACTTGCAGGAGGAGCTTCCACTGTCCTGCTCCAGTTGCTCAGCCGCGTTTTCAAGTCTTCCACATGCTCCATTTTCCCTTTTCTTGTTTGAATCCCACACTTTGCCTTCTAGCTCTGCGCTCAGATTTTGGATCTGGCATCTTTCCTTGCTGCCCACTCCAAACTTAGGGACTTGGGTCCCTAACTCAGCTATTTTTACACTTTGCTATTTATCTTTAGCTGGGCCAGACACCCCAAACGCTGGCTTCATTCAACAAATATTTATTGAGTAACTACAATGTACCAAGCACTGTTTTAGTCACTGAGGATAAGCAGAGGACAAGACTAATAGAGAATATCCCTGCCCTCTGGAACTTGGAAGAGACAAATAAGTTAAGGGTTATAAAAATAGGTGCTATGGTAGTCCCTACTTATCTGCTGTTTCACTTTCCACGGTTTCAGTTACCCATGGTCAATCTTGGTCTGAAAATATTAAATGGAAAATTCTGTAAATAAACAAGTTTTATATCACACGCTGTTCTGAGTACTGTGATGAAATCTCACGCTGTCTTGCTCCGTCCCACGTGGGACACAAACCATCCCTTTGTCCAGTGATCCATGCTGCATATACTACCTGCCCATTCGTCACATAACAGCCATCTCGGTTATCGGATTGAAAAAACACAGTGTATATATTGTTCTGCACTGTCATGGTGGTTTCTGGCATCCACTGGGAGTCTTCAACAGTATCTCCTGCAGATAACAGGGGAACTGCTGTATATATTTATGTTTTAAGAACTAAATTTTTCCACTATAAATGATGCATCCCTGTAGAAAATTTGGGGGGAAATGTTTAAAGAGAAAGCTATAAATAATACCAATAATTCCACAACCTTGAGTTAACCACTATTAATATTTGATGTGCTTCTCTCTAGTCCTTTTTGTATGACTATTTTTACTTTGAAAAAAATTGAAACCATTTTATATGTAACACTTTGTATTCTTCTTTCTACCCTTATTTTATTGTGTTTTCTAAGCCTACTAATATAATCTCTGACAATACCATTTTAATGGCTGTACAATATTCTATCATGATGTACAACATGATTTATTGAGTCATGTACTATTGGATGTTTAGGGGGTTCCTCATTTTCTGATACATCATGACAATACATATGCTGATGTCAATCTTTTTGTGTATTTCTAGCCACTTATACTTTAGATTCTTAGAAAGCTAATTATTGAATCAAAGGGTATAAACCTTTTTACAAATCTTGATACACATGCCCAAATTACTTTTCAGAATGTTTATACCAATGTACAGCCCCATCAAAAGTTTATGTAAATTCCCATTTAATCAAAACCTCAACAGTAACAATTTTAGAATAATTTAATTTTCCATTAGTTAACTAATAATGAGCTTTTTCATTACCCAGTGTTATAGAGAAAAGAAAAAACAAACAAAACTAAGCTTTTATGTTAGATGTTTATTAGCCACTGATAGATTTTTTCTAAAAATTGTTTATTGATAGCCTTTGCCAATCTGCCTGTCAGTGTTTTTCTTGTAGTTAGTATTGTTCATCCTAAGGATGCAATTCATTTTTTTCTCATTTATTTCTGATTTTTGCCCTTTATTTTATCAAAAACAGCCTATTATTTTTGTCTTCATTTGAAATTATGTTCACTGTTTTTATGCTTAGAAATTAAAATTTTCCTCACACATTCTTAGATATTTTTCAGATCTGGCTTATTACACATTCTAAACATCAGCAATTTGTTTTAGAGTCTAGTGAGGCAAAGCTCTAACTTTAGTTTCTTCCAAATGGTTAAAAAATTATTTAAGCAACATTGTTTAAAAACTCTTATTTTCTCTACTGATTTTTCATGTTATCTTTATGTTATGGCCAATTATGTCATAAAAAGATGTGTGTCTTAGAATCAAGAAACTATGGCAATATAAATTACCGAAGTGACATATATTGCTAGAAATAAAACTTGTTATTTATTTGACCCGTGCGTTATAAATGACTACAAAATTAAAATGCTCTCCTCTTGAATTCAGAGGGGAACAATGTCCATTTAAAGAGAGATAAATTAGAATCAAATTATTTTATCTCTCATATAAGCTAATGAGAAGCCAACTTTAAATGGAGGGAACATTTATTGCAGGCTGCAGCCTGTTCTCAGCTGGTTGTCACAGAATAATTGATGTACTAATGATTTCAACTCATAGCACCAACTGTCTTCATTTTACATAATTTGAACCAAACCTGAACGTAAATGGAAAACAGTCCTCATGCCTATTTAACTCCCATGACTTTTAACTAAAAATCACTTAATACTGCAGAAGCAAAAGAGGAAAGGGAAATTAGCAAATAAAAAGAACTCTCTATTTTAAAACATTCCTCCTTATACTGAAATGGGAAGAATTAAGTAAACACATTAGAAATCTCCAGAGATGTGATTTATCATCTTATTAGTTGAGAATGAATATTTAATTGTATAACGTTTATCTCCAATAGTGTCTCCTAAAAAAATTCCAAATAGGCCAAAGTGCACATTCTAAATACTCCAAAGGGAAATACATTGCTTTAGCGGCTTCATGACTTTTGTAATGAAAAAATATTAATCAGAAAAAAAATTGAGTCAAAATAATTGCTACATTTGTAATTAACTTCTCATATTAAAAACACCCTTTTCCTGTAAAATACAGTTAACAGAGCTCCTCAATTGAATTAGATCCATTTATTGATTATCACCTACTAACCCATGACATAGGCCTTTTAATTTTTTTAAATTTTACCATTTTAAAACAACCTCCAGTCATCATTATCTGGGACATCCAACATAGTACTCAAGTCTCGCACCTGTCACCAAGTCACCAAAATTGATCATTAACAAGCCTAGTTAGTTAAGTACAGATTAGGTAGGTGTTATCATCCACACACCCACACTTATATCCCAGCATGATGGCCAATTAGTTTCAACCTGGGTAGTCAACCTTATTCCAGATAACTCTGTTCAACTAGAAAAACAGCTGCTTCCTTGTTTCTACCTACTGCTCTTCTCTGTTATTCTGAGCAGGCCAATTGGGTAAAACAGACCCTAAACTAGGTCTGACTAATGTATAGACAGCAGGAGTCCTCCGCGGCTGGCCCCCTCTGGTTGGTAGAGAAATGTCTCATATCCATGTGGTTTAATTCCACCTCTGTGTATGACGTGTACATTTTTAAATGGAACCACAGCAGGCCTGTCTAATTACAGAAGACAATATGTGTTCATGCACCTAAATTAAAACTTGCTTAGAAATCACGCCACGTGGCTAATTGAACACTGTTTCTGAAACACATGAGGGTCAATGAGAGTTAATGTTCATACATGCAGATGTTCAGGAATGATTTCATAACTCATTAGAAATAAATAAAAATAAGTGTCACAGCCAAGAGGAACTCTTATGGACTAAACTGTGTCCTCTCAAAATTAATATGTTGAAGCTCTAATTCCCAATATGATACTATTTAGAGATGGGGTCTTTGGGAGATATTTAGATTTAGATGAGGTTAGGAGGGTGGGGCCTTTATAAAAGGGGGGCCGGGGAGGTGGTCATGCCTGTAATCCAGATTTGGAGGCCGAGGCGGGCGGATACGTCCAAAAAAAAGAAGGGACGTAAGACAGCTTGCTTTCTCTCTCTCTCCTTGCCACATGAGGACACAGTGAGAATGTGGCCTAGAAGAGAGGCCTCAACAAGAACCAACCATGAGGGCAACCTGATCTCAGACTTCCAGCCTCCAGAAGTGTGAGAAATAAATTCCTGTTGTGTATGCCACACAGTCTATGGTATTTGTTATGGCAGCCCAAGCTGACTGAGACAGGAATCTAAGACACAAGGACTATTACATGAGATCCCAGATGGCGTCCTGGGACAGATAAAAGACATTAGGTAAAAATTAGGAAAGACATTAATAATAGGTAAAATTGGGTGTGGGGTTCAGGGTGCAGGGGGTGGTTTCCATACATCTTGGCAATTTTTCTGCAAATCTAAGTCCAGTTTAAAAAAATAGAATTTACTTAAAAAACATAAGTAAATAATAAAGCCTATGTCTTCCATCTCCCACAAAAAACAACCCATCATATCATTTCTTTTTTTATTTCTTCTTTCTTTTTTTTTTTTTTTTTGAGACGAAGTCTCATTCTTGTTGCCCAGGCTGGAGTGCAATGGTGCGATCTCAGCTCACTACAACCTCCACCTCCCAGGTTCAAGCAATTCTCCTGCCTCAGCCTCCTGAGTAGCTGGGATTACAGGTGCCTGCCACCATGCCCAGCTATTTTTTGTATTTTTAGTAGAGACGGGGTTTCACTATGTTGGCCAGGCTGGTCTTGAACTCTTGACCTCAGGTGATCTGCCCGCCTTGGCCTCCCAAAGTGCTGGGATTACAGGCGTGAGCCACTGCACCCGGCCCATATCATTTCTTTATTTTCAGTATAAAACACTTTCTGTTCTTAGCTATGATGTATGATAAATCTGTATCCATTAATGTCAACAAAAAAGAAATTATCCATAAGCATCGTCTATGCTATTACTTATGGAACCTAACATTGTACTGTGTAGTTAAGGTCTATTACTATATATAATCTAATAAGAACCACTTGGTATTTGTGATCACCACTCATTAACACTGAACAATCACAACTTCTTGAAAATATGTAAAGGACACAAACGAAAAAATCACAGAAAAGAAAATAGAACTGACTAAAAGGAAATGCTAAAAGTGTCCCATTTCACTAATAAAGAACTGTAAACAACAGCAGTGAAATAATTTTTGTTATTAATACATATCAAACTCCCAAAAAACTTACAGAAAATATTCAAGCTGGCCAGGATGGGAAAGCCAGCACTTTCATATGGTGCTGATGACCTATAAACTAGAATAAACATATAGAAAGCAAGTGACAGTGTGTATAAAGACACATGAAAATAGTTCCAGCACTTCATCTTGTTCTGAGAATATACTCCAAGGACATACTCAGACCTGGGAGCCAAGACCTACAAATAATGCTCTGACAGATATCCTCACTTATAATCTGAATGATGAGGTAGTAAAATTAGTGTGTAAAATTAGTGAATCAGAAAATAAGCTAAGGAACTACAGGAGAAATCATCACACAGTCATTAAAAAGGAGGCTTCTCTATCTGTGCTTACAGCAAGTTAAACGAAAAAATTGAAAATACAGTTGCATACAAGGGTAGAGGTATGTAAGAGAATAATGCTAATAATTTTCTCTGGGTGGGAGATCGGGCAGTGATATGGTTAGGGTTTGTGTCCCCTCCCAAATCTCATCTTGAATTGTAAGCCTCATAATCCCCAAGTGTCAAGGGAGAGACCAGGTGGAGGTAACTGAATCATGGGGCTGGTTCCCCCCATGCTGTTCTCTTGTTAGTGAGTGAGTTCTGACGAGATCTGGTGGTTTCATAAAGGGCTCTTCCCCCTTCTCTTGGCATTCCTCCTTCCTGTCGCCTTGTGAAGATGGTGCCTTGCTTCCCCTTCACCTTCCACCATGATTATAAGTTTCCTGAGGCTTCCCCAGCCATGTGGAACTGTGAGCCAATCAAAACTCTTTCCTTTATAAATTACCCAGTTTTGAGCAGTTCTTTATAGCAGTATGAAAATGAACTAATACAGGCAGTTTGGGTTCTTCATCATATATTTGTATATCTGCAAATTTTCTACAAGGAATATGTTGTTCTTTCAATCAGAAGTTCAGAAATAAGGTTACCTTTTCACTTAGCCACTACTTTCTTTTCGGCTTATTTATATAATTCAACCAGCTTTTAAAAGAAGTTGTTGTACTAAATCTCTTTGAAAAGAATACCTAAAGAAAACTCAGTAGTCAGATGAAACTGTCTTTTCTGTTCTCAATGTGTTCCCAGTTGTGCTCTAAGTTCTTCCCACGGTGGGTCAGGGAATGGGAAGATCATTGTCCAGCTGTTCGGGACAGGGCTGGGGTTTCTCTCTCTCTCCACAGAATTGGACTTCAAAGGCAGAGATGATTAATACACCTCCGTTCCCTCAAAGAGTTCCAATTGTAGTGGGAGGGAAAGTCCCTTGCCTCAAAATTTCTCCTTCTCATTTCATAAAGTCTAACTCAAGGGAATCATTGTTTTGGGTTAAATACTGCTCTCACCTTGAGTACTGCTCAATTCAGGACAAATTAACTCTTTCTTATGACTCAAATAACTTTCCTTTAAGGGAGTCTGTAAAGAGGAAAGGGAGGAAACATATAAACGAACATCTAAGAAATGCAGAAGAAAAATTTCCCCTACTTCACCAATCTGCTTGGGATAGTCCTGGAATGTTGATTTAAACTGAACTCTAGCAAGCTAGGAAAACATGTTTCTATGAAATGAAACAGGGTATCATTCTACATACACTTGTCATCCAAGCTTATTAGAAAAATGCAACAGTCCAAGTAGATACAAAGACAAAAGATGTAATCCTACAATATAAACAGAAAACCACGCTTCAGAAAATGCTCATCCTTGACAACAAACAAATGTGTGTTTATACACACATGGACATGCACACACAGGCCAATCTGTGCTCAACTTGACCAAAATAACACAATAAATTGACATAACTTCTTGAAAAATAACCTAAACCTTCCTTTAGAAACCTAAATCTGAGACAGCCACTCTTCTCCCCTCTCAGAGAGCTGCCACAGACACCAACCCAACTCTGAGAAGACCAAAATTCCTTCTGGAGTCCTTATCCATCAGGTTATTTTTGTTGAAGGAGGTTTCTCTTCCAAGAATGACTAATTTGGGTATTGCTGAATTTATATATTTGTCACTTGCTTATTTATATGGACTCCCAATGTATCTTTTGACCCTATATCCATTGGTTTTTATTTTCTACTAAGCTGTCAGAAATACTTTTACATTTCAAACAATTTAGACAGGAATGTTATACTTTCATTTGGGAAAATGTATTAAATTTTATACCTCATTTTCTCCTTTGCTCTAGATAACCCTTTCTTTTTGCATTTTAAAAGGGTTTTATTAATAACTTTGTTTATAACTGAACAACTGTTATTAGCATTTCTGGCTCAGGTGAAGTCTAAATTCGTGAGCACACATTTCCGTACACAGACAACTATCTTGAGAGCTGGCATACTCATTAGTAAGCCTCGTGAACAAACAGTACTGGTTCTAACAAAAGACAATAAATTAGCCGAAATCTATGATCATGGCCTGTTCTTCTCATTGCCACCAGAGTCCTGGCAATCCAATTCTCTCTTCCACTGAAGGCAATAAATGATGCTGATCCCACACACATATTTAAATCTAGCTTAAGCAACTAGTAGCCGGTTTAAAGCAGCATCTCTCAAAATTTTGTACTGTGTCCCACATAAAAACTTATTTTAGACTTCACCCGGCCCATATACAAACATAGCTGAAATCAAAGGTCCTTGAAGTAATACTTACCCTTTCTATATGTAGCACTAAATATTTCTATGTCTGTTTTTTTTTTTTTTTTTTTTGGAATGCCAGTTGTGACACACTAAGTTGATTTCACGTCCTTTTAATGAGTTAGAACCCACCGTTGAAAACCATTGATTTAAACTCTGTTACTTGATGGGTGCTGTTGTTAGGACTCACAGTAGCACAGCAACTCAGTATGGATCTGTCCCCAAAACTCTTTCACTCTCTTCTTTTCATTCTACTCTCCGCGACTCAACACTGTCCTTTGCACACTTTTCATTCTACTTTTCCTATATTCATTCAACTCATGGTTGCCATTACCACTTCTACAGAACAAGTCTCCCCAAATCCAGTGGGACCAAAGAAATGTTTTCTTGGACTCACAGATTCTGTGGGTTAGGAATTCAGAAGAAGCAGACGGGGTGGTCGTTCTCTGCACCATGATGTCAGCAGCCTCAGCAGAGAAAACTGGAGGTAACTTTGTGGCTCTATCAAAGGCCACACACTCACATGTCTGGCTTTGATGCCACTGATGGCTGTGCCTCTTCCTCACAGCCTGGTGACATCAGGAAAGCTGCATGCTTTTGACATGGGCTCCAGAGACAAGCATTTCAGCTCACAAGGCAAGAAACTTCTTGTTTCAGAAGCAATGTGATACTTAACACTGGATTCTATTGGTTACAGCAAGTCACAAATCCACCCAGCTAGCAGAGAGGTGAACTGGACTCCACCTCTTAATGGCTGAGTGGGAAAGTGTGAAAAGAACACATGGGACTGAAGCTATTGTTACAGTTATCTTCTAAATTGCTATTAGCCATTCTCCTTTATACAAAGAGTTAACAGTTCAAGTCTACAGTTCTTAACCAGCAATTTCAGTGATTCTATATAATTTTACATACTCTACTGCTTCCCTCTCCCTCCCGTCCCTAACTACATGAAGCTCCCTTGGAAGCTCCCAGGTTGCAAATAACCATCTTTCCTTTCATACAAGCTAAGCAGTCTTCCCGTGACTAGAGAGGTAGCATCAGAGTTTAAAGCAGCAATTCTCAAAATGTGCTCTATGAATCACTAGAAGCCCCTAAGACCCTTCCAGAGGTTCACAAAGTCAAAACTATTTTCACAGCAACCTTAAGACATGATCTGCCTTTTTTTTTTTTTAAAGCCATGTTGACATTTACACTAATGGCACAAAAGCAAGGAGGCAGCTGCTGATGCCTTAGTATGAGTCAAGTGAATCAAGGCAGTGGCCCCAAACAATACCAATAGTCATCGTACTCTTCACAGACACATATTCATGGTTTTTAGGAATATCTCCGACAAAGCGGTAAAATTCCTAATTTTATTAAACACCAAGATTACTCCACATCTTTTTAATACATTGTGTGATGAAATGTGAAACACACATAAAGCACTTCAGCTGTACAGCAAAGAAAGATGCTGTGGAAAATGAAAAGCCCTTATGGGGTTATTTGAGCTGTGAGATGAATGAACCATTGATTTCATGAGCCCGCCCCACTTTCCCCTGCCATGTTTACTTAAAAGAAAAACTAATGAACTATGGTCAAAAAAAAAGGAAAATGGCTCACATTTTCTAAAAAATAAAGCAAGCCTTTAAGGAAAACAACTAATGAATTTGTTATCAATGGTAAGATTTGAGCATTGAAGTGAAAATTAGAATTTTGGAAAACTATCTGGCACTGTGAGCTTGACAGCTTCCCAATACTTAGAGAGTTTTCTGATGAGATCGGTGGTGACATAAACAAATGTGATTATTTTGATATTGTATAATTAAGTCAATATTTACAAAGTCTACATAATCAGTAAACCAATTATTTCCAAATAATCAATGCATAGTATTAGAAAATCATATATGGGGAAAAGATCTATTCACACTTCAAGACAGATCAACAGATTTTAATGTTACAGAACGTGGTCAGGTTCACTGATATGGTTTCAGGTTCCACCTTGGAACTAACTTTAAGAAACTACCACATGCCAAATTAGTAGTGCAAAGAGGAATACCCACGATTATCTGAAAAAGCTACTAAACAATCCCCCTTACCCTTCCTAAGTACATACCTGTATGAAGCCAAACTGACATTCAATCAAAATGATATAGCTCTAGGAGTTAACACAGAAGCAAATATGGAAATCAGATTTTTTTTTAATTAAGCCAAACATTAAGAGTTTTGCAAAAATATTGCCATTCATCTCTTTTTTGTTTGAAAACTACATTAATTTTTCATAAACTTATTTATGTGAACACATATAGTGCTTACTATTGATATTTAAAATGAATTATTGATAAATTATGTTATGAATGTTAATGAATTATGATTTTTTTAATTCTTAGTTTTAATTTCCAATATGGTAAATATCGATAGATATAATCCACACAAACCAAAACTCTTTGGGGTCCTCAATAATTTTCAAGGCTCTAAATGGGTTTTATGACCAAAAGTTTGAGAACCACTAATTCAGAGTATGAATTCAGGGGCCTGATTGCAGAAACTTAAATACGGCTATCCAATGGACTAGCTGATATTTAAGTAGCTACAATAAGTTAACTTCCTGTGCTTCAGTTTCTTCATCTCTTAAGTGGTAGAAGTAATAATTTCTTCTTCACAAAGTAGGTGTAAGGATGATATGAGATAATATATGTAAAGAGCTTAAATGGTTTTTGGCACGTAGGAAGTTCCCAATACACCAGTCATTCCTATTATGGCCCATGAACTGTCACTGGGCCTTGGAAACCACTCTCCCATGAGGCTGCTCTTTTCGATTCTCTAAGTCACTGCACTAGTTCTAGCCTTCGGTTTCTTCTCTTGTCTATGTCAACAGTGTAAATGGACACCTGCCACCAATTCTGCAAATCTTTATACTATTCCTGTCCTCCTGTCCTAAACCACATATTCATTCGTGGCTTTTCCTTCTCAGAAACCAAAGCCGTGTGTCCATTCTGACTACAAGCATGGCCTAAATTTATTAACCTGCCATCGAAAGCCCTCTATGATTTGGCCTCTTCTCTATGGTTTGGCCTCTTCCCAACTTGGAGTTTATAAAATGTACCATGAAGAATATTTGTTCTGTAGATTGCTTCATGCCAGTGCTAAAACAAAAGGGTGCTATCATCAAGAAGATTTGGGAAACTAATTGGCAAATCTGATTTCCATCCTGCAGTCTTTTCAGAATCCTTCACATGTTCATGTGCACTGTGCCCTTGCAGGAACACAGAACACCACATGAGCTGAAGTTTACTGACCAGGAAGCCCTGTTTCAGGACACATCTCAAGGAACTAGTGGTCAAAAGAACACATTTGAAGGAACACCACTAGCTTTATCTCCCAGCATTTATGGATAGATTGTGATTTCATAAATTTGCCAAGCTTCCTAGTATTTGTTCTTTCTCTTCCCCTTTCAAAGAGCAGTCTATTTCATCATCTGCCCTATTATTTCCACTCAACATACATACCCTTGTCCTCTGCAAAGGCTCCTAATTTCTCAAATCAGAGTTACTTTCCTTTTCTGTTCCTCTATTTTTATTGAACTAACATTCCCACCTTCTGTTTTGGTTTGGTGGGTAGTTAGTGTTTCTTTTGCTAAACTGTGAAGTCTCTATGGGTAGGGAAATAGTGTACTGATTTAGGTCAACATTTAACAAGGATCTCAAAAGCACAGGCACATGAGGGAAAAAACATTCTCTTTTGCTAAAGATTTAATTCAAAATTGTTCAAGATTACTACCTCCTTACATTTAAGTGAGATACCAAGTTCTAAAACAATGAGTTATCAGTCCACCTTATAATGGAAAGAATAAACTAAAAATACCTGAGAGAGTTCATAAAGCAATCTAGCAAGCCATTTCAAGCCAAACAGTAACCATGGAAACAACTGATGCTCTTTAACTTATGTCCATTCAACAACAAATATTTACTAAGTGCCTACTTTGTGTCAGGCAGAAGGTTAAGATACAAAGGTAAACAAGAAACAGCCCCTAAAGAAGCTCATAGCCTAGAAAGAAAGTGAAAAACACAGATAAATTGTGATGGAGGAAGTGCTTATGGTACATAAATCTACAAACACTACAGAAGCAAAGACAAAGAAGTAATTAACACTGCCTGGAGGAATCAGGGAAAATAGCATACAATACATACTATGTGATTTGGGTTTTGAATATCCAGGAATTCACAAGGAGAGAATAAAAGGCATGCCAGGGAGAGAGAAGAGAGGTGCACACCAACAGGCAGAGAGACACATGGGATTGGCATTCTGAGTTTGAATTTCTACCCTTTCTATTTTTTGTTTATGCTGTAGTAGGCTGAATAATGGTTCCCCAAAAGACATCTACATCCAAATCCCTGGAACTGATGAATGTAACCATATATGGCAAGGATTTAGCAAGTGTGATTAAGTTAAGCATCTTGAGGTACAGAGATCATCCAGGATTACCTGGGTGACTCCTAAATGCAATCACAAGTGTCCTGATAAGAAAGAGACAGAGGGATATTTAACATAGATAGAAAAAGGAGAAGCCCACGTGACCTTGGACACAGAGATGGAGTGATGCAGCCCCAAGCTAAGGAATGGCAGCAGCCACAAGGAGCTGGAAGGAGTAAGGTAATAGTTTCTCCCCTACAAACTGCTCTAGAGTCTAGAGGGAACTCCACCCTGACAACAACAACTGTAGAAGGAATTTGTGTTATTGTAAGCCCCCAGGTTTGTGGTACTTTGTTACAGCAACAATAAGAAACTAATAAAGATGCCGTCTACTACCTGCCTCCAATACCATTTCCTGACATCCATAGAAAACACTGGAGTAGCCTCACACTCTTTGTCCCCCAACCCTACCTCCTACAGTCCTCCTAGGTAATGTCACTGTCCATGCAGATAATCTTCCTGATATGATTTGGCTCTGTGTCCCCACCCAAATCTCATCTTCAATCATAATCTGAATATACTCCTCATGTGTCAAGGGGGGTCCTGGTAGGAGGTGAGTGGAACATGGGTGCAGTTTCCCCCATGCTGGTCTCATGATAGTGAGTTCTCAGGAGATCTGATTGTTTGATAAGTGTCTGGTACTTCCCCTGTGCTCTCTCTTAACCGGCCACCATGTAAGATGACCTTGAATCACCACCACCTTCTCCCATGACTGTAAGTTTCCTGAGGCCTCCTCAGCCATGGGGAACTGTGAGTCAATTAAACCTCTTTGGTTTATAAATTACCCAGTCTCAGATATTCTTTATAGCAGTGTGAAAACAGACCCACCCAACACCTTAAACTCACAACCCCTTGAACAACTCCTTGACTCCCAGGACCTTTTCTTCCTCCATGTCTCAATTTCATACCACCATAGACATTCTCAGGGCCATGTCACCAGCAAAACCAACTCCAGCAACCTCTCCTCTGACTACCAGTTTCTATTCTCACAGCTTTCTCTGTTTTCAAACTTGACAAAACCTCCTATCTCTTAATTCCTCCATTATCCTGCAGTCTATAAGGCTCTTCAGCTCCATTACTTTCCCTTCCCCAGAGTCATCACCGCACCAACCCCCTCTCAACAGAAACATGCAGATTTGCTAAGAAGCTCATGAGGCATCAGGTCCCTCACTTACCTGGGCTCCTTCAGAGCTCTGGGAGGGGTCCCAGCAACATGCTCACATGGTCATATTTCTTTTATACTTGTGAAAATGAGATATCTTAACCACAACCTACTAAAACTGCTGTCTCTTTCCACTCTAACTCCCCCTCTGTCACACTTCCTCCCATATCAGTTGTCACTGGAGTAGCCCCAGGCATTTTTGGGATTCAGCTAAAGGGACATTGAGTTGAGGATACATTTGGTTTGGGTTCGGAATGGTGTATTTATGTGGTTTGTGGTCACTTCTGTGCATAGCTGAATCACTACCAGTCTTCATAGTGCAAAAATGGCTTCCAGAAATACTCTTAATGCCCACTGTGCATTTGTAGCCTGGATGATAACAGGAGATGCAAGAGCAGCGGTCCCACAGCACTCTCAAGTGTCCTGTGGCAGCCAGCACTTGCAGTAAAGTCATCATGCTGAAATCAGGATCCAGTGTCTGGAAAAATCTTCCAATCACCAAGCATGTAAAACTGTAAGAAGAGGACTCACTTCTCATTCATATTAGTCAAAACTGAAATTAGAGGCTCTCCCACATCAGGAACATATATGATAATGCAGTATATGCAATTATAAATGTACCATGTTCCTTTCCTTTTTGGAGAATCCTGCAAACTAACTTTATCAGAATTCCTGTGTTTATAATTCTCAAACAAAATTATATGCAAATCACATCAGAAAGTATAAATAAATAATCAGTAGGACTTTGGCTTTCTGGCAATTAATGAAGAGGAATGCATCATAAGAACATTAATAAAGTACTTAAATTACTTGCTGATTTAAGAACAAAGTAGATCAATGAAGAAAACTAAAACCTGCACTTTGCCGCTAAAGGTCAATGGCAACATTTGATTCAATTCAAAAAATATTTGATATTGATCACTTCAAAAAAACTTGAAAAGTACTGAAATTTTATAGATTGCTTGTAAAAAAACATTGATAGAGGCTTTCCAAAGTTGGACAGTGATTCTAAAAATTTACATGATGAGCTGTGAAGAAAGCTATTCTAAACTCTTAATAATAGAAAACTAATTTTGAGCCATCATGATGTTCTCTCTATGGAAATACTATTGCCAGATTATTTTCATATGAAAAAGGGATCAAAAAGCATGCAGCAAAACCTGTGGGGGAAAATATTACAGAGGTGTGTCAGGGAATTAATATTACATTATTTGTATGGATTTAATGTTTATAATATTTGCCAGCTCTTAAAATTTTATGAACTGTCTTTCCCTTTCTCATTTCAAATTTTTACTTTTTTGTGCAATTTTGTACTTTTTTCCTAAGGAGAACCCATAAAACCAAATAAGCTTGAAGTCCGTAAAACTAAGATCAGCCTTTGACAGACATTCATCTTCCTCAGTTCCTTGCCTTGGGGTCTTAACCCCCACCTCTGGATTAATCTCATCAAACAAATATAAAAAGAATAACCAATGAAGAAGTCATCCTTTATAACTTCCCCTAAAATAAACAATCCAGACAAGGATAACCACTGATCTAGACAAAAAGTTATTGGAAACAAGTTATCTGCATGATGTCTAAGTGTCATCTCATATAGTACTTGCTAATTCCAAAGGGATAAAGGTGCCCTTATAATGGAGACTACCTTAACCAAGTAATTAAACTTGTAATTCCTAACATAGGAGCCACCTGGCATGTATGTCCCTCCTGATGTAACACGTATCATCCCTATAGAATATTATTGCCAAAAAAGAGCCAGTTTAATCGGAATCTAATCAAGCCTTTAGACCTAACTTTCAGTTTCTAGAAATGCAAGGGATAGAGGGACAAGTTAAATAAGCCCCGAAGGAAACAAGCAGACAAGTCTAGAGTGTGGGATATTCTACAAAACGAGAGATCTGATATCTTTAAAATGTCAACTTCACGGAAAAGTAAAAAGGTGGGAAGATTGTCTTAGAATACAAGAATAAATAAATATAATAATCAAAGGTAATACGTGAATTTTGGATTCTGATTCTCCTTCGGCCACAATAACAGTTATTAAAGACATTTTGAACACTAGGAGAATCTGAACATGAACCAGTTACTAAACAACATTAAGGAATTACTGTTAATTTTCTTTTGCATGACAATAGTAATGTGGTTTTGTAAAATTATATTTTTATGTTTAAGAGATGCCTGCTGAAGTTTTTAGGGGTGAAGTTACTATGTTTACAACTTACTGTCAAATGGTGCATCAACTTTTTGTTATGTTTGAAAATTTATAAGTTTATAAATATTTTTGAAAATAAAAAAATTGAAACAAGTGGAAAAATAAATTGAAAATAAAATTTAAATTGAAAAATAGTTATAAATCTGTATAATAAAAAATTGAAACAAGTAAAAAAATATATTTTTTCTCTGATTTGATCAATCTAGCCAAAGAATTTTTAGTTGGGTCAAAGTAATTTTATTCTTGTCAAATATTAGCAATGAAGCAGTATCTAAAGCCTAGGGGGTAATGCTTTCAGCTGCCATATTTTACTAAATACAGTGGATCCTTGAACAACATGGGTTTGAACTATGCAGGTTCACTTACATGAGGATCTTCTTCCACCTCTGCTACCCATGAGACAATAAGACCAACTCCTTCTCCTCCTCTTCTCCTCCTCCTCCTCAGTGTGAAGATGACGAGGATAAAGACCTTTATAAGGATCCACTTCCACGTAACAAGTAGTGCATACATTTTCTCTTCCTGATGATCTTAATAACATTTTATTTTCTCTAGCTTACTGTAACAACACAGTATATGATACATATAACATGCACAATGTGTGTTACTTGACTGTATGTTATCGGTAAGGCTTTCAGTCAACAGTAGGCTATTGATAGTTAAGTCTTCGGGGTGTCAAAAATTATACACGAATTTTCAACTACATGGGGGCTCAGCACCCCTAACCCCCAAGTTGTTCAGGGGTCAACTGTAATACCCCAGGGTCCAAATGCAGCCAAGGCTTGCTTATTTAGTGTTTAAGAGTGGCTTATGGGCATTTTTAGACTGCTGTCATTCAGGATGAAAAAAGTCAAGTAGGAGCAAAGGGAAGTAGTGAGTGGAAGTCAAACAAACAAAATTAAATAACAGCTGATTTATTAATTTTAGAAAGAAAAATAAATTAGGTATGATTCTATCTAGGAATAGTGTACACATCCAGTGATTTATTTCATAATAAAAGGGTTGAGTACTTCTTATTGTTTACAAAGAGGCCATTCGCATATGACTCCTTAAAACTGACTTATTAAACACAGAAGGTAAGTAATATCCCATTTCACAGGTGAGGAAAATGAGGCTCGGAGAGGCCGTGTACCTTGCCTGAGGTCCCACAGCCAGTATGTGAGCCTGGCCCCTCACATTCAACCGCTCTCCTCTAGCATGGTCACTGAGTGGCTGTCTTACTCTGGGTGATGTTCATGATTCTCCACTTTGGTTTTCTGTCTAGATAGCCTAAGGCTCAGATGAGAACACACAGAGGTTCATAATCTGGCTAGAAGATAAAACCAGGCAACATATCCCCCTTCCTCCTATCAACAGAATGTTGGTGCGGGTAGGAGGTGGGAAGGGACAGGAGCCCGGTCTAGGAAGGAGGCACCATAGGTGGCCTGCACATCTCCCTCCTGGGACACCTCTTCAGACACTATCACCTATCAGGGTCCCAGGACACGAAGGAAAATGGAGAGCCGGGTGTGAAGCAGAGCAACCTCTGAAGTAAGTATACACAGAGACTGTGAGAAGCAAAAGCACCACGTGAATGAGGGAGATTGCTTCACTCTGGCATCAAGTCCACACGCCTCATACTCCTCACAATGCCTGTTTGGGGTGGCTTTCCTTCATAAAACTCCGTAACTGGGGGAAATTACTAATTCCGTGGCTTTCATAAAACATAGAGGTCCACCAAATGTTTGCTTTGGCAGATTTTTTTTTCCTCCCAAAGGGCAGCCCATACAGTCCTGCAATAAAGCAAGCTTTGTTCTAAAGATTTACAGTGTTTTCCCAATGAAAATTCGAATTGACAACCATCAGGCAAATAACAATGCATTGCAAAGAGAGCTCTAGTTTCAGCCATTCTTCCAAGATCCGTCTCAAAGAAGCATTCACTGCTTAGGTTTCCTGGACCGGTGTTTAGTGTAGTCTTTATTTGGATACGTGCATAAGTAGATGCTTGTACATTAGAAGTTTATCATTCAAAGCAGTCAAATCTTAAAAATCAAAAGACTTTAAGTTCAAAGACAGGAAATTTCATTTACTTCCCAAGCACAGAATTACCGGTCCCTCCACAGAGAATATGCATATGACACAAAAATGCAACCATGCCTTTTCCATGTAAGTTGGGGGGATCCCTAAAAAATGAAATGTATAAAAAGCTCTTCAGAAATAGTTGCATAAGAATATTAAACGCACTGTTATTCAATGGATTTATCACAGGATAAAAGTTCAAATAGCAGAGGGAGTGATTTTCATATGAATGTTGGGTGTTACCAATCACATACAAGAGCCTATCATTGACACAGAGAACCAAGTCACATCAAGCAAGTCAGGGGAGCAGTGAGTGACAAGGTATAGAGAGGGCTGTTCAGATAAGGGACAGACATTACTCGATGCATTCTCAAAGAAAACTTTGAAGATTTTGTTAGGCTTTCTTCGTGGAACTGTCAAAAGTAGCAATACGATTGTAAATGAGTGGTACTCAGGGGCCACGTCACTGCCATTTACAGGCCAGCTGCCAGTGGCTGCCCGTGATGGGAAATTAGCATTAAAGAAGGACCCGGAGTTACCAGGCTGACACACAGCCCCATGAGAATACTCTCAAATAAGGTAAGACACCCAGCACAGTCACACAAATCAAAACCGAAATAAAAACTGTCTGTAAAGAACAGTAGCAAATAGAAATCTTCCTTCTTTCTGAACCTTCCTGAATGTCACCCTTCGCCAACGTCCAGTCCCACAGTAAAAACAAACATTATGCATTTCCAGTTGCACAAGACAGATTAAGGAAAGTGAAGCTGGTGGAAGAGGTGGAAAAATAACACAGCTTATCCTCCTTTTTCTAAACAAAAAGCAGAGAAAGGAACCAAAGGAAGAAAGTACAACATGAACAGGCAGGAGCCCCAGACAGGAGTCAGGGGGCCTGAGTCCTCACAAAGCTGCTGTCTACCACAAACTGTTTGTTGATAAGTCTCTTAACCTTCCAAATTTCCAAGTCCTTCTCTGTAAGGGAAAAAATTCATCTACATCAGCAGTTCTGAAACTGTACTTCCTGGAGCTCTAGGGTTTTGTGGAGGTGCCTCCTCTGAGGAAGCCACAGCAACACGGGAGTAAAGTGAAAGGGGCCCCATCCCACTTCTCAACCCAAAAGACTTCAGAGCCGATCCATTTCACATTTTGAGTGTTAAGTAAAGCCTTTTGTTTAAAAAATTCTATTACCAAGACAATTGACAGCTGAAGTGGCTTAAAAGCATTAGATTGGAAGGGCACGGTGGCTCATGCCTGTAATCCCAGCACTTTGGGAGGCCGAGGCGGGCGGATCACACGGTCAAGAGATTGAGACCATCCTGGCCAACATGGTGAAACCCCAACTCTACTAAAAATACAAAAATTAGCCGGGCATGGTGGCACATGCCTGTAATCCCAGCTACTTGGGAGGCTGAGGCAGGAGAATTGCTTGAACCCGGGGGGTGAAGGTTGCAGTGAGCTGAGATCACGCCACTGCATTCCAACCTGGGTAACAGAGCAAGACTCCATCTCAAAAAAAAAAAAAATAATAATAATAATAATAAAAAGCATTAGATCAACATACCTTATAGCTTTTTAATCTTTATAGTTATGTGGTTTCTATGTGCTTCTTTGGAATACTGCTTTCAGAATTAACCAGCTGATTGGCCAGTTAATATTGATCCTCAAATCTGTATAGCAGGTTCTCCTACTTAAAAAAAAATGAGGAATCTGCAACTCAGTTAAGACAAGTGACCCAAAATTATACAGCTCAATAGTTGAAAAGATTCAAACCCAGAAATATCTGACATTAAAACCATTAAGCTTGATTCTGTCCTAATAGATAAAGAATAAACCTCACTGTGAAAAACAATTGGTTACCTCATTATTATTGCAATTTTTTTTTCTCCACGGAACATCAGGTCCTTCAACTGTATTCCCTAAAAGAAAACACTTACCCTGGTGATAATAAATGAATAGCCACAAGCTCGACCCAACAAGCAAATCTGTTCGGTACAGGAAAGCCCAAAATGTTGACAAAGCCTCCAGGGCAATAATGGTTGTTAAGAACTTTCAAAGCAAACAAAACTCCTAAAAGAGAATGAAGAATATGCAAATATCAACAATCCAAAAGTAGGAGTATCAACATTTACAAAGAAAGCTAATTAAAAGTGAAAATGATTATTCGATTACATCCAACTTTGTGCTTTAAAACATACCCTATTCCTTACAACCCTGCATTTGGTAAAAAGACAACACTAAAAGCAGTCACTCCTTTGATGTTTCTAAATATAGAAGTTAATATTGGTGTTCAGTATGCTACTAAATACATAATACCTAACATGTGAATAAAATACTATCATTAGTATTAAATGCCAGTGAACTGTACACTATAAAATAGTTATAAAATAAAACTGTACACTATAAAAGTTATATAAAATATATAAATTTTAACTCAATAAAAAATACCAGTAATACGTATTTTTCTAACTTCTATGGAAAAACATGTTGAAGGCAGAGCATATATTCTTTCTTCTCCCACAATTAGATGCATAAGGATACATCTTGGAAGGAAAGGGGAAGGATGTCAGGAAAAGCAGAAGGAAGGATTAGATTTCCTTGTTTCAGGACTACTTCTCTCCTCTCCTTCATATTCTAATATTTAAACACCTAATTTAAATCCTGCTGGCAATTTTGGTCCCATGAAATATCTGTAAAAAGGAACTAGTGAGGAAGAAGGTGAGAGAGAATGCATCACACAGCTAATATGTAGACTGGGCTCAAGTCCCAGCTCCATCGCTTCCTAGCTGGGTAACCTTGTGCTAGTAACCTCACTTCTCTGGGTCTTGGCTTCCTCATCTATAAAATCAAGACAATCCCTCAACTGTCAGCAGGTGGTCAGAAAAAAAAATTAAAAATAAAAAAAGTAAAATAATATCAAGGCCAGGCACAGTGGCTCATGCCTGTAATCCCAGCACTTTGGGAGGCCAAGGTGGGTGGATCACAAGGTCAAGAGAGAGAGACCATCCTGGCCAGCATGGTGAAACCTTGTCTGTACTAAAAATACAAAAATTAGCTGGGCATGGTGGTGCGTGCCTTGTAGTCCCAGCTACTCGGGAGGCTGAGGCAGGAGAATCGCTTGAACCTGGGAGGCGGAGGTTGCAGTGAGCCGAGATCATACCACTGCCCTCCAGCCTGGTGCCAGAGCAAGACTCCGTCTTAAAAAAAATAAATAAATAATAAAATAAAATCAAGACAATCCCGTCTCCACATGGATCTGCTGCATGAATTAAATTGGTTAGGTTATGCAAAGTGACTATCATGGCTCCTAAAACATGGCTAGCATGCCATCAAGGGTGTGGTGCATTTATTAACGAAGTCATCCAGAGGCATATGCAGGACAGTTCTCCAGGTGGCCTTTGGACCTATGTAGTTCTCCCCCTCCTTTCTCGCTTGTACTTCTCAAGAATAACTGTGGAAATGTGCTGGAAATCCAACACCCTGAGATAAAAGGGGGCTGGCTGAAACAGCCTACTCCTCTGCCTGAATAGAATGTCTTTCAAAGCTTTGCCCAGTGATTCATGTGATTCCCAGGTTTGCTCCTGGCTGCCTCTTCAGGGTTCCTTATCTGCATGCAAGGAGCACACACAGACAAGACTCTAACAGTCCTGGGCAGCTCTTTGAGCCTTGAAGAACAGGATCACAATGAATGCTAGGCTCCTGTTGTCCCTTGCTGCCTAACTGTAAATACTAAATCTGCCTCATGCAACTTGCTGCAGATGAGTGTACTGTCTCACCAGGTGCAGACAAGTTGGTAATCAAAGAGAGCACACTGAGCCTACTTCACAAGCACAGTCATCTTTTGTGAGAACTCCCTATTACAAATACATATGTGGGTGTTTCTGTGACCCTACCATAAGGAGCTGGTGCATATTTCCAATACTATGTCTTCTACAAAACCACCTTCCAGCAGGTCCTAGTGCAGACTAAGAGTGAATGATGCAGCATAATGTAGAATGGCAAAAACTAGTCCCTGCATGCTCCAGCCTCCTCTTCAAGATGCAAAGCCTCAGTAGCCCTTAACCACTCAGAATTTGATCCTCTCACCAACTAGGGACCCACACTTCATAAAATGACCGCAGCCACACCTCCCTTGCTTCCTTTATGCATGCAACCTCAAAATTTTGTCTCCCTTACCTGAGAAACCTACAGCACAGCTCCTTTTGAAGTCAGGTTCATCCATAAATTCGGCAACAGCAAATTGCAAGAGCAGGTATACCATTCCAGTAAGTACAGAAAATGTGCTGATAACATAGGCAAACCATCTACTTCCCAGTCTTCTTTCTAGATTTATTCCTTTCCAGAGCATGGATGCCATATTGAAATACAAATGCCAATCATCAGCATGGTGAAGGGGAGAGAGCAGTAAACGCTGCCAGTCTTTTTGCTGGTAACACTTCTCCACGCTAAGGCAGGAGCTATACAGTGGCTTCTGAGGGTTCAGGAAGAACCAGATGTTGAGGGCCAAAGTTGCTAGGGTGACAGGTGGAATATTGTTGATCCCAACATGGAAGATTTGAGAAAGGAGTAGAATAAGTCCAGTATTTATCCCTCTTGATCTCCGTTGCATGGCCAGATATCAGGGAAACAGCTCAGCAATGGGAAAACGTGCTCAGGTGGTCAGTTTTAGGTATCTGGGGAGATATACAGACAGCTGAACCTAAAACACAAAATGCACGTGAAAAACCATCAATTAAGAATTAGTACATATATAAGACATATTCACTTCAAGACAAACTCCCATGAGGTAAATGCTACTTCTCATTCTAACAGAAATATTTATGTTCAACATCTTCAAGAGTAATATCGAGGATGCTGACTGACACCCTTCCTTCATTTTACATTCTAGAATAGAAATTTTATCCCAAATCCCAATGAATCAGTTAATGGACAGTTATGTTTTTCTCTGACAAACACGTCACGAAATTAACTTCACTTCCAAAACAAACATGTAACCTCATGAAAAACCTACAAAGGTAGTGTGCAAGTATTAAATGATTTCTACTCAGAATCCTGGCCAGGATTCTTTACCCCCTCCATTTTTTTCAAAGAAATATTTGATTTTGATATGTTAGAATGAGTTTGCTCCAAAGTTTTTAAACATCAACAAGCAAGTTTTAAGACACAAGCATACATTATCTTTAATCCCAATTTCCGTGCTGCCAGATATCAATGGTCTGGACTCTACCTTCACAACAACTTCAGCTTTTCGTTACCTACTCTACAAGCCAAATCCTGGGTTGAAACACAGTCCTTGTTTTTAAGAGGCTCACTTTCCACCGAGAAATAAACCAACAGCGGCCACATAATGTTCTAAATGCAGTGAGAGAGGGAACCCAGAGCGTAGGCACACAACGCAGCCTGAGGTGGTGATCTGACTATGGTCTTCAAGGTGATTTGGGGTTGACAATGAGAAGTTCCGTGGCTTACTAGCCCGCTTCTCCAACCCACTGGACCTGGGCTGGCATTGTGACATGCTTTGGCTAACAGAATGTGGAGGAAGGGATACTACATGAGCTCCCAGCCTATACCTCAAGATGATTTATAGGCTTCTCTCTTGAAACCCTCTCAACCATGTGAACAACTTTAGGCCAGCCTGCTGGGTAATGAAAGAAAGGCACAGACTCCAGTCACCCTGAAGGTCCTTGCACTGGTCAGCTACTACTCCAGAGGTGAAGCTGTCTAGCTGACCACAGGTATACAAGTGAGTCCAGCTGAGCTCAGCCTAATTTGCTGACCCACAAAACAGTGAGCTAAATAAATGGTACTTGGTTTACTTCACTGAGCTTTGGAGAGGTTTGTTATGCAACAATTACTAACTAATACAGAAGGTATTGCCTTTGGCGAGTGCTATGGTTTAGATATTTGTCCCTCCAAAACCTCATGTTGCATGAATGAATGAATGAATTTATTTATTTATTTAGAGCCAGAATCTCACTCTGTAGCCCAGGCTAGAGTGCAATGGCATGATCTTGGCTCACTGCAACCTCCACCTCCCGGGTTCAAATATTCTTATGCCTCAGACTCCCGAGTAGCTGGGATTACAGGCACGTGCCACCATGCCTGGCTATTTTTAGTAGAGACTGGATGTCACCATGTTGGTCAGGCTGGTCTCAAACTCCTGACCTCAGGTGATCCGTCTGCCTCAGCCT
The DNA here is from genome assembly GCF_009828535.3 of Hylobates moloch. NCBI lineage: Eukaryota > Metazoa > Chordata > Mammalia > Primates > Hylobatidae > Hylobates > Hylobates moloch. The sequence goes on from NW_026652276.1 coordinate 14,935,207, forward strand.
CCCAAAGTGCTGGGATTACAGGCATGAGCCACTATGCCTGGCCTCATGTTGAAATCCGATCCCCAGTATTGGAAGTAGAGCCTAATGGGAGGTGTTTGGGTCATGGGGGAGTATCCCTCACGAAAAGATGAATGCCCTCTCTGGGGTCAGGGAGTGAGTGAGTTCTCACTGTTATTAGTTCCTGCCAGCACTGGTTGTTAAAAGAGACTGGCACCTCCCCACTCCCTTGCTTCCTCTCTCACCACACGATCTCTGCACATGCTAGCTCCCCTTCACCTTTCACCACAAATGGAAGTGGCCTGAGGCCCCCACCAGATGCTCAATCTTAAACTTTACAGCCAGTAGAACTGTGAGCTAAATAGACCTCTTTTCTTTATAAATTACTCAGACTCAGGTATTTATAGCAACACTAAATGGACTAAGACAGGGAGGGACTGTTTTATGCTCATGGGAAGAAGCTAGTAAGGGAAGAGATGCAGGCAGAGACACAGACTAAAGATGCAAGAGACAAATAAAAAGGATCAAGTGCTTGTAGGGAAGAGCCTTTTCCTCTTAACAGAAAGAAAAGAAAAATCAGGTGTAGCTATTAGGGGCAAAATGTTGAAAAAGTTCTTATCTAGTGGTTTCTGTTTTCTCTACGGAGATTAAATGGCCTCCAACTAAATAGGTAACTCACTCTTATACCCTAAGGGTTCTAACTTGGACTGCACACTGGAGAATGCATGAGCTTTAGAGTAAAAAAAAAAAAAAAAAGGCAGGATTCTCCTATCTTCTAGCTCTGTGACCTGGGGCAAGTCATTTAAACTTCCTGAACTTCAATTTCTTCACTTTAAGAATCATAAAACCTCCTTCCCAGGATTACTGCAACATGTGTTGGAACAAAAGAGATGCAGAATAAACAGTAGCTACTACTTTCATTTCTATAAAGTAAACTTGCTTATGTGAGAATTAATTCCTTTGCAAATGGTAACATCCTAAAAAGACTCAAATGTACTCCTATGCCCCCATATGGATTCTTATTATCAATATCACACCGAAACAATGTTCAGAAAAAAATTGCGCATGTGTATATATATATATGTGTGTGTGTGTATGCATACACACACACAATTAGCCATATACCTACACATGCATGCACACACACATTATTGGCACAACCCCATGTATTAGCACAACCCGTTTCTATATTGTTATTATTGTAGCTCTGTAGCATTCTTATGAACTAGAGAATTTAATGAAATTTAAACTGAAATGCTCCCAAATAACTTTGGATAAATGGCCTATATTTTTCACATTAGAACTCAAGTCAATTTTCAACTATTTACCTACTGTGACTTTTTTGTAACTCTCCTAAATTTATCAATATGTGTGCACATGTGTGTGCACACACACACATATTAATATGTATATTATATATATCAAACATTATTACCTTTAATAGGAACAATGGAAAAACTGGCCTTGATCATTGATCAGTAAATAATCAGCTTACAAGAAATCATAAAATAAACCCTTCAATATCATTGCCAAGAGTGTCTTATGATGCTGGGCTTTATGTAGCAGAAAATCAAAACTAACTACATCTTTGCTCAAGAAAAACTTGCACCTCAATTACAATCATTAGTAATGAAGAATATAGATAAAAGGACAGAATTCCCAGTCTTACTTCACACTGTGTCCCAGGCTCTGATTGCACTTTCCTAAGTTACTTCTGGCCGGATGAAAAGGTGTCTTTCTGTCTGCATCCCTTCGCACCTCCCAGCTCTCCACTGTTGACTGCTCCTGCTTCTGTGGGACACCTTGCTCTCTTGAGGCTTCACTCCTCCTTCCAACCCGTTTCTCTGCTGTTCACTTCTCCTCTATCCTTACTCTCTCCTGCACACACTCAAGGGCTTCCACTTTAATGATTTTTGTAATTCTTTTTATCAAGATGATGCCCAAATTTCTATTTTTCAGCTTTGATTTCTCAGCAGGTTTCAGGGACGTAATCTTAGAGGAAAATATAGTTTGCCTGATGTCTTGGTTTCTGAAAACTGAATTATCCTTTCTCACAGAACGATGATTCAGCCATTCCTTCTTTCAATCATGTATTTAATAAATATGTATCAAGTGCCATATGCATGCTAGTCCCTGTGCCAGGCACTGGAGGTACCGCAAATAACAAAACACTTATATTCCCAGCCTCTAAATGGCCTACCTCTATTTGTTGAAGGAAATAAAAATATTGTCCACAGGAAATCAAAAGAGAAGTAAAATTGTGTGGCTTGGTTTCTCAATAAATGCATACTTAATGCGAAAGGAGATATAACCATAGCCAATGTGAGAAGTGCACATCTTTTGGACTCCACCTTTGTAAACAAAGGCCATTAGAGTCCCAGTGTAGGCAGAACATACGTTTTGAGTCTTAAGTAGCAGCAAAGACAAATCAGTCCTAGTTCATAACAACTCTAGGGCAGTTTCCTTCCTAATCAGTTACCAAGTCAGCCATCCAAGGTGAGGGATGCAGCCTGTCACAAGACAACTTAGAAAATGCAACTGATCCATGTAAATATCAAATCTGTAACCTGACGCTGTGGGCCAGGGAGGCACGGCTCTAGGAACACCAAGAAGACAGATCACAATAAGTGAGCACTGACTAGAAAATGAATATTGTTAATGTCTTGCCCATCAAATACATAGAAATTTGTAGAGTGCTGCGCTATCTGAAAGACCACAGAGGCATCATCAATTATAGCAACTTATCTGTGAACTGAAAACCTGTAAAATCTGTTGGGTTTTGGAAATGGTTTATATATTCTAATTTGTATCCAGACCACAAGCCAGTTACCAGAGTTCAAGAAAGGCCAGTCCCTGTGCCCCCTTACCTTACAAACACACCCTCCCCACCAGACTCAACATGCCCCAAGCTGAACACTGGACTGTCCCTTCCAAATCCGCTCTTCCTCTCATGCTCCCCACCTCAAGACATGGGATTTCCGTCTATCCAGTTGTTCAAGCCAAAGACATAGAAAGATCCTTGACATGTCCTTTGACCTTAACCTTATCACCCTGCTACCCCCAAATCCTATCCGTCAAGTTTTATTAATTGTTCTAAACAGTTTTTTTATCAATGTACTTCTTTCCAGCTCTAGGGCCACTACTCTAGTCTGGGTCATCATCATAGCTTGCCTGATTACCATAAAATCCAACCAACTGAATTCTCTGCTTCTCTTCTGATACCCACTAACTATTTTCCACCACTGCTTAGAGTAATCTTGCATAAAACTGAAGCTGGACTCCCCTGTAGCAAGCCTTTGATGGCTTGTCATCACAGCAAGAATAAGTCCAAACTCTTTCCCAAAATTGTATGCTTATATCACCAGTTCCCTGCCCGCCATTATGGTCTCATCTCAAGCTCGTCTCTGCATCGGTCACTACACTCCAGTCGCACAGGTGCTCCCAAATCAGTAGCTCCAGGATTATAGTATAAATGGCCAAGGGTAGGAATAACCTTATCCATTTTGATCACCAACAACACCCAGAGCCACCATAGGATCACCACAAATACACAGTGACTGGCATATGGTCCATGCTTAGTAAATGCACTCGTCCCTGGGTATGCATGGAAGATTGGTTCCAGGACCTCCAACAGATACCAAAATCGATGGATGCTGAAGTCCCTTACATAAAACAGTGTAGTATTTGCATACAACCTATGCACACCCTCCCATATACTTCAAATCATCTCTAGGTAACTTATAATATCTAATACAATGTAAATGCTATGCAAATAGTTGTTTTATTGTATTGTTAGGGAATAATGACAAGAAAAAAAGGTCTGTACATGTTCAGTACTGACACAATCATCTATTTCCCACCCCACCCCCGCCAAAAATTTTCAATCTGTAGTTGGCTGAATCCATGGATACAGAATCCACGGATGTGGAGGGCCAAATGTATTTCTCAAATGACTCAAGATTAGTGTGTTTTTAAATGTGTCTGCATTATATGATAAATGAAACTGATTAAGAAGGTCTGAATACTTACGGCATATTCATCTTTAAGTATTTTTCCTGCAATTGTAACAACCTTTCCCATAGCACTATACGTATTATTCCACTTAGCATTTTTAGGTCCACAACAGTATTTATAACGTTAATCTCAACATTACAGAAATAAATCTCTGATCCACTTAAAATGTATTGACAAGCTGCTTTGCCAGAACTATTTGACAAAAAATAGCATTTTAATTATGTAATAATACAGACTAGACAGTACTATATCAAGGTTGTGGCAAAGAGAAATGGAAGGTTTCTGGAAATATTGATAGGAAAATTAGCCATATTTACTTTTAATGAGAAATTAAAAATTAAACAGGTATGTAATAAGAAAGACTAAGCAGCTAGAACAAACAAAAGAAACTGAATTCATAACTTGGGAAACCAATGTGTCTCAAGGGGGAGAGAAAGGAGTAAAAAGGGAAAAGAAACTAATTACAGTGATATTCAATTCTACTTACAAAGCAGAAAATATTTCATCATTATCATTTACTAATGCAGTATATATCTCAATTTCCAGATTTAAATGTTCAGTAAGAATTGAGACCATTAAATTGCAAGAATATATACCAGTTATAAATTCTATTCCCAATTTGGTGTCTGTTACCAACCAAATTAATTTCACAAGAAAGACAGGAACTACAGAGTCTTAATGGGAGTAATCAAATGCTGTTCTGAAGATTGAGACTTCCATATTACTAAAAGTATAATAAATTCCAAAATTATTCACTGAAATATTCTTAAATTGTATGTTTTTTTTCCCTTTAAGATTCAAGAAAAGTCTGTCACTATATAATTGAGATATATTAATGCTATATCATTAGCACTACTTTCATGCCTTTGGTAAGTTTCATTTAAAGTTTTGAATATTTGAAGTATATGTTCTAAGAAATAGGGGAAAATTTAGGTTTGTTCAAGTTATTTGGCAAGAGCTCTCTTATCACTCAAACTCAGTACTTTGCTAATACCTGACCTTCCAGATGCTTAACCCATTTATGCTGGAGGTTACAATTTTTTTGTGTGTGAAAAATCAGACCTTGGCGATGACCTTGAACAGTAGGATATAAATAACTCCCACAAGCTTAGTGTTCCAATAATGGAACACTAGGCATAAATGGGATTTAGCATTCATCTTTAAAAGCTGAAATACAACTCACATACCATAAAATTCAATCTTAAGGAGCACAATTCAGGGTTTTTTTTTTTTAGTATATTCACAAGGTTGTACATATCTAATTCTAGAATTTTCATGACTTCAAAGAGAGACCTCATACCCATTAGCAGTCAGTAAGTCACTTCCCACCTAGTGCCTGGCAACAATTAATCTATTAATACTTTCTGTCCCTATGAATTTGCCCATTCTGGACATTTCATCTACATGAAGTCACACAATACATGGCCTTTTGTATTTGGCTTCTTTCCCTTAGCATAATGATTTCATAGTTCATCCACGTTGTAGCAAGTATCGATACTTTGTTTCTTTTTATGGTCAAATCGTATTTCATTGTATGAATATACCACATTTTATTCATCCATTCATCAGCTGATGGACATTTGTTTCCACTTTTTGACTCTAATGAATAATGCTGCTATAAACATTCATGTACAATTTTTTTGAACATATGTTTTCATTTCTCTGGGGTATATACATAAGAGTGAAATTGCTGGCTCATACGGTGACTATATGTTTAACTTTTTGAGTAACTGCGAAATTTTCTCCAAATTTCTACACCATTTACATTCCCTTTAGCACTGTACAAGGGTTCCAGTTTCACCACATCCTCAACAATGCTTGTATTTATCCATCTTTTTTTACTGTAGCCATCCTGGTGGATGTGAAGTAATACTGATTTTCATTTCCCTAACGACTCATGATACTGAGAAAATGCTTAGATTTTCATTGCTTAAAATACAATATAAACACACACGTTTACAGGCACACACACAAGCACATGTGTACCCAAACACACACACACACACACACACACACACACACACACACACACACAGACACACTCTCTCTCTCTTTTCTTTAGAAAATTATTTAACAAGCTCAGGTCAAGAGAAATCTTCAGAAAGAAAGGTGAAACCACAAAGAAACTGTCCTGGTTAAACCGCAAAGACTGCAGCTCTACCATTTCCCTGTGATATAACATGTTGGAAGGGAATGAGAATGTACTTCAATGGCAAAATATTGCTTAGGCCAACACATTTGACTGCAAATTCTGTGCAATTATTTAGAAAAAAAAGGGTTAGTGTGTTTTATTACTGCAAACAAAGCAAAAATGCTATGAAAATGGCAAATTATTTATACTAAACATAAAAACTTCCTCTGCTTTTTTAATTACAAGAGCTAGACAGCAAATTAGTGCATCACAAATAGCACATTAACGTGGTCAAAACACACACAAACACTAGAAGCATTTTTTTCTCTCTTGTTTCATTATAGTCATCTCTCTCTAGGAATAAACTGAACTGAAGCTTTTCTTCCAACCCCTATAACTCTCTCAGGAATCTTATTCATTCATGGCTTTTCTAGTCCAAACTTATGAAACTGTTTGCTCCACTTGTTACTGTTACTATAGAGCCAATGGATGAGAACATTTTAGTCCAAGATAATAACAATAAAATTCTTTGTTCTTCCAATAAAACTTCTTAGCATAATTTTATTTTTCTTAAAAGGTTTAGTTTCCTTAGGTTCCAAGAGAATCCAGTTACAAAATGCAGATTTTCAAGATAGTTTTGAAAATAAGAAAATGGTATAATATATATTTGCATTTAGTGAAAAACAAGAATTTATTAACTGAATACTCGCAAAGTAATCTGTTTTCTCTTTTCAAATACATGAATGCATTTCAAAAAGCTTTGCTATATGCAAAACATAATTGTTTGAATAACATGTAAATTGTGCTTTTAAAATTTATTTAAATATTTAACATAATAACAGATGGTATGGCTTCACATCATTACACCATGTTCAATTTACCAGAATGCATATTCTACCTGAGTTGATTAGTAAATAGGGAGTCCTGGGGGTATAGTGTGGAATCTTAGTTAGACAGCATAATTATTTGATGACTAGTTGCACATAAATGACATTTTTTTCTGGTTATCTAATCTGTTAAATGGCTTCCAGAGCTACATTAATGATAAAATCAGAGGAAATTAGAGTAGGGATCTCTGTTTCCTTCCTTCACATTAATGGCAGAGATACAAAGAAATGAAGACAATCAAATGAATGAAAACTGACTTCATGAATAAAAAATAAAAACTGTAATCAAATTATATTAGGATGGTAACGGGAATCTCGTCTTTATGACTACTGTGACACTCTCTCAATAATTATATCCCAGTATCTGTTCACAGAAATATCTACAACTTAGACTGTATTCCAGAAGAAATTGGGAACTAAGAGCATTTTCTCCTTTTGAAGCCTACTGAGACCTTTAATACAATGGTTCTCCCACTTCATACACTTTATTGTTATAACCATATTAAGAAACTGTCTCACCCAGCTTGACACAACCATTACACTATCTCTCTAATGACAACTGGCTATATCTTTCTGACTTTAATTTATCAAACCTAGAGGGTTTTTTGTTTTTCAGAGACAGGGTCTCATTCTGTTGCCAGGCTGGAGTGCAGTGGTGCAATCATAGCTCACAGCAGCCTTGAATTCCTAGACTCAAGTGGTCCTCCCACCGCAGACTCCTGAGCTGGGACTACGTGCAAGTGTCACCACACCCAGCTTTTTTTTTTTTTTAATTTTTTGTAGAGATGGGGTCTTGCTGTGTTGTCCAGGCTGCTCCTGAGCTCCCTGCTTCAAGCAATCCTCCCACTTTGGCCTCCCAAAGTATTGAGATTACAAGTGTGAGCCACCATACCCAAGCTCAAACCTAGAGTTCTTGAGACATAAAAGCTCCTCCTTCCTTTTTTCCTTCATACACCATCTCCCCAGATGAATATGAATACAAAATTTCTGATTCCTTAGTGGGATAATGTCCAGATGTCCTTTATAACAGCCTGCCTTTAGTATCAGTGCCACCCATGTGGAAGGCATGTGTAGGCAAAATATGTAACCTCTGAGGAGCTGGGATTTAAGACCACTAAATGGACATACGAAGAATGTTCTAGACAGGTAAGCCATTAATAAGAACATGTGTTATATGCTGAAAGATCTCAACAGAAATCAGGCTTTTATCACCTTACATTTGTCCCCTAGTCTACTTACACAGCACCTGACTCAATTTGCTTAAAATCCAATTTCACTATGTTGTGCCCCCACCTCAATCCACCCAATGGCTTTCTATATTCATGGTTAAAACACTGCATAGTGTCTCAGGTAGTGATACTCTTTACGGAAAAAATATCTTTAAGAAGATAAAAAAAAAAAAAACGATGAATAGTGTCATAATTAATGGAATGGACTCTGGAGTCAAATGACTTAGGTTCAAATCCTGCTTAATTGTTTGGGAGCTACATGACATTAGGCAAGCGCTTTTTTTTTTTGAAACAGAGTCTTGCTCTGTCACCCAAGCTGGTGTGCAGTGGTGCGATGTTGGCTCACTGCAACCTCCACCTCCCGGGTTTAAGCAATTATCCTGCCTCAGCCTCCTGAGTAGCTGGGATTACAGGCGCACACCAGCATACCCAGCTAATTTTTGTATTTTTTAGTAGAGACAGGGTTTCACCATGTTGGCCAGTCTGGTTTTGAACTCCTAACCTTGGGTGATCCGCCCGCCTCAGCCTCCTAAAGTGCTGGGATTACAGGTGTGAGCCACCATGCCCGGCCCTTAGGTTAAGTTCTTAATCAATCTCTACTTCAGTCTCCTCATTTATAAAACAGATACTAAGTAATAATAAGGACTACCTCATAGAGTTGTTGATGAGTAATATAGGTAAAACACTTAGAATAATGCCTGAAACATAAGTACTATGTAAGTATTAGCAGATATTAAATATTTATCAACACCATCTGATAAACTTCAAGCTATTCATCCCAGGAATCAAGGTCTTATAATATTTACATACTTCCTAATAATAACTTTTATGCAATTATAGTTTAAAAGTAATTACATAAAATTTGCTTCATTTCACTTAATTCTCACAATCCTGTGCAGACAAAATTAGTTCCACCTTATCTATTAGCGGGTCTACCCACCACCTGCCAAGAAAATCACTTAACTGTCCAGCTGCCCATTCTAAAGCACGCTTCGTAGAGTTGCCCACGTGGATGTACATCCATGGAGCTTCGGCCCTTCAGACTTTCTGGGGATGCTGAAATTTCAGTCCTTCACTTTCTCTGTCCAAGGTGCTTAAAAAGCAAGGCCATTCCCACAGATGGGCAGTCACATGGACTCTCTCACCACAAGAGGGGACGAAAGTGAATTTCACATGCATCCCACACATTACATCTTGTGCCCAATTTAGTAAAAGTCCTTCCAGTACTTTTGGTGTTAAACCATGAAAGACAGACAGAAATTCCACTTTTTTATTACACAGATAAAGAAACCAAGGTGATGATGCCCAGAAGCTGGAGTGTAAGGACTCAGACTCAGCTCTTCCCACCAGACAGTGCTGCTCCGCCGTGAAGCCCTGCAGTTTTCTGCCTCCCAGCTGTGACCCTTGCGGGGGCCCCTATGCCTGTGAGCCGCCCCAGCAGCCTGGCCTGCCTCAAGAAAGCCAAGTTCCACATTCTGCACTTCCACAGCATGTACCAGATGCCTCAAATGGCTATAAGTAGTTAAATAAAAATCTTCTAAAATTCTAGGCTGTGATCTAGAGGCATGCCAGGAAATAGTTCAATGTTCTGCTTCGTGGCCAATATTTTTTAACTTAAGTCGCTAGACCAGGCACCTTTAGAAGAGATGTCAGTGACTTTTCTTTCACATAAATGCTTCCTGGAGGGTAAGCTGAAGTTTGAATGTTTTAAAAGTACCAAAAGGGACCAAAACAATGCTTCATTTTAGCTCAACCTCCATCTGTAATATGCAGTGTAAAATTTAATTAGAATTTAATAATAAGAAAAGAAAATCTGCAGGCTTGGCTCAGTGGCTCTTACCTATAATCTCGGCATTTTGTAAGGCCAGTGTAGGAGGACTGCTTGAGGCCAGGAATTCAAGACCAGCCTGGGAAACATAGCAAGACCTCATCTTTACAAAAAAAAAAATAATAATAATAATAATAATAATAACATAAAAATAAAAAATTAGCCAGGTACAGTGGCACACACCTATAATCCTAGGTACTTAGGAGTCTGAGGCAGGAGGATCACTTGAGCCTAGGACTTTGAGGCTCTGGTGAGCTATGATAGTGGGCAACAGAGTGAGACCCTGTCTCTAAAAATAAAATAAGATTAATTAAATTAAAAAAATAAGATCTTACTAAAAGAGACAAGGTAGAGCAATAAATTTTGAGTTAGATATTGTTTCTGGCAATTGTCTTAGTTCAGGCTGCTATAACTAAGTACCATAGACAGGATGATTACAAACAACAGAAATTTATTTCTCACAGTTCTGCAGGCTGCAAGTGTGACATCAGGGTACAAGAATGGTTGGGTTCTGGTGAGGGCCCTCTTATGGGTTGTGAGCTGCTTTTCTGTTATATACTCACATGGTAGAAAGAGAGCAAGAGAGCTCTCTGGGGTCCATTTCATAAGGACACTAATCCAATTCATGAGGGGTCCACCCTCATGACCTAATAACCTGCCAAAGGCTCCACATCCTTGTACCATCACTTTAGGTATTCTAGAGTCACCAGAATTTCTGGAGCCATTGCACACAGACATTTTTATAAAATTTATTTTTGTAAACACAAAAATTACTGTGGCAAAACTAAGGTGGCAGCTATAAAAATGGAAGTTTAAATTATGGGAAAGTGATTTCAAATGATACTATCATCTATTCTAAGCCACAGAAATGCAGGTCCAAGGCAATAAATAGAATCACCAAAAGAAACTGTCAAGTCAGGACTTGATCATCAGTTCTATCCTAGGGGTTCAACAAAATTCAAGCAGTAAGATTGACTGAGAGTGTTTATGGAAAGGTGAGATCAATTTCACTGAAGAGGAAACATGGCAGGGTAGAAAGTACACATGGCTAAACTGAAGACTTCGGCAACTATGCTGGCCTTGCCACTGAGGAGGAGGATAGAACGGCTGAAGAACTAAAAGGTATAACAAGTCAACAAAAAGCCACCAACACCACCACAACAAACACCAAGCTTTACTACACATGCGCGTTGGGTTCAGGTAAAGGCAAAAAGCTGAGGAAGGGAACTGCAGATTTAGGAAATGCTCTAATTACTTTCAACAACAATAGCAACAATGACAAAAAGTCAGTTTAACTAAATTACACAGAGTGAAGGTATAAGATTCACAATTAATTCATTCCAAGGGACTAGAGACTTTTGCCAAAGTGAGAGGAAAAGATGAGGCCTTCGTAGTGGTGAGCGAGGTGCAGGGGATCCCCAGGCAATTTGGAAACTTGAGGTTAAAAAAAGCAAAGACAATAAAAAATAACTGGAGGGACTATTTCCCAGAGAGGTGACACTTCCACCTCTACTTTCGCCAGTTGTCCTGGTTCTGCCCATCCTGATTTGGCTCCTAGTTTTCTGGTCCTGGATATCCAAGGTCAACCTCCTGAACAACTGGTTTCTTTAAGCTCAGTTGGATCATCAAGTTGCTCTGCTGCACACAGAGCTCAGGAAGTCTAATTCTAGTCTTAAGACTGAAAATCTTTCTCCATCTATTGTGTCTGCATTTGGGGGGGTATGTGTTTGGAACTGACACATACCCCAAATGCAGAGACACAGATGGAGAAAGAGACATGGAAACACATAGAGAGAAATGGAGATGAATTTATCAATTCTCCTTGATGGAAAAAAGTTTAGCTTCTTCCTTCCTGGAAGAGGCTAAATGTTAACAAGGTCATCAATGGGACCCAAAGCAAATAACATACTGACCATCTTCCACAGGTGAGGCAGAGTTATTAGGCTCAGAGAAAAAGAAAAAGAAAGGCATAGGGCACACTTATTGTTCCTCGTTTCAAAGGAGTTAAGTTGCTTTATTTCCTGAACATAATCAGAGAGGAGACAATGCTTCAACCCCCTAGGGTGACTAAGGATGTAGATTTAGAAAAACACACGTAATAGAGTTGTACGGAACTACCCCAGCTTTCCTTTTCTCGTGGTCACCAAAGAAGTCTCACAGAAGATTCTGTAGCAAATAGGAGTCCTTTTATGCCTACAAACACTTTTATTCATTTACTGTTGCCCATTTACTGGGTGGATTTCACAGAATCTTAGTGGAATCTACAAGGGACCTCAGAAAATCATACATGTGCACAGAGCCTCTTGAAAATCACTCTGTCTTAGATTTCCTATGGATTAGAACTTCTGGAAAGGGGGATAGTGTAAAGTCATCTTCCCTACAGACAGCACCTAGAATCCTGCATGTCCACATTTGAGACCAGGATGGCACCATCTTAGAAGGGCAGCTAGGTTTTGCTCCTCTCTGTACTTTCCTAACTGGGAAAAACAAGTTCAAAACTCCAGATTAACTGGGGTCATTCTGATGCCATAAATCCAACCCGAACAGTTTTAAAAGAATGAAAAAAAAAAAAAGAAACCCTTTGTGCATTGTTGTAATGGCAGGATAGAGGACCCTTGCTAAAAGACCTCTCTGAAACCGCAGAAATTAAACTTAAAACACTGAGTATTTAACCTTATTTTCTAATACTCTCCTACGACTGGTTTCCCAATCAGATCATGTTTGTCTTTAGGTGTTTGCTCAGTGCCAAGAGGCGGTTAAGATGGCTGACTAGCATAACCCACTCTTGACTCAAGACCACTTGGCCAGTCTATTCATTGTGTTAGTTATCTTGAGCAAATTATCTCATCAACCCCCGTCTGTTTCCCAATCTGTAAAACAGGTCAGTAGACATTCAGTTAGCACGCCCTTAACAAATGCAGCTCTTCGTTGCTGATATTATTATTGTGCATTACTGTTTTAGTCTGGGCTTCCCCAAAAAGCAGAATCTAAGACAAGGGTCCCTGTGGAAGTCACTTATTTGGGAGGTGACCAACACACTGACTGGGAAGCAGGGAAGCAAGACAGGAATGGCAAAATGTAAAAAATAAATAAATATCTACACATATATATGTAGAGAGACAGAATATATATATATTCTCAAAAGAGCTATCACTGTGAATGACTGGAGCTTAATCTCGCTGGGGAATTCTGAAAGCTAGAATAGATACAGATATATAGATAGAGATATAGATATAGATATGTAGATATATATAGATATATAGATATAGATATAGATACATAGACATAGATATAGATAGATGATATAGATATATAGATATAGATATGATTCAGTGTTATGCCCACAGGGCAAGGGAGTCTGCCTTGACTCTCTGTCATTGCTGCGTTGCCACAGAAGGCAAAGAGGACATCTGGGGCCAGAGAAAGCACTTGATCAAAGAAATGCAGGGTCTGGAGGCTAGAAGCCTGCTGGAATGCCCCCTAAGGGCAAGGGGATGTAGGCGGAGCCTGAGGGCAATGCTACCATCACACCTTAGCCTGAGACACACACCTGCCTCCACCAACTCATTCAATTCCTTCCCAGTCCTCAAAGCCAGCTCCTGACCTGACTCCCTCCTGACAGGCTCCCTGCCCATGCCAGTGCTCACTAACCTCCCAAATGCTTCCTGCACATATGCTCGCTCCACTGGTGCCAGCAGGATGTCACCAGGGAATCTTCATCAACTCTTCCAAATGGTGTGTTTTCCTTATACCTTGGAGTTTAAGAGCATACAATCTGGAACCTAAATTGGTCCTACTGACTGGCTTTAGCATTAAGAGCTATGCGGCCTTGCCCACGTCACTTAATCTAAGTCTCAGTTTCCCACCATGTAAGATGGAGTAATAATAATAGCTAAATCTGATCCTAAAGTTCTTATACAAACTAAATGATCTAAAACATTGAGATTCTTAGAATAATGCCAGGCATACAGTAATCACTCAATAAATCACAGCTATTTTTTAATGACTGAAAAAGAAATACCATTTTGCTGATTGAGATTCTAAAATACAAAAAGTCAAACCACCAGCCAAAGTGACATACAACCACATTACTAGTTAATCTGTAGTAGAACTGCTCTCAAACTTCACATGACTACCCTATTCAATCCTCTAAACTTTATAAAGTAGGTATTATTATTAACCATTTTATAGATGAGCAGGGATTTTAATCAAAATAATCTAGCTCCCAAGGCTCTGTCCTTAAAATGAAATTGTGGTCCGGTTTTGTCTGCAGAAAAAGAGTTCTTAATTCTCATGCTAGTCTACACTCAGAGTCCAGCAACTTACCAAAATTACCATTTAAGAGTCCCTACTGGTTACTGCCTTTAGTGGCTTCCGGTAGGTTGATCTTGGCTGATTCTTTACATGAGCCTTTCAGATTTCAGGGTGGTGATTTGACTTGTGACCTCGATTATCTGAGGGACCTAAGAAAAGTATTTGATTTGCAGTTCGTCCAGCTTTTTTCTTATTGTGACGATGACTTCCAGTATCTTTATGTGTCAGAGCTGAGACCAGAAGTCACCCCCAACTGTCTACCAGTAAGATATGACACTTTGACTACCAAAAAATTAGGGAGGACATCATCTTGGCATAAGGAATAGTCTTTCCCAAGAAAGGTACCTGGTGACTTCCATTACACATGTTAAAATATTCATGCATTTTTAAAACATTTCAAATATAGAAAATCTCACTATGTAAAACTTATATTCTACATCAATTGTAACTGTTTTCTTGAGGACAAGTCAATTTGTAGATCTATATAGCATGGAATACTATAGAGAATAGTACCAAGTAATGTTCAAATACCCAACTTCCTTTGGTAATTGTTATCACAGTCACAGCTAAAAAAAAAAAAAAAAAAAATTCCATTTTAAAAATCAAGTTTTTTAAAAAAAGTAACAATAATTCAAATTTATATTTTTCTCATCTTAGAATGTATTCTATATAAATAGAGAAGCTGAGGAACAAAAGCACCCATACCTTCTCCAACTTTCTGCTACCAGGGCCAGGATCTGGCTGGCTAGGATTCTGGTTGGGAGGACTTTAGGGGATTGGGGAGTTGCAAGGCGTTCCATGCTTGGCTTTCCTTCACCCCCAAGCCCTACCCTGCAAAGCAAGGTTTACTCTGAGAGATAATTCACAGGGAGGCGAAAACTGCTTTTCTACCTTTTAAGAATTTCTAGTATAAAGGATCACTATCCCTGTGTTTTGCCAGATAACTGAAAGCTGCATGGTCAGTTCACATCATTTTGCCTTTGTAGAATAATGTTTGCAGAGATATAATCTAACATTAGAGGCCTTGACATAGGTCTCACCCAAAGAATCATCTTCATATTGTTGTGAAGCACCATTCAGACAATGTTTCTCATGCAAAATCTCATCAGAGCTAGAAAAAGCTGAAGTTTGCCTAATAAATGAATATGCTTTCCTCTGCTGAGAGCCACTCAACCATTTGGGTTTGCTGTTTTCTTTCTTTACTACAAGCTTGTGTCTTATGTCATCTAAAGCAGATACTTTTTGGAAATGGGCAAATAATGTAAAAATATATGTCAATATTGAAAATGTTAAGTCAATCTAATTCAGAGAAGACCTTAGGGAAGTTTCTTCACCCCAGCCAGGCTTTGAAAGATAAAAAATGGATGAAAGAAAGGTATTTTAAAGAAAGAAAATAGCATGCATGTGCTGTTACCATAGAGACATAAAATACGATAATGTTTAGGGAAGTAGAAGTAACTAGTATGCTTCATTCTGCTCTACTATAATGCTTGTTTTGAAATGAAAAAATTTGCTCAAATGCAACTTGTATATTAGGGAATAATTTGGGCAGAAGTGCAAATTTCACTTTTGATGCATGCAGAAAACTGCACCCTGCTGAGGCAAACTGCATAGAAATTCATAAAATGAACAATTTTATACATTTCAAACATCTATCAGTTACCCCAGTTCACAGAGTACATTATGAGCTATACCTATCCACATGTGCAGTTAACAACTTTCCATTCACTACTTGACAAAACCCTCCTTCCACTACTTGACAAAAATTCATAAGCTGCAATTCTGACAACTACTTCCACAAGCAAAGGTCAGGACTTTTGAAGGTAAAATGCCATATTTACTTACATATATAGTACTTACATATTTTTTAACCATTTAATAATGGCTGATTGTCATTCATTATTATGCCACTTCTACTCCATGTTCTCCATGTTTTACTCTTACACTTCCTTTTTTTTTTTTGAGATGGCATTTCACTCTTGTTGCCCAGGCTGGAGTGCAATGGCACGATTTCAGCTCACTGCAACCTCCACCTCCCGGGTTCAAGCAATTCTCCTGCCTCAGCCTCCTGAGTAGCTGGGACTACAGGCACCCGCCACCACGCCTGGTTAATTTTTGCAGTTTTAGTAGAGACAAGGTTTCACCATGTTGGCCAGGCTGGTCTTTAACTCCTGACCTGAGGTGATCCACCTGCCTCAGCCTCCCAAAGTGCTGGGATTACAGGCGTGAGACACTGTACCCGGCCTACACTTCCATTCTTTAATCAAACCTACAAAAGTTAGAAGTTTTCATTACTCAAATATTCAAAATACCACATGCTTTTAATTTTCTCAGACAAATCAGAATTAGAGGGGATAAATTCTCTATCAAATATGCCCCTATTTTTCCTTTTCTGATTTCTCTATCAAAAGTTGTTTTACTATCCTTCATACAAACTTTAAAAATGAGATTCATTTAATTTTGGCATTTGTTTACTTGACTGCATGTCTTAAATGTGCCAAGGTTTCAAGTCTGATTATAGTTATTCAAGGACACAAGCAACACTGCGTTTGGCCAGATGCTTTTAGTAAGATAAATAAGTACAATATTCACTGTGAGTATATAATCCTGACCACCAATTTCAACAAAGAAGTAATGGAAAAATAAAAACAAGAACCCAAGATCAGATGTTCTGACAGCACATGCAGCTCAATGAACAAACTGCATTTACATTCATTGTGCATGTTTCTCTTCCAGATAGCACACAAGGTCAAACTACTAACTGTCAGTTACAATAAGCTTCTAAACTTCTGGTCAATTACCTGGTTAATAACAAAAGACAAGGCTATGACATCAGTATGGTTATAATTAATTTACACAGATCAGCTTCCTGTTAATCAAATATATCTTTAAAAGCATTTAATTATTTTTCACCTAGAAAGCAACATTCAGCTTTCTTAAATGAAAAGCAATCTTGCTGAATTCAACACGAAAGGCTGTCAGGCTGCTCTAAGACATAAAGAACAAACGGCTTCACAGGGCATACTGCTGCAATACAGGAGCTGTTGCCACATTCACAGCAAACAGAAGCACAAATGATGGATAATACAACACATTTTAACAGTTTCAGAATATAAAGAAGATGTCAGGGAACTGAAAGTAAAGAGATGGGCTTTGGGAAAAGAAATGTCCCGGTGCTTTTTGCCAAAATTATATACAAGGGTGGCAATATTAACATACGCAGAATAGGACAGCAGTTAAGGGCATGGTCCTTGGCTCTACAATACACCAGCCACGTGCTCTTAGGAAAGTTAACCTTCAGAGTTTCACTTGTAAAAGAAGATAACATAGGCTCATTTGGTTTCACAAGGATTAAATGGGATTATATATGTATATATATTTATTACACAAAATCACAAATTGTGACAAATAAGACTTAAAATAGTTTTAAAATGTTTTTGTGATAACATAGTAACTAATGAGCATTTTCCATGACTTTCTGTGACCCTACATTTTAAAAGTACATAATGTGATTAAATTACACATGCATTTTTTTAAAAGTATAACAAATATAGAGAAGAAACCTGAAAGCAGAAATTATGTTTTTCATTAAAATAAACTTTATGTAAAATCTCAAACTAGGATCTCTGTCAAGATTATCTGATGATTTGAGAATTTAATGAGCCTCCATTTTAGGAAGAAAAAAAATGTCAGCATCAGCTGGCAAAATTCTTTCTCCACCTTTTAAAAGTGTTATATAGTATAAACGAAAATGATTAGACTATATTTACACATAAAAAATAACGGCTAAAAAATGAAACTACCAGATTTTGTATATAATCTTAAATTCTGCTCCACTGCTAGGTGAATTAGTGCCAACTCCAATTCTGACCCATCACCATTTATGATCTCCAGTATCAATCATAAGCCAGTTTCTTCTCTCACAGACCACAAGGTTTAGTGTAATGAGGGCTCATTAAAGTTCTCCAACTGACAGCCCTCCAGACCTAGGTTTTTAAACCAGGAGGCACACAGGGAACAGCAATGCCAGCGTCCCATGATCGCTGCTTCAACAGGATTTAAGTAGTTCCATTTTCAGGTTTACTCTGCACCACATTTCTTTGTCTACCTAAAGTCAATGAAAAAATGAGAGCTACCACCACTCCCTGCTCCCATTTAAATTAATCTGTGTAGGAAGTGTTTGTGAATTATTTATGTAACTCAAGTCTTCCCCGCACAACAACTAGTGAAAAGGGAGAAAAGCATGCCACACTTCAAATATATGTTATATTACCACAAACAACATGAGATGTCCACAAATTATTAAGTGATAGGAAACAGCTTAGGGCTTTTTGCCTGCATAGCATCAATACTTCATTCTTTCAGTAACAGGAATCTGTCTCCCACTCCCATTGGATGTGGTCTTTGGCGGGAGTCCGGGGGGCGCGGGGGCAGCTATCAATCAAGGGTGCCATTTCCAATACTAATCCAAGGTGATAGTGACCAAAGTTGGAATAATAACTATTTCCCTGGAATTTAAAACTTGTGCTGAGAAACTATGTGACCAACAACTTTTGGAGCTAGTTCTCAGAGCATTAATTTGAAGAGTTTTCCAGATCTACCAAGTCTCCCCAAACCTCAAGAGTACACTTAGCTGCTGATCTTTATGCACATAAACCAGAAAATCTAGAAGAAATGGCTAAATTCCTGGACTCATACACCCTCCCAAGACTGAACCAGGAAGAAATTGAATCCCTGAATAGACTAATAAATGAATTCTGAAATTCAGACAGTAAAAGATAGCCTACCAACCAAAAAAAGCCCAGGACCAGATGGATTCACAGCTGAATTCAAGGAAGAGCAGGTATCATTCCTGCTGAAACTATTCCAAACAATTGAAAAGGAAGGACTCCTCCCCAACTCCTTCTGTGAATCCAGCATTATGCTGATACCAAAACCTGGCAAGAGATACAACAACAAAAAGAAAACTTCAGGCCAATATCCTTGATGAACATCAAGGCAAAAATCCTCAACAAAATACTGGCAAACTGCATCCACCAGCACATCAAAAAACATCTACCACGATCAAGTTGGCTTCATCCCAGGGTGCCAGGTTGGTTCAACATATACAAATCAATAAATGTGATTCATCACATAAACAGAACTAAAGACAGAAACCACATAATTACCTAAATTGATGCAGAAAAGGTCTTTGATAAAATTCAACATCCCTTCATGTTAAAAACTCTCAATAAACTAGGGATTAAAGGCACTTACCTCAAAATAGTAAGAGCCATATATGACAAACCCACAGCCAATATCATACTGAATGGGCAAAAGCTAGAAGCATTCCCCTTGAAAACCAGCACAAGACAAGGATGCCCTCTCTCACCACTCCTATTCAACATAGTATTGGAAGTTCTGGCCAGCGCAATCAGGCAAGAGAAAGAAATAAAGGGTATTCAAATAGGAAGAGAGGAAGTGAAATTATCTTTGTTTGCAGATGACATGATCCTATATCTAGAAAACCCCATCGTGTCAGCCCAAAAGCTTCTTAAGCTGATAAGCAACTTCAGCAAAGTCTCAGTATACAAAATCAATGTGCAAAAATTGCTAGCATTCCTATACACCAACACCAGGCAAGCAGAGACCCAAATCATAAATGAACTCCCATTCACAACTGCTACAAAAAGAATAAAATACCTAGGAATACGGCCCACAAGGGAAGTGAAAGACCTCTTCAAGGAGAACTACAAACCACTGTTCAAAAAAATCAGAAAGGACACAAATAAATGGAAAAACATTCCATGCTCATGAACAGAAAGAATCAATATCATGAAAATGGCCATACTGCCCAAAGTAATTTATAGATTTAATGCTATTCCCATTAAACTTTCATTGACATTCTTCACAGATTTAGATAAAACTATTTTATGGAATTGAAAAGAGCCCAAGTAGCCAAGACAATTCTAAGCAAAAAGAACAAAGCTGGAGGCATCACACTACCAGACTTCAAACTATACCACAAGGCTACAGTAACCAAAACAGCATGGTACTGGTACAAGAACAGATACATAGACAGATGAAACAAAATAGATAACTCAGAAACGAGACCACACAACTACAACAATTTGATCTTTGACAAACCTGGCCAAAACAAGAAATAGAGAAAGGATTCCCTATTTAATAAATGGTGCTAGGAGAAATGGGTAGCCATATGCAGAAAACTGAAACTAGACCCCTTATATTACATACAAAAATCAATGAATTAAAGACTCACAATGAATTAAAGACTTAAATGTCAAACCCAAAACTATAAAAACCCTAGAAGAAAATCTAGGCAATACCATTCAGGACATAGGTATGGGCAAAGATTTCATGATGAAAACACCAAAAGCAATTGCAACAAAAGCAAAAATTGACAAATGGGACCTGACTAAACTAAAGAGCTTCTGCACAGCAAAACAGACTATCATTAGAGTGAACAGACAACCTACGAAATGGGAGAAAATTTTTACAATCTATCCATCTGACAAAGGTTTAATATCCAGAGTCTACAAGGAACTTGTATTTAGGAGAAAAAAACAACCCCATTAAAAAGTGGGCAAAGGACATGAACAGACACTTCTCAGAAAAAAAGCTCAACATCACTGATCATTAGAGAAATGCAAACCAAAACCACAATGAGATACTATCTCACGCCAGTCAGAATGGCTATTATTAAAAAGTCAAAAAACAACAGATGCTGGCGAGGTTGCAGGGAAAACAGAATGCTACTACACTGCTGGTGGAAGTGTAAGTTAGTTCAACCATTGTATAAGACAGACAGGCGATTCCTCAAAGACCTACAGGTAGAAATACCATTTGACCCAGCACTCCCATTACTGGGTATATACCCAAAGGAATAGAAATCATTCTATTATAAAGATACATGCATGCATGTGTTCAATGTGGCACTATTCACAATAGCAAAAACATAGAATTGACCTAAACGCCTATCAATGATAGACGCATAAAGAAGATGTACATATGAAATATTATGCAGCCATACAAAGGAATGAAATCATGTCCTTTGCAGGGACATGGATAAAGCTAGAAGCCATTATCCTCAGCAAACTGACATGGGAACAGAAAACCAAACAGTGCATGTTCTCACTTATAACTGGGAGCTAAATGATGAGAACACATGGACACACGGCAGGGGGCCTGTCAGGGAGGTGTGGTAGGCAGGGAGGAACAATAGCTAATGGATGTGGGGCTTAATACCTAGGTGACAGGATGATCTGTGCAGCAAACCACCATGGCACATGTTTACCTATGTAACAAACCTGCACATCCTACACATGTACCCTTGAACTTAAAAGCTGAAGGAAAAAAAATTAGCTGGGTGTGGTGGCACATGTCTGTAGTCCCAGCTACTAGGGAGGCTGAGGTGGGAGGATCAACTGAGCCCAGGAGGTCCCGGCTGCAGTGAGTCAAGATCACACCACTGCACTCCAACCTGGGTAACAGAGTGAGACTCTGTCTCAAAAAAAAAATAAATAAATGAATGAAAAATGAATACGCCTTGAAAGAAAAAAAAAAAGAAATTTCCTTCAATATGTTAGGATGAGGGCGACTACATGGGCAGTGTGTACAAAATTCATTCCTAGATTTGTTCAAATTTAGAATCATAACTGATTCATTGCAACACACATAATTGCAATATTGCTGGTATCAGTAATGTATTTTTAAAAAACGTAGTGAAGTTTTTTTCACAGTATTGCCCAAGAGACTTTTTACTCAAGAAAAAAAAACCCCTAATTATATGCAGTTGCCAAAACACACATATACACACACAAGTCCACACACACACACACACACACACACACCCCTATATATTATTTATAAAACTGAAGTCATTGTAAATAACATTTATATTTATTTCATTCATTACTATCCTGATATTGTGACTTTGCATTAAAAATGCATAAGCAAGTTAACACCTGGAGAAACAGCTGTTGGTGTAATGACAACATTCCTGGAGCTAATGCCAGAAGATCTGGGGTCAAATATGGATGCCATCATGTACTAGTATGTGGCCTTGGGCAAATCATACAATCGATACTGTAGAGCTTCTGTTTCTTTATCCATAGACGGCAAAAAATTCCACTTACATCCTAGAATCACCATCAAGAATAAATGAAATAGGGTATTATGTTAAAGTGTGTAGCACATCACCTAGGTTTTTCACTCTCCTTTCCTCTCCTTAATGAGCTTTTCCTGCCCTTAGAACTAGATTCTATTGCTGTGTAATTATGAGGTGCATGTAACAATGTCCAAGAAACTAGATGGTAAATAACCCCACATGCAAACCGGAATGCACACACTGTTAGTTGGCCATCATGTAGATCCCAAACGGCTCTTGCCCACTATCTGTTGCTTCCCGGAAATTTGATAGATTTTCTTCCTTGAAACAGCCTAAGTTATCTATGGGCTTTGAAATATCACCATCATGACATTGCCACAAAGCATCTGGTTGATTGAAAGTAACTCCCCCTCCCCCATGCTCCAGCTGTCACCAGGAAACCCTCTTCAGTGTGTGAAAAAGACAATGTAATATCACTACCACTATTAGTAACAATCTAACAAATACTTAGCATTTGAAATTATTTTTCTTATGAAGGCTCATTATTAACTAAAAATTAACTCTCTAAAAAAAACACTTTACTATATAAATATAGAGTAGTTGCTTCCATACAACAAAAAAATGTTAGGGCTACAAACACAAGTAATACATTTCCTTTGACTCCTTGTTTCTTTTTCCCTGAGTCATTTCTAATCCTAAACAACAGTCAGTTAAAATGCCAAATAGCTTTTAATAGTGATACAGCTGTCGCAGCTTGGAGGGATTTTTTTAAAAGCTAATTACTCAAAAAAGTGCACAAAATCCTACTTTGTAAAATACGGGTCAGGTGGATTTTTTTTTTTCTCAATAATCACTCACTCGCCTGCATGAGAAGCCATCCATATGGTGACATGGCTGACAACCTTGGAAATTGTCTTCAGAACAAGTTTGTGAATCCCACTTACCAGAATTCTTAATACCATTACTTTTTAGGTATAGCTCATGCCCTGAGGATTTCTATTCCACCACAGAGTTTCACGTCCAGCTCCCCAGAATCCTAGGTTCCCTAGGCACGCCTCCTAGTATCGCTGCCAAGGACCAAGAGCCTGTGCCCTTCAACTTCACTGTTCTTAAAGCTTCTCGGCTCCTGAGTTTTACAGATAAGATTCTGTTTAAGAGGCTCCCTGTTGAAAAAAGATATGAGGTCCACTGCTTACACGGCTATGACTGCAACATAAAAGGAAATCTACCTTTTAAAGAATCGCTTCCGTTTTTAATAGTTTTTCTAAAGAACGTTTACATATACATATATGTATCTAATTTTACATAGATGTATAGAAAATTTCCTTTTATACTTGGTCCCCACTCCCATATTCCAATACACTGACAAATAAACAAAATTATGACCTAGTGTGAGTCAAGTATTTTCTGCACTCATACATTCATATGCAATATAAACACACAGAAATACATGTAAGAGATTTTGTTATCCCTTATTAAAAATGGAATGTAAAACTTTTCACTTTGCTATTAAGAATTCGTGTTTTAAAAAAATAATAGCAATTTCAGGGCTAACAGCATTTTCTCATCCTTTGATGCATACCTTCAATGAGGTCTCATTTCCTGTAACAGTGTCCCCTTCTCTAGCTGACTGTCCCCATTAACTAACTGAAGATACTTTATTACTCATCCCCTGACCTTTGGATGTTTACCTTGCTGTAAACATCCAAAACAATTTCTAGAAGTTGCTCTGTTACAGTGATAAAACTGAAGATGGTGTTTTTTCACGTTAAAGTTTCAACTTTTTTCAAGTGTTTGTTTTTTCTCATTCACAATAATGTGAAAGCTTTGACTCCATTTCAGCATTTTATGGTTAAAAAGAAAAGCAGTGCAGTTAGGTAATAAAATTACCTCATTTATAAAAACATTATAAAATGAATGGCATAAAGTTAGGTTTGAGGTGACAAATACCTTTTTTCCCTTTGTCTGACACACATTTACTGAGCCTCTGTGCCTAAAACAAGGTGGACATGTTTTATGTGTCATTTCATTTAATTCAACGGCCTGAAGTAGCCCATCCTATGACTCCTACTTTACAGAAATTCAAGTGGGGAGGATGTTAATTTGTCTAATGGACACAATCACTAAGTAGCAGAGGCAAGATTCAGAGCAGGGCTTGTCTGACCTAAAACCACGGATAGCGATCTGCCTCTCCCATAAGGAGAACAAAAAAAAATATTTCCAGAATATTATTTATTTCTAGAAATATATTAGCATATATAATATATAAATATAATATAAATAATTGGAATATAAATTCTAATTTATAATCTAATATAAATAATTAGAAATTCTATAACCTAATATAAATAATGTATAATATTAATATATAATAAAAATATAATCTAATACAATTAGAAATTATTTCCAGAATAATCCATTCAAAGTGACTCATGTTTATCTGGAAACTCTCTCAATATCCAGGAGCCATGGTGTAGCCTTGGGAGCAGTGTGCTCTAATCAAAACGACATGTGTAGGCCACGGTTTGGAACTGACCTTCTCAACATTGCAACATTGCAGTGAATGTAGCCTTTAGAGCAGCTGCTTTAAATCCTGAATATTTCTTTCTCCCCCTACAATGGGCCCCTGAAAGAGGTAAAGTTGTAAGGAAACACTGCATCTAAAAAACACAGCAGGTTGAGGGCACCCCTGTGATCCTTCCTGAAAATGGAGGTATCTAGAGCAGACATGAGATCTTTTGCTACTGTGGAGTTGTACGACATATGGGAAACAAAGATAAGGACTGAAACATATTCAGCCTTGGCTTTTGTTTGCAAGTCACTGTTACAATACTTCTCAACTCTAAAACTAGTGCTTACCTCTGGTCTTTACCAAATTCTGGGTCAAAGAAGGTATAACTAAACTGAAGACGAGGCAGGTGGATCACCTGAGGTCAGGAGTTCGAGACCAGCTTGGCAAACGTGGTGAAACCCCGCCTCTACTAAAAATACAAAAATTAGCCGGGCATGGTGGCAGACGCCTGTAATCCCAGCTACTTGGGAGGCTGAGGCAGGAGAATCGCTTGAACCCAGGAGGCAGAGGTTTCAGGGAGCCAAGATCACACCATTGCACTCCAGTCCCTAGGCGGCAGAAAGAAACTGTCTCCAAATAAACACATAAAACTGAAGAGATCAGAAGCCCAAAGAATTAAAAACTACTCTTCAACATAAATACTAACGCTATTCTTAAAAATCCTACAACCACAATAGCATTAGTATGCACTGCTTTAACTTTTAACTGAACATCCTGCATCCAACAACCTTTACACAGAATTGAGAATCCCGAGGTAAACAAAATACCCTCTAAGCAGTGGTCCCAATATCCATGCACATTGCTCATATCTACCCCGCTGAAGAATCCTTCCAGCACAAACTATGTACTTATTTTATGCAGTTCTATTAAGTTATTTAATAACATCTTTGAGGGTTTTCTATGTGTTTGGTGTTACACATTTTTCTTGCATCTTCATATTCCAGCCCTGTAAGGTAACACGTCCAAGTTTTTCCATCTAGGAATTACTTCAATTCAAATTCCATTATATGTGACTCCACAATGGGTGTTATCACTGCGCCATTAATTCTCAAACTTTAGCGTCCAGGCGCATTGATATCAACTGGAAGGCTTGTTAAAATACATTTCTGATTCAGTAAGTTTGGGGTAAGACCCCAAAATGTGCATTTCCAAGAAGTTCCCAAGTGATGCTGATCCTAGCGTCCTGGGATTATTTAGAAACCAATGTACTTCTATTCTTCTTTGAAAGAATACTTGCTTTCCACAGCGATGGCAGGCCCGCAGCAAACCAGAAGCCTTTAAAGTTTATTAAAACAACCTCAAAAAGACACACAGCTGTGAGAAACTAGATAAAACCTTCTAATAGGCAATTTCAAAGGCGGGGGGGGGGGTAGCCTGGGAGTCACTGAGTGTACTGCAAAGAGACCTGAACACCTCGATAATTGAATCATAACTAGGCAGGCAATCATTCACTTTGACAGTAACGCTGAGTCTTCAAAAGAGTTTATGCTCAGTTTAGAAAAAAAATAAGGCTGTGATCCGTTTCTTGCAAATGTTTATCCAAAGGTTTTTAGGGTTTGGGCAGAAAGGGTTTACTTTGGCGGATTTTTTGTCCTCTAATAAAAGTTATTACTGCGGTGAGGGTTAGACTTGTTCTGAGAAACTGAAAGCTGTCCCAAGAGCACCTGAAACTGCATGCTCTGTTGCTGATGCAACATCACTTCAAACTTCCTGCTTTCAAAAGGAACCCTTTAAACTCGCTCAGCGACAACCCCTTCCTCCGAGTATGGGCACATCGTTCCCGTGCGGTCCGGTGGAGATGGGGCAACGTCGACAGGACCCCAGGTGGAGTTGCCCCAGGAAACGCCCTCCCCGCTCTCGGACTTACGCCGGACAGGGAGGCTGTGCCTCCAACCCCACCATGCCTCCCTCGCCCTGGCCCCTCGGGAGGCGCCGACCTCCGCCCAGCAGCCCCAGCCCGGCCGCCAGCACCCGCAGCCCGGGGAAACGCCCGCAGCCCGGGGAAGCGGCGAAAGTTGCCGCTCAGAACCGACGACAGGAGCCAGACCAAACAGACGCGGAAACTCACGCTCTCTACGACTCGCCTGCGTCCCCACGTCTTCGCGCGCAGGTGCGTCATCACGCACGCTCCGGATCCCGGGCGCTCCAGGCTCCTGGGGGCCGGGTGCGGGAGGGGAGGGCCTTAAAGCGGACGGCTGGGCTGCGGCGCATGCTTAGTTGTGCGCGCCCGTTCTCTGCTGTCTGCGGACCGCGTGCGGCGGCAGTGGCCCCGAGGGGGCCGCGAGGGCACAGCCGGGCAGGACCGCGGCAGAGCGCAGTAAGGAGAGTGTGGACCCTCGCCCTGTCCTCCAAGCTCCATGTGCAATGTGGATAGTAATATTCCTTACTGCCATAAATTGCCACTGGCCGCTCACGACGCGTAAAGCAAACAAGCGACCTGCGTTCAAGGGACCTGACGACTAGGGGAGAAGCAGCGAGTGGGTCCCGGCCGCCTACCCTAGCGGGCACCTCTGCCCAGGTTCTCTGCCGGGAAGCTTCGTCCTTTCGGGGCCCAGCGCAGCCGCAGGCTGGGGAGCTGCTGCCTGGAAGGGTCAGATACCTCCTGTTAGGCGGAGGATGGGAAAGACACTCTCCTGCTTCAGGAGCTATCTGCAGACAGCGGGAGGGCGGCTTATCGCAGAGTCCCAGAGCCAGCCAGCGAGGCAAGGTCGCGGGTGCACCTTTCACTCCCAGAAGCTTGGGTCTGGGACTGCACCACGCAGTGTTTGCCCATTTTGAGGGCTTTAGGTGTTTCGTATTTCAGTTAATAGAATTTCGATTAATAGATCATTTGATACCATTTTAATTGTTTGCGACTCGGGAGCAAGTTTTATGTTCAGCTGTAGGAGTCAGGCTAAGTTAAATGTTGCAATGCTATATTTATTTAATATGATATGAAAAAACTATCTTACAGCCGGGCACGGTAACTCACGCCTGTAATCCCTGCACTTTGGGAGGTCGAGGCAGGAGGATCACTTGAGCTCAGGAGTTTGAGACCAGCCTGACAACATAGTGAGACCTTGTCTCTATTTAAAAAACAACAACAGGCCTGGCGCGGTGGCTCACGCCTGTAATCCCAGCACTTTGGGAGGCTGAGGCGGGCGGGTCACCTGAGGTCAGGAGTCAAAACCAGCCTGGCCAACATGGCGAAACCCCGTCTCTACTAAAAATACAAAAATTAGCCAGGCATGGTTGCAGGCACCTGTAATCTCAGCTACTCGAGAGGCTGAGGCAGGCGAATCCTTGAACCCGGGAGGCAGAGGTTGCAGTGAGCCGAGATCGCGCCCCTGCACTCCAGCCTGGGCGACAGAGTGGGACTCCATCTCAAAAAAAAAAAAAAAAATTCTATTTGGTGTGGAATTTTCTGATAGCTAGGGTAAAGATGCTGTTTTTCCAAGAAGGAATCCGAATAGCCGAATACAGGTGGTTTAGTGTTGCTCTTTGTTTATTGGAAGTTGTAGCAGCTGTGTTTAGAAAGTCTGCTAAAACGAAAACTGCCTAAACCAGAAGAGTTTATCTTTTGCCATTGTGTATTAAAATTCTTCATAGAAATATTTATTTTGGAGTTTGAAATTTAAGTGAAAATGTGGCTTATGCATAGGTGTGGGTGTATATATGACTTTCAAGTGACAAAGAAGATTCTTAGCAAATTGTATGTGTTGCTTAAGACTTATAAGTTACCCCTTTCCTAGAAAAACAATATACTCCCCCAGAAGCTCAGCTGACAATGAGAAACTGCATTTCTGGAAATGAAAAGTCAAATGAATGTGGGGAAAAGTAAATTGCCTATAGAGGTATTTTCTGTATTTCCCTAGAGGGGGAAATGTGTAATTTCTCAAAAGGAAGAAGTCCTCATTTATCCTTCTGAACCACAATCATGTGAATCCATTCAATTAATATTAATCCTATCTTCTATTCTCCATCACTCTCTACATCTTTCTATAATTGCATCATTTTCTTGTCTGTATAATACATCAAATGCAAAGGTGATTTTAAGGGAGCCACAAATCAAGAAGTCTCAATTCAATAATTTCATTAAAATGTAGCAATGTATAGGGATTAAGAATATTCTTAGGTAATTATGTTCTGTTTCAAATATCAGTGAAAATTTTCATAGACATTTAAGAGGTAAAAGACATTTAACAGATAGAAAAAAAAATCTGCCTTTTTAAAAATGACCTTCTCTTTTGTCCTACGTGATTTGTTGAGCAGACTGGGATTTTTATAAGTTTCTTTTGAAATGAGCATGTTGTAATATGCTCATATCCCATTTCAATTGACAAACATCACTTGGATAATAATTGTATATCTTAAATGTTAAACATATGAAGCAATCAGCAGCAGCATCTTTTCTCTGAGCAAGGCTTAAAAATACCAAAGAATCAATGCCAGAAGAAATTCTTTAACTTAAAATATATGTAATGACTACATTACCATATAAAACAATGATTTCTAAATGTTCAAAAGTGTGTATCTTACATGAGACGAGGCAGCACTATGCACATTGTGCGTAATATGTGAGACATTGAATGGTATAAAATAAATTTTAACTTTTATCTAAGGCTTACAGGAAAAGCAGCAATACCTATGATTAAGCCACCTGACTTAAATGAGTGTTTTTAAGATGTGGTGCTTGCACATAAGCAGAGGAGTGGTGGTAACAACCCTTGTACAGTTCACAAATCCAGGACTGGAACTGGCAGGAAGGTAGACAAGTGTCATTCTCAGATTTCAGAACCCAGCCTGAAAGTGAGAGGACGTCAGGCAACTACCGTGCAACAACAGCATGCAACAAATACACAACTGGATTATCTTTTTAAGGGAGAAGCTTGTTTGGGTTTCTAATTGCTTTTAATGAACCAAGTATTGATTACTGTTTTAC
The DNA here is from genome assembly GCF_009828535.3 of Hylobates moloch. Taxonomy (NCBI): domain Eukaryota; kingdom Metazoa; phylum Chordata; class Mammalia; order Primates; family Hylobatidae; genus Hylobates; species Hylobates moloch. The sequence continues at coordinate 14,965,207 of NW_026652276.1, forward strand.
CCAAAACTGTACCAAAATATTGTATAACTGATCAAATAATTTATAGCTTTCTTGTTATAGAAAAGCTTGCAAATTAAATAATTCAAATCTCAATTTAAGAACTGTAAAAGTGAGAAATTGGTTCATGTACCATAATGATAATAATACCAACAATACTTAACAGTAGACTATGCAGACACTAACCATAAGAGATTTGTAGTGGCTATACTAATATCAGATGAAATAGACTTTAAGAAAGAATTTTTTTTTCTTTTTTCTTTTTTTTGAAGTGCAGTGGCACAATCTCGGCTCACTTCAACCTCCGCCTCCCGGGTTCAAGCAATTCTCCTGCCTCAGCTTCCCAAGTAGCGGGGATTACAGGTGCCCACCACTACGCCTGGCTAATTTTGTATTTTTTTTAGTAGAGATGGGGTTTCACCATGTCGGCCAGGCTGGTCTCAAACTCCTGACCTCGTGTGATCCACTGGTCTCGGCCTCCCAAATGGGATTACAGGCCAGCGTGCCTGGCCAACAAGAAATATTTCTAGAGACAGAAATTCCATACTGATAAGAGAGTCAATACATTGAGAAGATACAACAGTTATAAATGTGTATGCACCCAGTAACAGAGCCCTAAATTCATGAAGCAAAAATGATTGAATTGAATAGAGAAGTATACAAACAATAGCAGTTTGATATTTCAGTATCCTACTCACAATAATGTGTAGAACAACCAGGCAGAAAATCACTAAGTATATAGAAGCCTTGAACAAGACTCTCAACCTAACTAATATGTACAGACCACTGTACTTAATGACAGCTGAATTTATGTTCTTTTTAAAAAGTATACTCTCCAGGATATCCCTATGGTAGGCCATAAATAACTGTCAGTAAATTTAAAAGAATTGGGATCATACAAAGTACATTCTCTAGTTACAATGGAATTAAATTAGGGATTGACAATAGAAATTTGGAAAATCCCCAGATGTTTGGAAATTAGATTACTCATGGGACAAGGAAGAAGTACTAAAGGAAATTAGAAAGTATTTTGTTTTTTTGTTTTTTTGTTTTTGCTTTTTTTTTTTTTTGAGACGGAGTCTCGCTCTGTCCCCCAGGCTGGAGTGCAGTGGCGCAATCTGGGCTCACTACAAGCTCCGCCTTCCAGGTTCACGCCATTCTCTCGCCTCAGCCTCTCGAGTAGCTGGCGCCCGCCACTGCGCCCAGCCAATTTTTTTTTTGTATTTTTAGTGGAGACGGGGTTTCACCATGGTGTCGATCTCCTGACCTCGTGATCCGCCCGCCTCAGCCTCCCAAAGTGCTGGGATTACAGGCGTGAGCCACCGCGCCCGGCCGGAAATTAGAAAGTATTTTGAAATGAATGAAAGTGAAAACATTGAAGTTATGCACTGCAGCTAAAACAGTGATCAAAAGGGTATTTAGTCCTTTAAACACCAAGAAAAAGAGTCTCAAATCTACATTTCCACCTCGAAAACTAGAAAAAGAGGAGGAATGTAAACCTTTAGCAAAGGGAGGAAATAATGATCATATTGCAAATCAATGAAATAAGTAACAAAAATAGAGAAAATGAAAATCAAAAGTTTTTTTTGGAAAACCAGTAAAATTAATGAGCCAATATTAAACTGGCCAAAAAATTAAAAAGACCAAAATTAGGAATCAAAACAGGTACATCTCTACCAACACAAATTAAAAGGATTGTAAGAGACTGTAAATAACGTTGTGCCAATAAATTAAACAATGCAGATGAATTGGACAAATTCCTAGACGGACGCAAATTGCCAAAACTGACTCGATAGAAAATCCAAAAATCATTTTCTATGGTTGTTGTAAAAAAAAAAAAGTATTACAAACTAGGTGGGTTAAGACAACAGGAATTTATTATCTCACAGTTCTAGAGACATGAAGCTCAAGATCAAAGTGTTGGCAGGGCTCTGCTCCCTCTGAAACCTGGAGGAGAGAATTCTTGTCTCTTTCCCACTGCTGATGTTTTCAGCAATCCTTGGCTTTTCTTGGTGCTCCTTAGTTTTGCAACTGCAGCACTTCAGTCTCTGCCTGCATCTCCACATGTGCTGTTCGCTCACGTACCTGTCTCCTAGAAGCTGAAGTGCTTAATCTACTCCATTCTGACCTCATCTTAACGAATTACATCTGCAATGACCCTCTTTTGAAATAACATATTCTGAGGTACTGGGGATTAGGACTTCAACACATCTTTTTGGATGACACAGTTCAACCCATAACAGACATGTAACAAGTACAAAAATTTAATACTTCCCACAAAGGAAATCTTCCCACAAAGAGAAGCCCAGGTCTAGATGGATTCACTGATGTCAATCCATCAAATATTTAAGGAAGAAATTATACCATCATACACAAACTTTCTGAAAATAGAACAGTTCTCCACTTACTCTGTGAGGATGTTATTACCCTGATAACAAATTCAGACAAACACATTACAAGATCAGCCTTGTGAACATACAAAAATTCCCAATAAAGTATTAGCAAACCAAATATGGCAATATGTATGAAGGATAGATCATATACCATGAATGCAAGTTTGGCTTTCTATCGAAAAAGGCCATGTGCAGTGGCTCACACCCGTAATCCCAGCACTTTGGGAGGCCGAGGTAAGAAAGTCCTTGAGCCCAGGAATTTGAGACCAGCTTGGGCAAGATGGTGAGATCCTATCTATACAACAAATTAAATAAGCCAGGCACAGTGGCACACCCCTGTAGTCCCAGCTATTCAGGAGGCTGAGGTGGGGGGATCACTTGAGCTCAGTAGTTCAAGGAATAGCGAGCTGTGATTGTGCCACTGCAGTCCAGCCTAAGTAACAAAAGGAGACCCCATCTCTTGAAAAATAAAAAAAAAATTTCATATCTGGACACTGTGGTATGCACCTGTAGGTCCAGCTACTCAGGATGCTGAAGCAGGAGGATCACATGAGCCCAAGAGTCTGAGAGTCTAGTGGGCTATGATTGCATCTTTGAATAGCCACTGCACTCCAGACTGGGCCACATAGCAAGACCCTCTTAGCAAAAAATATAAAACACCATATTAATAAGCTAGAGGACAAAATCCACATGATCATCTGTCTTAGTCTATTTGAGCTGCTATAACAAAAGTTCCATAAATAGAGTGGCATGTAAGCAACAGAAATTTATGTCTCAGTTTTGGAGGCTGGAAAGTTAACAAACGAAGCATCATGGGCAGATTGTGTCTGATGAGTGCCTGCTTCTTCATAGACAGCACCCTCTTGCTGTGCCCTTACATGGTGGAAAGGAGAACTAGCTCTCTGGGGTCTCTTATAAGGGTACGATCTCATTCATGAGAGTTTTGTCCTCATGACCTAATCCCCTCCCAAAGGCTCCACATCCTAATAACATCACCTTGGAGATTAGAATTTGAACATAAGAATTGAACATAAGAATTTTGGAGCAACACAAACATTCAGACCATCATCTCCATAGATGTAGAAAAGCACTGTTCTAAATCCAACACGTATTTATGATAAAAGCTCTCTAGGAAGTAGGAATGGAAGGGAACTCCCTCAATCTAGTAATAATAAAGGGCATCTATTAAAAAAAACCTACAGTCAATATCATAGTTAACACAAAACACCAAAAGCTTTTCCCCTAAGATTAGAAACAAGAATGTCTGCTCTCATCACTTGTGTTGTACTGGAGGTTTCAGCTGGTGTAATAAAGGAAACAAAAGAAATAAAAGACATCAAATTGAATAGGAAAAAGTGAAACTCTTTATTCACAGATGACCTGATATGTAGAAAATCTTAAGGAAAATACGCACACACACACACGCACACAGATAAAACTACTAAAATTAGTAAATTTAGCACAGTCTCAGGATACAAATTTTTTTAAAAAACATATCTCTCTATACCACAAATTAGCAGTCTGAAAATAAAATTGAGAAAACGATTTCATTCCAGGTAGCATTGAAAGAATAAAATACTTAGGAATATTAGAAACAAATTAATAAAAAAAAGTGTAAGGCTTGTACACTGAAAAATACTTAACAGGGCTGAGATAAGTCGACATTTCACATTCATGGAACGGAAGCCTCAATATTGTTAAAATGACACTCCTTAAATTAACCTATAAATTCAATACATAATCCCTCTCAAAATTTCAGCAGGCTTTTTTGGGGTACACACTTGACAAGCTGGTCCCTATAATCTAGAATAAAAGACCTAGAATGGCCAAAACAATTTTGAAAAAGAAGAATAAAGTTGGAGGAATTATACTACTTAATTTCAAAATCTGTTATAAAGTTCAGTAATCGTGACAGTGTGCTATTGGTGTAAGAATAGGCATAGAGATCAACAGAACGGAATTGAAATCACCTCCTATGTGGTCAGTTGATTTTCAGCAAAATTGCTAAGGCAATTTAATGGGGAAAGGATGGTCTTTTCAACAAAGAATGCTGGCAGAGTTGGATGTCTATATGAAAAAAACTATGAACTTGGGCCCACACAATACACAAAAATTAACTCCAAAAGGGATCATAGGCTTAAATGTAACAGCTAAAACTATAAAATTTCTAGAAGAAATCACAAAAGAAAATCTTTGTCATCTTAGATTAGGCAAAGACTTCTACATGTGACAGGAAAAGTACAACCCACAAAAGAAAAAATTGATAAATTGGACCTTCTCAAAATTAAAAAAAATACTTAAAAGACATCATTAAGAAAATGAAAATCATGATAGAGACTGGAAGAAAATATTTGCAAATATATCTAATAGAGGATTTTCCTCTGGAATATTTAAATTACTCTTACCAGTCAAGTAGAAAACAATTCAGTTAAAAAGTAGGCAAAAGATTTGAATATATTCTTCACCAAAGAAGATATATGAGTAATAAACATATGAAAATATTCTCAGCATCATTAGTCATTTGGAAAATGAAAACACCACAGTGAGAAACCACTCCACATTCCCTTAAGTCACTATAATAAAAAAGACAGAATTATGGCAAGAATGTGGAGAAACTGTGTGCTCATACATTGTTGATGAGATTATAAAGTGGTGTGGCCACTTTGGAAAATAGTTATGCAGTTTTTTAGAAAGTTAAACATACACTTACTATACAACCCAGCAATTTCACTCTTAGGAATCTACCCAAAAGAAAGGAAACATATGTCCACAAAAGACTTGCATGCTAATTTTATGACAGCATTATTCATAATAGGCAAAACTATAAACAATCCAAATGCTCATCAACTGTTAATGATTAAGCAACAAAAAACAAACTACTGATTCATCCTATAACACGGATGAGCCTCAAAAACATTATGTTAGTTGAGAGAAATCAAACCCAAAAGTCTACATATAGTGTGATTCTATTTGCATGAAATGTCTGGAAAAGGCAAATCTACAGAAACAGAAAACAGATCCATAGTTGCTTAGGACCAGGAGTGGCAGCAGGTTAGCTCTAAATGAGCATGAGAAAACTTTTTGGAATGATGGAAATGTTCTAAAACTGGATAGTGATGATGGTTGCCTATAAATTTATTAACACTATAAATTTATTAAAAATCACAAACTATACATAGATAATGCATGAATTTTTTGCTATGTAAATTCCACCTTAACAAAGCTATTTAAAGAAGATAACCAGTCTGTACACGTATGGTCACTTATGTGAAAGGCCTGGTAAAGACTGACCATGGAAGTTCTACCCAGGCTCTACCCATCCACACGCTATGCTCAGGAAATTATTCTTGTGATAAAGGATAACCATCACATGTGGATCTCATACTCTAAGAGCTTCTAGCCTTGTAAAGAAACCAAGGGATCTACATTACTATCAATGAAGCCAGATAGAAAGAGCTATCTGCTTTAAGTGAAGTTGAAATTAACTTGGGAGTTTCTGGGATGAAGACATTGACTAGAGCTGGAGGGATGGGAGAATACTTTGTAGAGCTGGCATTTCAATGCTTAATGTGTAAATGGGTGGGATTGGACTTACTGAGTTAAATGGAAGAGCATTCCAGGTCAAAAAAAAAAAAAACAAACAAAACAAAAAGGCGAAGTGAGAACAATATTTTGAGGAATCATTATGGTAATGTATGTTTTATGTAGTATTTTAGCAGGGTATCATTTTGATCAACAGTAAGGAATAAGAGGCATAAGTATGCCATCATGTGCAATATTCTTGGTGTGTGAGCATTACAATGTGGACACTGGACTACATGGAGTAGATAATTTATTTGGGATAATGGAAAGGTTATCTGTAGATTATGGGTGTAAAATATGGAGAATATTAAATCTTGCTTTTAAAAACACCACTAGGCTGAGCACAGTTGCTCATGCCTGTCATCTCAGCACTTTGGGAGGCCAAGGCAGGTGGATTGTTTGAGCTCAGGAGTTTGAGACCAGCCTGGAAAATATGGCAAAACCCTGTCTCTACAAAAAAAAAAATATACATATATATATATATACAAAAATTAGCCTGGCATGGTGGTACGCACATGTGGTTCCAGCTACTCGAGAGGCTGAGGTGGGAGAATTGCTTGAGCCAAGGAGGTCGAGGCCACAGTGAGCCATGATCACTCCACTGCACTCCATCCTGGGCAATAGCGACACTGTCTTAAGAAATAATAATAAAAAATTTTAAAAATGTAATCTATTAACGTGTCTAAGAAATTCTTATAATGATCTTTTCTTTGAGCCTTTATACAGAAATGTGTGCTTTAGAACTCAAATGGTTTTTCATTGATGTAAAAGAAGAATGTACAATTAAGAATCTATCAGGCTGGGCGCGGTGGCTCACGCCTGTAAAAGAAGGCAGTCATGAGTCAGAGTCGAGTCATCCTGTCATGTGGAAACCCCGTCTCTAAAAATACAAAAAAAGTGGGTGTGGTGATTCAGTGGAGCTGGGTTGCCCCCGCTCCCCCCCGCCTGGGACACAGAGTGAGACTCTGTCTAAAAAAAAAAAAAAAAAAATCTATCATGATTGTTCTACAGCCAGGAGAATCCTGTCAGTAATAAGTTGTTACCAAAACTACAAATAAGAGCAATGCATTTGCAAGTAGACATGCCAAGGTTAATTATCCTGACATATTTATGGCCATTATTATAATTGCATATCAGTTTTCACTAATCAACTCTCAATTAATCTAACAGAACTGAGAAGAGCTGAGATAACAATAAAATAATTTGTGTTACACTGCAAGTGTTTTAATACTTAAAATTTTAATGCTTAAACTCCTGCCTCTAGATCAGCCATTCCCTGATTTCCAATCTCACCATAAATAGATCATTTTATTTCCCATTTTGGGGTGTTAAACCAATGAAACCTACTCATGCGTCATCTACATGTTTTCCTAAGAAGTAGACAAATAAGCCAGATCTCCTTGATTTTGTTACAACTCATTATTATTTTAGATTTTAAAATTTTATCACTCCTCTAACATCCTATAAGAGCTCACTCTGAACCAGCAGCATAACCCCTACTAGCTAAAAATGATAATCCATTTAGAGCTTTTATCAAAGTGCCTGGCACACAATAAACTCTCGATACCTGATAACTGTTATTTTCTTAGTAATATTAGTGACCATTTTTCGAGTGTCTGCTGCATGTGAGGCACTTCGTCTCCATTTTACAAATGAGGAGACAGAGCATCAGAAAGTCTAAGTAATTTGCCAAAGCTCATGTAGCTAGTGGGCAAAGGGATTCCTGATTCCACCTTTCTTTCTAATACGTTATTTCTACTTCTGAATATTAAATGTCTAGTACTGGGTGTCGTTGGATGCATCATTGGTCCATATAAAAGCTAATTTTGTTTTTACTCTTGCATGTTTGCATTAAGTTTCCATTGTTTACTAATTTTCTAAACTATCAAAATGAAAATAACCATTTACTGTTTCAGAATTATTTTGAATGATGTGTTCCTTTCCAGTTTTCTACATTTTTCTATTTTAGGAAGTATTTATCTATTGAGTGTTTTAGATAAATCTTTCTTAATCTTATTTTAACTCATTATGAGTATTTTCTAAAAATTAAATTTGGTTTACAGCTGTCCAGTTGTTCTTATGGTCACAGGATAATAGTAGAATATTGAGAGTTCTTGTTTCCTTCAAATAATAAATCTTAAGCAGTTTATTTTAATAAGCATTGCTTTTAATTTTTTTTTACATCTGCAACTGCCACTTCTGTTTTTTTAAAATCAACTAAAATTCTGATGCTTCCATGATTATAATGAAAAATTTCACCACAGCTGTCAAATCACATTCTCTGTGTGCCATTGGAGACCTCATAGGAGACTTTCTAAACCACCCCTCCTAAATTCTGGCAAAATATTTCATGAATGCTGTGTATGTGCTTGATGAAAAACTAATGTAGATAATGAACTTTTAGAAAGAGAGAAGCTATGAATGTTCTGCTAGGAAATAAATGTCCAAAAATGAACTTGCATAAAAATGTGCGAAATCAGTCTGTGGTAATAACAGTAGCAGATGACTCCTAGGCATTTTGGCTTAGCTTTCTAGTGTGCCTGTAGTCTGAAAGTGGTTTTAGGACCTCCTTTGTGCACATGTATGCACATCCATAACCTCATAAACACAGCTGTATCTCTGCCACTGCTTACTAATGATTAAAATTCGCTTCAAAAAGGCCTTTACATCCACAATTAGACATACCATGTATACAAGGCAGGATGAATTTCAGTTAAAGGTCAATCTGTTCAGCCCTGATAGTGACTGGAGGGAGCCGGAGGCAGAAAATCTTGAGTGAAGGGAGCCTGGGAAAAGACACAGTTGAAAAATTTGCGGAAGTATTGCTAAGATTCTAGCCAAATTACTACCTCAGGGCTTGGAAAATAGAAGCCGTGGGGTGAAGCAAGGAGTGGGGGCAATTTTTGACATCCCATACAATCACAGATAGTTCCACTTTACATAATTTAGATTTCTTCTTTTTCTGTTTTAATTTAACACACCTGACTTAATTCAATCCTTTCTTTCCCAGGGAATTTGTTCTTTGAGAGCTAATTAAGTAAAGGCTGTCTTTTATCTGAGAATGTTAAATATATATAAGTGGAAAATATTTTTTTACAATTTAATTTATTTTTCTTAAGTTTTGAGGATGCTAGTCTTTAAGTGGATGTCCAATCTTACAAGTTTTAATGCTGCCAATTGTTTCTTCAAATTTACTTAGAAATAAATGCAGATGTATAGAAAAGTTGCAAAAATAGTACAGAGAATTCTTGTGTATTCTTCAAATGTCCTAAATGTTAACATTTGCTTTATCATATTCTCTCTCATATATGTGTATATATAGTATATATAAAATGTTTATGTAGTTTATATGTATATAATGTGTGTATATGGATATATATATAGAGAAAAAAATGTGTATGTAGGTATATCAATTATAATTCTGATAAATATTACTGTGGTTTGTATGTTTTCCCCAAAGGTCTTGTGTTGGAACCTTAATCCCCAATGCAACAGTGTTGGGAGGTGGGGCCTACTGGGGTGTGATTCAATCATGAGGGGCTGTCTGCCTTCATGAATAGATTAATGTGGTTATTGTGGGAATGGGTTTGTTACAGAATCGAGCTCAGCCCCATCTTGCCGTCTCTTGCCCATATGATGTCTTCCACGATTTATGATCCAGCACGAAGGCCATCAGAAGATTTAGTCCCTCGAACTTGGCCTTCCCAGCCTCCAGAACCATGAGTCAAATAAATGTCAGTTCATTATAAATTGCCCAAATATCTGTTGATCATAAATTACCCAGTATGTGGTATTCTGTTATAGCAGCATAAATTGGACTAAGATAGGTGTATCTATCTATCCACATTTTTTTCTGAATCTTTTTCATGTACATTGCAGATAAGATGCCCCTTTGCTGCAGTATGCATTTCTTATAAAAAGGATTTCTTTTAAGAAAAATACATTATTCATAAATTTCCAGGGTAAGTCTAGTGCACCATTTTGTCCATTTTAAGTTGGCAGTATTCAAGTGCCATGGGACTCAGTTATTAGGAAATGCTGACAGCTAATCTAGACTATACATCCAAATATTATGCAGAATACAAACTAGATTTTTAAGAAACAGAATGCAAACTGACTGTGTCTTAATCCATTTGGACTTCTATAACAAAATGCATTAGACTAGGTGGTTTATAAACAACAAAAATTGATTGCTCATGGTTCTGGAAGCTGAGAAGTCCAAGATCAAGAGACTGACAGATTTGGTATCTGGCAAGGGCTCTCTGCATTACAGATGGTGACTCCTTCCTGCATCCTCACAAAGCAGCAGGGCAAAAAGAGGCAAACAAGCTCCCTCAGGGCTCTTTTATTTTGAGATGTAATCTCACCGTCACCCAGGCTGGAGTGCAGTGGTGCAGTCTTCTTGGCTCACTGCAACCTCTGCCTCCTGGGTTCAAGTGATTCTTCTGCCTCAGCCTTCCAGGTAGCTGGGACAACAGGCACACACCACCATGCTCAGCTAATTTTTGTATTTTTCGTAGATACGGGCTTTTGCCATGTTGACCAGGCTGATCTCAAACTCCTGACCTCAAGTGATCTACCCGTCCCAACCTCCCGAAATGCTGGAATTATAGAAGGAAGCCTCTGCACCTGGCCCCTCAGGCCTCTTTAAAAGGGCACTAAACTCATTCACAAGGCTCCATCCTCATGCCTTAGTCACTTCCCTAAGGCCTCATCTCTTAAAAACAACACATTGAGGATTAAATTTCAATGTATGAATTTTGGAGGGACACAAACATTGTCACTCTTTGAGTTGAACTGCCAATATGACTCAAACATTTCTTTTCTTTTTTTTTTTTTTGAGACAAAGCATTACTATGTCGCCTAAGCTGGAGTGCAGTGGCACGATCTCAGCTCATTGCAACCTCAGCCCCCCAGTTCAAGCGATTCTCGTGCCTCAGCCTCCTGTATAGCTAGGATTACAGGTGCCCACCACCACACCCGGCTAATTTTTGTATTTTTAGTACAGACAGGGTTTCACCATGTTGGCCAGGCTGGTCTCAAACTCCTGACCTCAGGTGATCCACCCGCCCTGGCCTCCCACAGTGCTGGGATTACAGGAGTGAGCCACTGTGCCTGGCCACATTTCTTTCTTAATGTACAAAAAAGAGCAAGCATCCCAACAAAATTAAATTCATTTGACTAAATAATAGCCCAGAGCTTTAAAATTAATTGCTCGAATGAATATAATATAAGCCAAAAGAAACAAGCTATTACAGAGTGGAACTAGAAGAGTCAGGGGAGGTATAGGTCTAACAGGCTATGGTAAAAATTGTTACATAAACCTATAAAGCTAATGGAAGTTTTTTCTTTTTTTCCCTAATGCCTTTGACTTACAATGAGAAAGAAAGCATAGAAAATTAGGAAGTTCACAGAATATGATTTTCAGCTCTACCACTAGCTATGTGGCCTTGAGTAAGTCATTCCAAACCCCCTGAAACTTAATTTTCTCAACTATACGATGACATAATAACATGAAATTTTTTCTAAGAAGGATCTCCTCCAGATTATTTTAAGATTCTAAGATCTAGAGTAAAATGAAATAGCATATTAGAAAAAAATCAAAGATGACAAAGAGATTAAAATATGACTAGAAGTAAGAGTTTCTGAGCCAAAGGAAAGGTAAACTTTTGAGATATAAATAAGAATCACCATAATTTTTCATATTTAAAAAATTCATATAGATTTTATTAAAACTTTTATAGTGTAGAAAATGAGAGGAATGAAATATACACCTTTGCTATATTTTGGAATGAAGAAGCAGAACAAAGAAGTAGTCATAAGCTAAATATAACTCACAATTACTTAATAAATATATTTCATGTTATGATGTCTACAAGAGGTAATGACAGCTCTGAACAAATACAACTCCTAAATTATAGAATAACAAATAATTATTAAAATAAAAAAAATTAGAGCAAAACTTAAACACATTTCCAGCTATTGAGAGCCAGTAAGTCATGGGACAGGAGGCAGGGGAGAAAAAAATACAACAAAGTCAATGACTGTGGACACTAACTCAAGCAAAGAACAAATTAGTCATTTTTAATTTAGCATGAAAAACATTAAAAGTTCATTCACTGCTTAAAAAAAAAAAAGTACTAGTCACTATTGCATTTAGAAGTAGCTTGAAATCAGATAAACCCAAGCTTCAGTCCCAGCTCTAGCCTAAGGACTGGGTGGTATGACCAACTTCTGAAATGGGGCAATAGTTCTTCTCTTTGTGGCTTTTTGTTAAGATTAATTAAGGTGAATAAAGCATATAGCTCAGTGACTGGAACATAGTAGGGGGCTCAAAAAATGTTAACTGTAATATCAACCTTGCCATCATTCATATTCAATTTTCTGCTTTGGGTGGAAAAAAGGAAGAGGCTGAGCGGCAGACACAGGAGAGGATGGGGGTACCAGAAGCCTGGAAGAACAGAGGGAAGGTTTGACTGATGCCAGGGATGCTGTTTGCTCATCTTCCTGGCCCAGTTACAGGCCCCATTTCTTCATCATTATTCTTTGACACACCAGCTAACTTTCTGGCAACTCCTTTTTGATCTGTGTTAATAGCTTTTCTGATATGACTTTCAAAAGTAAAAGTCAATTTTTAAATTTTTTTAGTGACAGGGTCTTGTTCTGTCTCTCAGGCTGGAGTGCAGTGGCGCAAACTCCAGGGCTCAAGCAATCCTACCACCCGAGTAGCTGGGACTACAGGTGCATGCCACCATGGCCGGCTATTTTTTTTTTTTTTTTTTTTTTTTTTTTTTTAGTGGAGATGGAGTCTCGCTGTGTTGCCCAAGCTGGTCTTGAACTCCTGGCCTCAAGTGATTCTTCCGCCTTAGCCTCCCAAAGTGTTGGGATTACAGGCATGAGCCACCGCACCTGGCCAGTAAAAGTTAATTTTTAAAAGAAAGTTACTTCTCTGTGGAATTCTTTGGAGTGTTTACCTGAGAAATATAAGACTGAGCAAGAGGGAGTCTTAGGTAGGAGTGATAACTGGCTATTAGCCTAAACAATGCTGTCATGGAAAAGAAATTCACTTTCCTTTTGTTGGGTGAATAAAGCTGCTTAAAAGAAAAGTCGAAAAAAAGGTTTATGACTTCCTTTTCTTTTTTTTTTTTTTCCTTGAGACGGAGTCTCGCTCTGTCGCCCAGGCTCGAGTGCAGTGGTGCAATCTCGGCTCACTGCAAGCTCTGCCTCCCGGGTTCATGCCATTCTCCTGCCTCAGCCTCTCCGAGTAGCTGGAACTACAGGCGCCCGCCACCACGCCCGGCTAATTTTTTTGTATTTTTTGGTAGAGACGAGGTTTCACCGTGGTCTCGATCTCCTGACCTCGTGATCCGCCCGCCTCGGCCTCCCAAAGTGCTGGGATTACAAGCATGAGCCACCACGCCCGGCCTTATGACTTCCTTTTTAAAGCATTTTTCTTAGGTCCTATGGAAATACTGTTTGGTCAGTACAGAAAGAAATTCACTGTCACTAACTAAAATAAGGGCTATAATTGATTGAGTGTGTGCCATGTATTTTATTCATCAAACTACTTTTATCCTTTTAATGAGTCTATGAGGTAGGATTATTATCTCATTTTACAGAAACAAAGTAACTAGTTCAAATTCACAGTGCCAAAACGGGAGAGACTTGAAACCCAAACCTAAATTACCATGAATTCACCCACAGATCTTCAGCTGCCCTAGCTAAAAGAGAGACTTGAATTTTTTCAGCAAAACAAAAACAAAAAACCATAATATGTAGTTTTCACATTTAAACCTGAACTTAATATTTTACCAACAGGTTTTTACCTTGGATTTTCTTGAGACTTGTTTTTAGTGCACATAATCAAGGGAGTGAAAGTAATGAGGGGAAAGGCTTATTTTGCAAAGCCGTGTCATATTTGACCTAGGAAAAAAGATAGCATGTTCAATTTTCAAGGTTCTACTAAGCAATAATGTGAAATATTTTAAACTATATTTTTTATGAAGTAGGAAAAACAAAGGAATGTTGACCATTGAATATTCTTGGGCTGTTAAGCTCCTGGGATTGATTTCAGATGAAATTTTTTTGAGACTTTTTTTTAAAAGAGCAGTTTTAGGTTCACAGCAAAGTTAAACAGAAAGTACAGCGATTCCCCATACACCCCCTGAATAGCCTCCTACATTATCAGCCTTCCCATCAGAGGGTATATTTGTTACAACTGATGAACCTACATTGACACATCAGAATTACGCAAGGATGAGTATTTTAGAGTGGTTTATAAAATGGTTAAATTTTTGTAAACGACTGTAAACAGCTGTGTTTTCTGTAAAACAACAGCCTCTTAAGCAGTATCTTTCCTTTCGCTGTAGAAAATAGAAAATAAAATATGTACATCAATTAGACATGGCAAATTGTGTAGTCTCCTAGAAAGACTTGAGTTAGACTGGACTTTCTTTTGATTAATGAGCATTCTTTAAATGAATTAGCCCAGATTCTGCCCAGGAGCATAGTATGTGGATCCCAGGGGATTGCATCAGAATAAGTCTGAATGTGGAATATCTGTCTTCATCATCAAATACTGTTCAAAAGCAATTGGTTTTGAAGTACCCTTAAGACAGGGGTCATAAACTCAAGTGCCTAGAGGATATAGGCAGGTGTTATAAACGAGTCAAGTGGGCCGGGTGGAAGAGAGCATCTGAAGCATCGTGGTGACAAATGGCACCTGACATTTGGCCATAGTGTCAGGGAAATGATCTGGAGTCATGGGACTACGGAAAACTACCCATTGAAAGGGGCAGCTGCTTTTCACTTCTAGCTGACTGAGGTCTTGTAGAAATCATGGCTCAGTGCTTTCAGGTCATCTGTTTTTTGTTTTTGTTTTTGTTTTTGTTTTGAGATGGATTCTCACTCTTGTTGCCCAGGCTGGAGTGCAATGGTGCGATCTCGTCTCACTGCAACCTCCACCTCCCAGGTTCAAGCGATTCTCCTGCCTCAGCCTCCCAAGTAGCTGGGATTACAGGTGCCCGCCACCACGCCCGGCTAACTTTTGTATTTTTAGGAGAGACGGGTTTTCACCATGTTGGCCAGGCTGGTTTCAAACTCCTGATCTTCTGATCCACCCACCTTGGCCTCACAAAGTGCTGGGATTACAGGCGTGAGCCACCACACCCGGCCAGGTCATCTGATTTTTAAAGAGAAACTAGAATTTCAGATTTTGGTGTATCATTTTCTAATGTTTAATGTTGGCAAATAATTTAAAAAATACTGAGCTGGGTACGGTGGCTCACACCTGTAATCCCAGCACTTTGGGAGGCCAAGGTGGGTGGATCACGAGGTCAGGAGATCGAGACCATCCTGGCTAACATGGTGTAACCCCATCTCTACTAAAAAAATAACAACAACAACAAAAAAAATTAGCCGGGCGTGGTGGTGGGCGCCTGTAGTCCCAGCTACTCGGGAGGCTGAGGCAGGAGAATGGCGTGAACACAGGAGGCGGAGGTTGCAGTGAGCCGAGACCGTGCCACTGCACTCCAGCCTGGGCGACAGAGCGAGACTCCATCTCAAAAAAAAAAAAAAAAAAAAAATTACTGTTTGGACCACTTAAAAGACTATCTATGGACCAGCCACATCTGGCCAGCAGGTCAGAAGTTTGCAACTCCTGATTCAAACAAGTAATAGGAGAAATAATGCCCTCCAAATTATCATATCATTCTGAATTCTTATACCTCTAAACTAGCCTTTGTATAACCTTAACAATGCAGTTAAGTTAGACTTTACCAATACAAACAGGAAAGACCTAGGGATCTATGTGAAACCATAAAGGGTATCTCTCAACATGTGAACTGTAAACCACCGACTGCGGAATTCACTGAAGAGCTTGTTAAAAAGGTGCATGCTGAATTTTTTATTTATTAGGTCTCATGCAGCTCCTAGGAATCTAACTTTGCGTGAGCACCCCAATCCCCAAATGATTCACACATAAACATGAGTGGAGTTTCTCCCTTTGAGAATATACTGGCTTCAATGTCATTTAACTGCCAGCCTTAACTTCTATTGTCTTCCCTATTCTTCCAGGCAGAGACAGCTTCATTTAAACAGGGCAAATTTGGGATCCTTTGGATCCCTGCTTGGTTGGGTGATTCAGAACTCATCTGTGCATTTGGGTTGTTCAATCACATAGTTTCAGGTTGATACTTCATAATGACAAATGTCTACCTTATTAGCTTCCAGTTTATGGTTGCTCTTCATTTAGCTAATGCCTTAGTGGGTTATTTCCTCTTGGTTACCTGCTGAGTATCAGTGTAATGTACCTGATCGGTGTCCAGTAATTTTTGATTGACTACTACAAGGCATTAATTAGAACACCATCAACTAGGCCTACCAGATGAACTGTCTGTAACTGAACTGAACAATCATTTACTGTAACACTCTAGTCATTTTAGTTAAGCCAATAACTGGACTAATTTTTAGCTCTCAGAAAAGTTATTTGATGACATTGACCAATGAACTCATCCCCAAAGAATTAGTATAACTTCTGACCTTGCCTGCTCTTAAACACAGGAATAAACATATTACTAGGAGTATGTAGCTCACTATGCACACCTACACAGGACAAAAATCGTATAATGAAGGTGGTATAGATGATGTCACACCACTTTAGACACTAGAAGCATTAGCTGTAGAAAATGCCAATAGACTGGTGTGTTCAAGAACTATACATTTTCTTATGTTTAAGGAAAACCACAATTTAAATGTAAATTGTTATTTTGCTTTAGTGAGAAATGAACTAAAATGCAAGTTGTCCCTCAGAAAAAGGTATTAGACGTGTGTGTGTGTGGGTGTGTGTGTGTGTGTGTGTGGTTTTTTTGAGATGGCGTCTTGCGCTGTCTCCAAGGCTGGCACAATGGTGCAATCTTAGCCCACTGCAACCTTTGCCTCCTGGACTCGAACGATTCTCCTGCCTCAGCCTCCGGAGTAGCTGGAATTACAAGCGCCTGCCACCATGCCCAGCTAATTTTTGTATTTTTAGTAGAGACAGGGTTTTACCATGTTGGTCAGGCCTGTCTCGAACTCCTAACCTCAGGTGATCCACCCACCTTGGCCTGCCAAAGTGCTGGGATTACAAGCGTGAGCCACTGTGCCTGGCCTAGACCTGTGTTTTATATTTTCTTTGTATAATCTGTAAACAACAGAGTCTTGGATATGTGGCATAGTTTAAGAGATTATTCATTTCTTAACTTTGACCATAAGTAGGCTGTTTCTTAAACCATTCCAAGGATCCTTAGACAGAAGAAATTTGTGACCTTCAAAGTTACCTTCTCCAGAAAATAAACTGATAATTTATTGCACAACTTTTTTTTTTTTTTTCCCACCATTCCCATACTATTCTTGTTAATTCAACCAGGTTTGCAGTTCAGAATATTCAAATATGCTATTGGGTTTCTGGGCATGGTGATGGGTCTTGAATTCACCCTGGCAGAGGTGAAGTAACATTAAATTTGTCACTGCCTAGCCTAAGTCAGCACGATGCCACTGTATAAAATCCTTAGAAATACTAAGTTAAGAAGTTCATGGGGGAAGAAGGGGAAAAGAACATCAGCTCCTGACATCAAATCAGGATGTGATGACCTTAGTCAGAGGCTTCGTAGCCTGCAAGTCAGCCTAATGTTGTTGCATCCAGCTTCTAGCTGAAGGCAGCGGCCCCCACACACTAATAGACATGCTGTCAGCATCATGTCATAAACTAGAGACAGAGCAGGGGGCAATTCATAAGAAAACCTAAAGCTATAAATAGATTCTGTTATTTTCTACTCTTCCACTCCACCTTTAATGTCTAAAGGATCCATGAATATGTTACAACAGAGAAAGAAAATTTAACCTTTAGTAGCAAGTCCTAAAAATCGTACTTTGAAGAACTGGAAAATTCCATCTTCCATTTGTTGAGGAACTGGAATTTTAAAACTTTAGTTTTGCTAGAAACAAATATAGTGGCCACTCTTCAAATAACATTTTTTTCTCCAGAGTACACACTTACCAGAAATAGCTTAAGCTAGAATTAATGGACTGGAACAGAAATGGCAAGTTCTAATCTTTACTTTTGCCTCCTCTTATGTGGGTTAAGTTCACAGTCTTTAGAAATCAATCAACTTTGATATGCTTCAATTAATACAATATAAAACTGTCTAAAATACTTTCATATTACCTAGAAGAATTAAGAAGTAAAATATTCAATGTATTTTTACAGTTTGGATGAAATATATAATAACTTTATAATCTTACATGCTAATCTTTATTTTAGAAAAGAGAATCTCCAAACTACATAAAAAGCGGGATTCCAGAAGGAAGATTCTAGGAAAGTATTCATGACAAAATATTATGTTGGAAGATAGAAGAATAATTTCAGCTGTACTTATTACAGAAATTAACTTGTCATGTCATTAGTGGTAAGAAATTAAGATGACCAATGCTCTCAAAGTTACCAACAATTAGAAATCATGAATAAGGAGTATGGAAAGAAAAAAATTACTTAGGTTGGATTTTGGTAAAGAAAGGAAAATAAATTCAGGCCATTTATACTTGGAAAGTGATCAGATGTGCGCACTTTAAAAGAATGGTGTTGGAAGGAGCATCCACTATGGGATAGAAACAGTCTCTGAAAATTCTTGCTGAGTGGCCAGATTGCAAGCAGCTCCAGCTCCTGATACTGAGCAGCTTCTGTAGCTGGTCACGTAGGCAACCCAGTAGGTCAAGGTGCCCATATTTTGCCACTTGCTGGGTGCCTCCATGACCCTGGGCTCATCTTCCATGCTGTAATCCAGTGTGTGCAGCACCTGTCTTGGCCACCTGCATCACCAATGTGGACTTGCAGGGTTAAGGAACTGATGTAAACATGCTGACTTCTGGCTAATGCTTTTTCTGTGAGTAATTAACTTTCTGGGGAAGGAGACGGGGAGAATGATTAGACGTCTCACTAGCCTACCAGTTGCTCAGGATTAAAATCCGAGTTATCTTTGACTTTTCTCTTGCTATTGTCCCAAATATCCAATTTGTTTCAACAGCCCATTGTTTCCACCTCTGAATTTTTTCTGCACCTGCTTTTTCCTCTTTATTTCCACCACCACAAGACTAACTGAGCCCCTCATGCTCTCCATCTCCTTTGGTCTATTGAAACAGACTCCTAACTAGACTACCTTTGCTCAAGGTTTCCATTTTACTCTATATCTCAGATCTGCTTATGTTACTTCTCCTGTTGATCATACCAAAGGCTCCTCATTACTGAAAAGATAAGTCCAAACTTTTGATCTGCATTCCAAGTCATCCATGTGGGCCCTCAAAGTTATTTAATCACATTCTATTCTTTAATTGAGTACCGAATGCCTGCTATATCCCAAGTGTGATACTAGATGCTCTGAATGCTTCTCAAGGGAAGAGGATACTTTTCTTCCCCTCTAAAAGCTCATACTCTCTTCTTCTTGGAATGACTGTTGTGTTGGTTACAGGTTGCTGAATACTTTAAATGTATGATCTGTCTTATAGATAAGACATCATGTTCAGTTTACTCCAGTCTACATGGAATGCCATCTCCTTCATGACTTTTCTCCGTTGTTCATACAGTCCCACTCATGGAATGCTTTCTTCACCCCCTTTATTGAACTCGTATTTATCACTCACCCAAAAACAGTAGGCAACAAATCAGACAAATTGCATACTCTCAGAGAAGAAATAAGTAGAAAGTATATCTGGTGATATTGTAATATTTAAGAAAAATAACATAGGTTAAGGAAGTGTCAAACTGGCCAACTCTTGCCCCTTCTTTACATATGAAATTTCAGTAACAATTTTGTAATCCCCACCACTATATGCTAAGCTTTGTTTTGCAAAGGAGTCAGGTATTAATGGGTGGGGGACATGAGGAGTGGTGTGACTAATCCCATTTAAAATACATGGTTGAGGACAACAATAAGGAGGAGGGCAGCTAATATTTATTGAGCACTGATAATACAAGTATCATCTGTTCAAAACTCCACAATAATTCAATGTGATACTATTACTATTCCTATCTTATTGATACTTGAAGCATGAAAGGCACCAAGTTGTCAGCATTTACAATGACGGCAAGTGGCAGAGCTGAGTGAAGGAAGGCAGTCCAGACCTAAGCCTAATCTAATTGCCATTCTATGAAATGACTGGTGATATTGTAGTGTACCCCTGGCGAAAGATGGAAAAAATGAATGCTGGGTGGACATCCGACAAATCTGCATGACAACAGCCCCCCTGCCTCCAATCTCCTCTCTTATAATGCCATCCCCCAACCACTCTTGTGGTTACAAGAGTGATCTATCTAACATGAAAGCCCAACTGTGTGGCATTGTCCTGATTGAGTGGCTCCCACTGCTGGAGAGAGAAACCACTGCTCTCTGCTGAAATGTGTGAGGTGGTGTTACCTTGACAATCAGTTTAAGAAAACCACTACACCTAATCTAAGTACCTGGTACAAAAGGAGAAGTTTTTCTTGTGTGTGTGGTTTGTATTGTTAGCCATTATTGAGTCTTTATTGGATATCACTGATAGACTGCAAGGGAGTCTAGTTTTTACACAGACATTCTTCCTTGTGGATATTACAGCAAGGTCACTTTAGCACAGGGATGCAAAAGGGAGAACAGTTAAATACAAGGGCTTTGGAGCCAGAGGATGGACTCAAGGCATAATTACTCCTTAAGCTTCATCAACCTCATCTGCAATTAGAGGATAACACCTCCCTCCTAGAGTTGCTCCAACGATTGAATGAAATAATATACGTAGAGGGCTTAAAATAGTACCTACCTAGAAATTCCTAAGCAAGTGATATTTACGTATACATCTCTAAGGTTTTTATTGTTCTGTACTTTAATCATATTTAGTTATCATGGCTTAACCAAAGTAGGAATACATGGATGTGTTTAACCAAACAAAACAAGCAATATGGGAGAATTTTTTAAATGAATCCCCTCCCAGAAAAAAACTATTGCAAAGGTATCTTGTTTGCCATTCTAGAATTTTTCTGTGTATATAAAAGCATATGTGTGCTTTCCAAAAAAAAAAAAAGAGAGAGAACATCTATGATACAGTTCTGCACCTTACTTTTTTTCCCCCCATGGGGATTGTTCCATAATGGGACACACAGATCTACTAAATTATCTTCCACAGCTATGCAGTATTTCAATATGTAAAGGTAGTATAAATCATTTAGCAAGTTCTCTATTGATGGACATGTATGTTGTTTTGACATTTTCTATGAGAAAATAACATTTCAGTGAATATATTTTTATGATTACTACTGTAAAATTTATTTCTAGAGGTGGAATTGCTAGGTCAAATGCTATCATCATTCAAAATTTTATACTTCTTGTTCAACTGCCCTCAGAAGAAGCTGAAAGAATTTATACTCCTACCCCATTGCCATATAGAGAAGTTGTACAAACATTTTAGAAACCATTCAATTTTTTTAAAGTCTGTTTTCTCACTGCCCCAGGAAATCCCAAGCTATGTTCCTGTCTCCTTGCCTGTAACCTTGTTGTACTCCTAGTCTAGAATTCCCCTTCTCAATGGAATCTATCTGCATTAGTAGGGCTCATTCAGTTGCAAGTGACAAAACTCAAATGAAACTAGCTCGAGGAAATTTAAAAGGTGGGTGTGGGGGGATAATTCTTGAGAGGATCCTGGGTAGTTGACAGAATTGACAGATGAGCTGCATGTTCTAGGACAGTCCTAGAGACTTTGGGGACTGGAGCCTGCACACACTCCTCTACTCATCCATTCTAAACCCTGCTGTGTCTGCATGACTTAATTCTCTTTTGTGGTGGATTGGTGCACCCTATAACTGTCAAAACTGTCAAACTTTACATAAATGGTAGCAATCAATAAATGCAAACTTCAAAAGACATTTTGTACTGGTGACTTACTGCTACTCCTACTTTCAGTGTCCTCTCATCTGTCATTAGATAGAATTCAGTGGAGAAGTTTAGAAAGCACCAGCCGAATGTCCAGAAAAATCATTCCCCTCAAATTTCAAGGAGCCAGAATTCCACTGTTGCTCTTTACAATAATGTCTTTTAAATAAATATTGTCCAGCAACAATTCCAGGATTGGCTGGGCGTGGTGGCTCATGCCTGTAATCCCAGCACTTTGGGAGACCAAGGCGGGTGGATCACTGGAGGTCAGGAATTGGAGACCAGCCTGGCCAACATGGCAAAACCCTGTCTCTGCTAAAAATACAAAAAATAAGCAGGCATGGTGGTGCACACCTGTAATCCCAGCTACTCAGGAGGCTGAGGCGCTAGAATCACTTGGATCCGGGAGGCGGAGGTTGCAGTAAGCCGAGATCGTGATACTGCACTCCAGCCTGGGTGACAAAGCGAGACTCCCTCTCAAAAAAACAAAAAAATAAAAACAATTTTAGGATCATCTCTTGCCCCACCTGCATGACTAAAATGCTTTGATAGTTCCCCTTCCTTGCGCTCTCCGTGGTCCTGAACCATCTTGAGCTCTGTTTTAGAGTCCCCAGAAATGTAATAGGAGGGGAAACAGGGAATAGAAAAAATGAGGCTATTCGGGGAGAAAAGAAATGGATTTTGTTTTGGCAATTTTTAAATACTCTCAGTCATCAACAAATAAACCACAACCAACCACGGACAGAATGAAAGAGAACAAGCAATTTTGTGGGAAACATTGTTAATCTGAGCAAATATCCACATGCACGAGCAAGGTCACCTGGGGGAGTGGGGCAAGTCACCATGTGGCAAAGGTGGGATAAGTCCTCTGCCATTCTCAATTGACCTATAATAAATTGTACATGGATTCGCTTTACTTTTGCTTTTATATCAAAATGGAAAAATTGCAAAATGAAAACAACAGTAACATTAGGTTTACAACCCCCAGGGATGTGTTTAAGCATACAGGTGGCCCTTGAACAACAGGGGTTTGAACTGCATGGATCCATTTATCCACGATTTCCTTCTGCCTCTGCCACCACTGAGACAGCAAGATGAAGCCCTCTTCTTCTTCCCCCTCCTCAGCCTACTCAATCTGAAGATGATGAGGATAAAGGTCTTTAGGATGCTCCACTTTCACTTAATGAGTAGTAAATATATTTTCTTTTCCTTATGATTCTCTTAACATTCACTTTTTTTTTTTTTTTTTTTTTTTTTTTTTTTTTGTGAGACGGAGTCTTGCTCTTTAGCCCAGGCCGGAGTGAAGTGGTGTGATCTCGGCTCACTGCAACTTCCCCCCTCCCCAGGTTCAAGCAATTCTCCTGCCTCAGCCTCATGAGTAGCTGAGATTATAGGTGCCTGCCACCACACCCAGCTAATTTTTGTATTTTTAGTAGAGACGGGGTTTTGTCCTGTTGGCCAGGCTGATTTTGAACTCTTGACCTCAGGTGTTCCACCCACCTTGGCCTTCCAAAGTGCTAGGATTACAGGCATGAGCCACTGCACCCGGTCGACATTCACTTTTCTCTAGCTTATTTTATTTTAAAAATATAGTATATAATGCAGATACAAAATATGTGCTAATCTACTGCATTATCAGTAAAGTTTCTGGTCAATGGTAGGCTATTAGAAGTTAAGTTTTTGGAGAGTCTAAAGTTATATGCAGATTTTCAACTTTGTGGAGTTGCCACTCCTAATGCCTGCATTGTTCAAGCATCAACTATATTTTGTAGTTCTATAGAGATTCCAAGAGTTATGTTATGGTTTTTACACTTTAGTAAATTGTGTGTCCCACCAATGACATGGTAATTTTATGTTACATTATTATTATATTGTTGGGTATTGATGTATTTTACATAAGATTTTATTTCACATTTTCCAACTTAAAACTAGGTGTTGGTATTGATATTTGTCTTTTGCACTAAATTACCTTACATTAATCTTTTAAAATAATTTTTAAAAAGGTGAAAGCTATTATTTTTTATTTTGTAAAGTTTTAAATCCGTAAAGACTAATAAATCTAGAAGTAGATTCCTAGATATAAACTTTTGTCTAAAATATTTTAAAATATTTGGTTGAAAAATTAGGACATATCTTGGTAATTTTTCCTATTAATATGAGTATCTCTCTCTCCCTCTCTTTCTCAAAATCTTAAGATTGTTTAGAAGTCTAATCTTAGAGACAAGAAGACTAAATTGCATAGTGAGACTCAATGTAGCATCCACTGTACTTTAGTATCTCTATCCTCACAGGAATTTTTCAAGTTAAAGTTATTTAGGAAATATAAATTATGTTGCCATAATTATCCCTACAAACTCTACTAACCTACTGTACACATCTGAGTGTGTTGAACTTTTGTGATTCCACTAAAGAATTCAGTCAGATCATAAACATTGTGTGCATCTGCGATCAATGTTAATATCTTACACATAACCCAAACATGATGCTAGATCTTATGTTAATTCCAAGTCTTCTTCTGACTTGACCATCAGCAACAATGGACTCAGTTGTTCACTCTCTTTTTCCTGATACGGTGTCTTCCCTTTGCCTAAAAGAGAGCAACTTTACTGGTTGTTCTTCTGTCTCCCTTGCTGGCATCTTTGTCCTCTTCTCTGTCTACTTTCTCTCTCGTGATGATTTTATCCAGTATCATGGGCTTTAAATCCTACTCATAGGCTGACAATCCTTATATTTATACCTGAGCCCAGACTCATCTTTTCAAATCTAGTTTATATATACAAATGCCTACTTGATATCTCCACTCGGAGGATCAATAAGCACCTGAAACTCAGCATGTCTAGAACCAAACTCCTGATCTTCCCCCATCTTCCCCATTCCTGTTCAGCCACAGTATTTCAATCTGTGGTAGTTTAAAACAATGACTACAAGTTTTGTTTTGTTTTTTTTCCTGACACTACTTCCACAAGAACTGTGGTCTACGGTTCCCTGCCCTTTTATCTGGGTGGGCTTGTGTCTACTTTGATCAACAGGATACATACAGTAGAAATGAAGCTCTGACTTCTGAGGTAAGGTCATAAAAGGCTACACAACTTCTGTCTGATTCTCTTGGAACACCCCCTCTCTAGAAGCTCCCTCTTGGTATGTTAACTCTTGAGATGGTCTCTCTTCAGACACTTACCTTTGAAATCCAGCCTCCATGCTGTGAAAAGTCCAAGTCATATGGAGAGACCAGATGTAAGTACTCTAGTTGATGTAGCCTTCAGTCATTCTAACCCAGGTGCCAGACACATGAGTGAACAATGTTTCAAATGATTCCAGGTCCCAGCCTTTCAAGTCAAATAGTCCCACAACCATTTGAGCCATCCCAGCCGGGACACAGATAAGCCATCAACACAGTGTGCCCTGTCTGAATTCCTGGCCCATAGAATTCTAGAGCATAATAAAAGAGTTGATGTTTCATAATTATTCCTTTAGAGTAGTTTCTTAACCCAGCCATAGAAAACTGATACACCATCTCAGTTGATGGTGATTTTATCTTTTCAGTTGTAAAAGTGAAAAAAATCTTGGAGTCATCCTACATTCTTTTTCTTCCATGTCACATCCAAACCACCTGCAAATTTTGCTGATGCTGCCCTCAAAATATATTCAGAACTTTACTACTTCTCACCATCTTTATGAATGACCGTCATCTCTTGACCATATTTCTGCAGTAGCCTTTTATGAGGTCTGCTTCTGCCATTACCCCTGTCCTCCTCCCAGCAGTCTATTCCAACAGAACTTCTAGAGTGTCTTTTTTTTTTTTTTTTTTTTTTTTTGAGACAGGGTCTCGCTCTGTTACCCAGGCTAGAGTGCAGTGGCGCGATGTCGGCTCACTGCAATTTCTACCTGCCTAGTTCATGCGATTCTACTGACTCAGCCCCCTGGAGTAGCTGGGACTACAGGTGCCTGCCACCATGCCCGCCTCGGCCTCCCAAAGTGCTGGGATTACAGGCCTGAGTCACGGTGCCCAGCCCAGAGTGTCTTTAAAATATGTCAGATTACGTCACTGCTATATTATACACCCTCCAGTGGTTTCCCCTCCCAGAGTGAAAACCAAAGTCCTTACAAAGACCTACATGATCGCTTATGATTGTGTCCACTGTTGTCTCACTAAGCGTGCTTCCTCTTATTCTCCCCTCCCTCACTTTGCTCCCACTGCACTTACCTCCTCACTCTCCTAGAATGTGCCACATGCCCTCCAGTCAGGGGCTCTTTGCATTGGCCATTTCCTCTGCATGGAACATGTCTTCATCATAGTAAATATTTGTTGAATGAAGGGGAATTAGCCCTTAAAATTTTAATTTCCTAGGAATCAAAGACATTTACGTTTGGCAAATTAAGAAATACAAAATAGCAACATTTTATCCAGTTTTTATGAAACTAATATTATTAATAAAACTAATAATTTAAATTCCTGGTAAGCAGTTTTTAAAAATTTTTCTTCTTTATAAAATAAAACAGCTATTTTCTCCTTTAACCCCAATCCAAAACTGATGCAAAAATAAAATACAAATTTACAAGAATATATTTTAAATACATTTATAATCTCTAACTTCTTTTTCTCCAGTACTTTATATAGCAAACAACATTAGCTCAATTATCACAATGAAATAATGTTGGGAAGTGATGATAAATGTCTATTTTTTAAAATAGTAACTGAATCACATTCAGTGTTCTTAATTTGCTTTTTGCCTGTCTTCAGATTTCCACTGTATGAAAACTTTAAGTTCATCAAATTTCATTGCTTAGTAGGAACAGACTGGTGCCCAACCACTTAGGAAAAAAAAGCAGTGAAAAAATCATTCTTGGTTAGTACCAAAAATAATATTAAGTAAACTCAAATCCATTGGAAGCATTGTGAATTTCCTCCTTAGGAGTTCTATTGGTGGTGCATCCAAGGATCTAGAGATGATCATTGTTCTGTTCAGTTTTTGAATTCAGAAATATTCATATAGAAAGTTGGTGTTTTCAGACTGTAGGTCATGACACCTTAGTGTGCTGGGAAATTAATTTAGTGGGTTTTAGAAAGCATTAAAAGAAAAAGAGAAAGTGTGAGATTCAGAGAAAGAGAGAAAAAGAAAGAGTAAAAAGATCTGAGTGCATTGCAGGTAGTAAGGGTAAGTTGTATTTAGTCATGAGTGAGTCTGAGTGTGTGTGTGTGCACTGATGTTCAATGTGTTTATAAATGTATTTTTACTGCAGGTCATGGTCAAAAGTTTTAAAGTCACTGCAGTAAAATATTTCAGAAAAACTATTGACCAAACTTGTGACGGTTGCTGGAGGTCAATATTGCATATATTTCCTAATATCTTCATTTGTAATCCAGGATTTTAGAGCTAGTCCGGTCAGTGGCTTTCAAATCTTAGCATACATAAAACTCATGGAGGTGGGAATGGGAAATGGGGGAACTACACATTGACCTACAAAGGATCTGATTTAGAAGGATCAGAGGTGGGATGCAGGAAGCTTTGATTTGAACAATTCCACAGGCGATTCTGATATGGGTAACCCTCTGCCCACTTGTAGAGTCACACCAGACAACACCACAGGTCAAGTGATGTAATTACAAATTTCTTAAGTTCAAATTAACTTGTATCTTCCCAATCCACAGAAAACTAATGTCCTTAAGCTTCTAGTCAGTTTTTTTTTTCTTTCTTAAAATGAAGAACCTTGGAGTGATGAGGCCCAGTAAAAAGAAGAAGAAGAAGAAGAGAGAGAGAGAGAGAGAGAGAGAGAGATGGTCGTTAACCTTGCAGCTGAGGAGAGGATGTGGAAAGAATGAGGGGGCCATGGTGACCCAGCAATTCTTTGTTAGTGAAACCAACTAGTTCTACCACCAGACCCTGCCAAGTGAATAGAGAGCATGGAATATCCATCATTACTGAGAAAAAGTTATGATGATTTGCCTTGCAATTAAGGAGGGGATGTGGGAAGAATGAGGGGGCCATGGTGACCCAGCAATTCTTTGTTAATATGACCAACAGTAAAACCAACTAGCTCTACCTCTAGATCCTGCTCACTGAATAGACGGCATGGGACATTCATCATTACTGAAATTCACATTAAAAAATAAACAAATGAAGTTGAGGGATTATTGTGAAGACATTTTTGGGCTATCAAATTTTAGACTTTAAATATAAATTTAAATTTAGAAAGTTTAGAATGCACTGCACCAAAACGACAAATTTAAGATAAAGAAGGGGGAAAAACCAGCAAAAGGTGTTGTAAAGTCTGCAAATCTTTCTAAGCATATACTTATCTAGATATAACACTTGGCTCTTCAAATATAAGAAACAGTGGTTGGGTGTGGTGGCTCACGCCTGTAATCCCAGCACTTTGGGAGGCCAAGGCGGGTGGATTACTTGAGTTCAGGGGTTCAAGACTAGCCTGGCCAACATGGTGAAACCCCGTATCTACTAAAAATACAAAAATTAGCTGGGTGTGGTAGGGCATGCCTGTAATCCTAGCTACTCAGGAGACTGAGGCAGGAGAATTGCTTCAACCTGGGAGGTGGGGGTTGCAGTGAGCCGAGATCGTGCCACTGCACTCCAGCCTGGGTGACAGAGTAAGACTCTGCCTCAAAAAAAAGAAAAAGAAAAAAGAAACAGCTGGGGGTTCTTTCTCTGGATTAAACGACTGAAAATGTTAGTGGCATTGTCTAAGATAACAAATTGCCTGGGAGACCCCCGATTCTTATCAAACAAGAAAGTGAGAATACAATAGTTAAGTAAATCAAGAAAATTAAAAAAGAAAAAGCTAGTCATCTTTTTATTTATTTTTAGAGACAAAGTCTCACTCTGTCACCCAGGCTATACAGTGCAGTGGCATGATCATAGCTCACTGCAACCTTGAACTCCTGGGCTGAAGTATCTTTCTGCTTCTGCCTCCCAAACTGTGGGGATTACAAGCATGAGCTACTATGCCTGGACCAGGACCAAGTTTTTTAGATAAATATCGGTTATGGATTCTCCCCGCCATCCCCCAAATCACCAATCAATCAGTAGAATTTCTGAAGTGAAAGAATTAAACAGTTGCATGGAGTTTTCACCTCCCTCCTTTCTTCCAACCTCATCCATCTGTTTATTTCATGGTTTATTTGCTCCCCAAACAGCAAATGTTTTGAAATCATCTGTTGAGGGCATTACTGTCTTTCCAAAAATCCCATGTTAGTTCTTGGTGCATTTATTTTCCCTCAGTTCTCTAGAAGAGATGAGGGATGAAATCAAGATGAGAGCAGAACTAGATTCTCACTAGCTGATTGCCAGTAATTGATTTTCTTCAAAGGAAAATCAATTCATATTGGAGACTCATGCAGGTTTGGGTCATTTCCTGCTCCACCCAGCTGTAGTAAACAGCCCACAGGTGAAGATCTTTGTTGACTGGTTAAGGCTGTGCATTTGCCAATTCTGGAAGAATATAATTACATTTTTTTCTTTGTGTTTAAGCCAATGATTCTTAAATTTTAATATAAATAATAATCTCTTGTAATGCTGCTTAAACTGTGAATGCTGGGGCGCCCATCCTTCCCTAAGATATTTTGGTTCAGTAGGACTGGGATGAGGTAAGAAATCTCCATTTTTAATTACACCTTGGAAAACACTAACACAACGGTTTGATAATAACTCTTCCTGCTTACCAGAAAGATTTGATGCCTGTGATTGAAAAGAGAGAAGCCCAAATACAATGAAGCCTTAGTTAAGTAGAATTTTTCTTGCTGTTGTTCTCTTTGTATACGTATATAATACTAAAGTATAAGTGCCTTGCTTGCATATCACAGCACCAAATTTTTGCCTTTCAATTAATCATCAGTCATTAGAACTATGCTACTTACCCAGCAGAATCAGCATCACCTAGAGTATGTTAAAAATGCAATGCCTCAGACTGCCCTCGACCTTCTGCATTTAACCAGAACCTGCATTTTAACAAGATCCTCGGGTTTGAGAAGCCCTCATCTAGCTGATTTACAAGCCAAGTGTGACTTTTCGGCTCACTTTTACTTGGCCTATTTACATTTTTTAAATAAAACAGATGAAAGATTTTAATTACATGAGAAAACAAAATTTTTAAGGGAAGAGGCACCTTTCAGATTCTCAAATTGCACTGTCTGTAACTGATAATGTTTATGTTAGAAGGCAAGTTGTTATGTGATCTCATTTGCCCTGTGCCTATTTTTTCCACAAAAGAGATCATAGTGCTCTGCAATTGTGTTCATCTGCCATTTTCAATGTAAGTTTCCTGTGGGCAGCATGTCTTTGATATCTAAATCCTCAGTGTCCAGCCTAGTGCCTAACACAAGTAGGTGTTCCAAAAAACTTGAGTGGGAAAAAATAATTGCCATTTATCTGAGTGATAGCCCATTTCAAGTTCAAGCTTAAGGCTCCTCTCTTCTGTAAAAATTAAGTAGTTATTTCATCCACCATGAAAGTAAATACCACTTATTTGTTATTTGACATCTCTCTCTCTCTCCCTCACACACACACACACACACATTTTAGTCATCAACTATTGTTATTTTGTACTCTCTTATTACCCCATCAAAGCTGTAAGAAGCTGTCTTTTTATATATTTCATATTGCCTTGCCAGTGTAGGCATTCAAATGCTTATTACTATTGAGCCATCTTTAAATAAAAACAGATCTTAAAGTGAGAAAATCCATTCAATTGTCCTTCAAGCACTGTTCTAAATTGCCAAAATTAATTCTAAGAGATGCCAGTATTTAAATAGCTCCTCCAGTTATGACCCATACATCTTAAGGAAAACATATGTTTTGATACAAGAAGTGTTTTATAATTTTGAAATGTTTAGTTTTACATCCACCCAACTCAAGCACTTTACAGGTATATGTAATAATCTATAAATTTTGCATTATTTTCCTATAGTATCATACATAAACAATAATTCAATTTTAAAGCTAGTTGTAGACCTATTGCCCCAAAGTGCATCCATAGCATGTAAACTCTTAACTCCTTGAATTAGGACTGTATTAGTGACATCAACATAGCTGTCGCAATATTGTGATGAATCACTATTTTAGCCCTCTTTTAAAATGAACCTTAGCATATTGCACAAATCGGCTGTAACTCTCCTATAGATGGCAGCATTGAGCAACAGATTTTGGTAATAGCTTGCTCTTCTGTTCCGTGAATTTTCAGTGGGGAGTCAATTTTTCATAGAGTGTATTTCATTACAATATACCAAAAGACTAATTTAGCTTAGGTGACAGAATAATACTGTTACCTGCTCAGCATTACTTCAGTGAGTTCCCACAAACGCGTCTCTTTCTATTCTATATATTACATGAACCAAGTGTAAATGCATTTCCAGTTAGCCCATTAATAAAAAAAAGTAGAGAACAATTGAATTTACTGTAGTATAATTATAACAAATATTAACCACCTTTAAATTGGTAGTAAAACATCAGCAAATAGAAAAAATGTCACTAATATCCTATGATCAGTGATTATCTTCCATAGGAAATCCATTGGTCTGAACATAATTTGTCACAGCAGTGAGGTTTATTTCATAATTTTTATCGAATATTTAGCAACTGAAATTGTGTTTTTTAAAGCAGAAACGCTTTAACACTGAGAGATATATTTTTAAAAAGGTTTATTATCATAATTAGCTTTTTATGATCAAAATCCTTCCTATGAAGATAATTGTAAAATACGTGCAAATAAATTTTCCAACCCTCCCCTCCTTCCAGAAAAGAGTATTTTTTCCCCCACAGAGGTACAGTACCTTTATTTAGCTTTTTTTGGGGGGGGGGGTTGGAGGGACCGAGGTAGGGACAGGGCCATTTGAAAAGTAAATGTCTATGGATTTGATTTGTTGTCATACAAAATGTTAAGTACTCCACTACCCCTATCCCAGCGCTAAACATCAAACCTGTAAAAAGCCCTTTGGCCTTATCTGGATTACATTGTTACTAGTAAACAACCCTTTTATAATCTCTCTTTTTTCTTGTCTAGGGTAAAACCGGGCACACAGTTACACTTTTCCACCAACTTCAGACTTCTTTATTTTGTACCTCCCTGCCCCACCCCCTATAAGGCACTCTATACCTCCAGAATTTCGGTCACTGTGAGTGCCTCCTCGCTTCCATTTCCAAATATCTGCTATTAATAGCCTTGCTGTAGTGGGCACGTGTGCCCACATCACCAAGCTGTCAGAGGAAAAGAAGGGAGGGCTTTCAATTCAACATGTGTACTCAAATTATAGATTAACCAGGTTTAGATGAGGCTGCATGACGACCGGGAACAGGAAGGGGAGAGGAGAAACGAGAGGCTCCAAGGCTTGGGTGGGGAGGAGCCCCTCTGCAGATGCCCAATCCCCCTAATTTACGTATCGCACGCCTGTGAATGGCGCCTATGGTTCTTTTTCTCCTTCATCATCATCTTCTTCTTTTTCTTTTTCTTTTTTTTTTACTACGCTTTGCAACCTACCTTGGTACCCTCAACCCTTCTCCCCCACCTTCCTTCTGCAGTGCAAGGCTTGAAAAACAGGCCATCCCACCAATCAGCAGGCCTCCCCGGGAAACTCGCCCCGCCTCTCAGCCCGCATTGGGCCGAGGCGCGCTCCCCCGCGGCCCCGCGGGTCCCGGCCACTGAGCATGCCCAGCGCCTCGACTGCTGAGTGCCCCGCCAGCATCCTGCAGTGCCTAGGAGCCTGAGGCCGAGGAGGGTCCCGGCGTAGTAAAGGTGCGGCAACCCCAAACGGGCCAGGCATCAAAAGAGACAGCATTAAACCGAGTGACATCTCTGTGGGTCCTTAGTGCCAGGCGAGCAAGCAGGGACAAACTGCTTGCTTATAGGTCAGCTTAAAAAATAAAAAAAACTTTGGGGAGCGTTTGCTTGTGGAGAGACTGATACCGCAAGGTGACCCTGAAAGGGGCGCTTCAGGTAGACCCAGGCTGCTGATCTGGCCCACTCATGAAGTACCCATTTTCCTGTACAGTTGAGCTGGCACCATCCTTGTTTTCTCCCTATTATCCCTGTGGTCAAGGTTAAAAATTTATAGGGTGGTTCAATGGGTGTGGGAGCTGTGTGTGAAACAAACATTTCAGCCAATATTTGCACAGTAGGGTTCTGGCCTTATGAACCCTCTGAAGGTCCCTAACAGCTTTTTAAAGTCACGGATAGACTTCGGAATATGATAACGGATCTCTCATTTCCCCTCCCCCATGCCCTCAGCCTTAGGTGTGAATCCCCCCGTCACTCGGATGGGCAAGGGGAGCAGGAGAAAAGGTGATAGTTACATTTTCTCCCTACTTGATCAGCAGCTAATTCCACAGCGCCGGACGTGAGACACTTCCTGGGGATCCCTGTTCTCCTTTTGCAGTGACCATAACTGCCCCCAGTCACTGCCCTTGGGCGTCCCTCTGTTCTTTCCAAGTACCTCACGCCAACAAATCTGGGGATCCCAAGGTGGAAGGCTGGCCCAGAAGTCCTTTAGAAAATCTTACAAAAATACAGATCCCCTCACCATGGCCTATCGCCCTGAAGCCGAAATCTAGCTTTTAAATTTCCTGGGGGAAACAGCCTTGACTAGAAACCTCCCTCCCGTGGGTCAGTCTTACCTGATAGGTAAGAGGCAGCCCAGCTCCGGCGACCCCGCCTCCCCCCGGCCTCCCACTCGGGGCTCTGTAGCCGCAGTGCCCCCCCCCCCCGTCGCCCCCCACCCCCACTCCTGCGTCTTCCCGAGCTCGCCCCCTCCCGTTTTCCCAGACTCCCCTCGTGCTTTCGGGTAGCCACCCAAACACCCCCGCCCGCGCCCGCCGCGGGGATTCCTGCGGGCCGGGGGCGCCCTGGGTGGCGCGCGGGGAGGGAGGCGCTGCGCCGGAGCTGGCGGCCGCGTAGGGGCGCTGTCCTAGCGCTGCGCCGGGGTCGGCGCGGGCGCCGCTGCAGCACGGCCGGGGGGCGGAGAGGGGCGGGCGCGGGGCGGGCTCGGCCCGGAATGTAGAGACCCGGGTGGGAGCCTCCCGGCGGCGGCTGCCGGGCTGCCGAGCGCGGAGGCTCCGTCACGTGTTTTTCTCCTCCGAGTGAGACGGCGGCGCGGTCGGAGGGGGCCGGCGCGCAGAGCCAGACGCCGCCGCTTGTTTTGGTTGGGGCTCTCGGCAACTCTCCGAGGAGGAGGAGGAGGAGGAGGAGGGAGGAGGGGAGAAGTAACTGCAGCGGCAGCGCCTCCCGAGGAACAGGCGTCTTCCCCGAACCCTTCCCAAACCGCCCCCATCGCCTCTCGCCCTTGTTCCCTCCCCTCCTCCCCAGCCGCCTGGAGCGAGGGGCAGGGATGAGCCTGTCCCTCCGGCCGGTCCCCCGCTGCACTGGCTGCCCGGTAGCGTTTCGCATGGAAAAGCCACTTTCTCCGCCCGCCGAGATGGGCCCGGATGGGGGCTGCAGAGGACGCGCCCGCGGGCGGCGGCAGCAGCAGCAGCAGCAACAGCAACAGCCGCAGCGCCGCGGTCTCTGCGATTGAGCTGGTATTTGGGCGGCTGGTGGCGGCTGGGACGGTTGGGGGGTGGGAGGAGGCGAAGGAGGAGGAGGGAGAACCCTGTGCAACGTTGGGACTTGGCAACCCGCCTCCCCCTGCCCAAGGATATTTAATTTGCCTCGGGAATCGCTACTTCCAGAGGGGAACTCAGGAGGGAAGGCGCGCGCGCGCGCGCTCCTGGAGGGGCACCGCAGGGACCCCCGACTGTCGCCTCCCTGAGCCGGACTCCAGCCGGGGCTACGAGAGATGCATCTTCGTTCCTTCCTGGTGGTGGCGGCGGCTGAGAGGAGACTTGGCTCTCGGAGAATCGGGGCTGCCCTCACCCCGGACGCACTGCCTCCCTGCCGGGCGTGAAGCGCCCAAAAACTCCGGTCGGGCTCTCTCCTTGGCTCAGCAGCTGCGTCCTCCTTCAGCTGCCCCTCCCCGGCGCGGGGGGCGGCGTGGATTTCGGAGTCGGGGTTTCTGCTGCCTCCAGCCCTGTTTGCATGTGCGGGGCCGCGGCGAGGAGCCTCCGCCCCCCACCCGGTTGTTTTTCGGCGCCTCCCTCTGCTCAGCGGCGGTGGTGGCGGTGGCAGCATGGCGAGCCCTCCGGAGAGCGATGGCTTCTCGGACGTGCGCAAGGTGGGCTACCTGCGCAAACCCAAGAGCATGCACAAACGCTTCTTCGTACTGCGCGCGGCCAGCGAGGCTGGGGGCCCGGCGCGCCTCGAGTACTACGAGAACGAGAAGAAGTGGCGGCACAAGTCGAGCGCCCCCAAACGCTCGATCCCCCTTGAGAGCTGCTTCAACATCAACAAGCGGGCTGACTCCAAGAACAAGCACCTGGTGGCTCTCTACACCCGGGACGAGCACTTTGCCATCGCGGCGGACAGCGAGGCCGAGCAAGACAGCTGGTACCAGGCTCTCCTACAGCTGCACAACCGTGCTAAGGGCCACCACGACGGAGCTGCGGCCCTCGGGGCGGGAGGTGGCGGGGGCAGCTGCAGCGGCAGCTCCGGCCTTGGTGAGGCTGGGGAGGACTTGAGCTACGGTGACGTGCCCCCAGGACCCGCATTCAAAGAGGTCTGGCAGGTGATCCTGAAGCCCAAGGGCCTGGGTCAGACAAAGAACCTGATTGGTATCTACCGCCTCTGCCTGACCAGCAAGACCATCAGCTTCGTGAAGCTGAACTCGGAGGCAGCCGCCGTGGTGCTGCAGCTGATGAACATCAGGCGCTGTGGCCACTCGGAGAACTTCTTCTTCATCGAGGTGGGCCGTTCTGCCGTGACGGGGCCCGGGGAGTTCTGGATGCAGGTGGATGACTCCGTGGTGGCCCAGAACATGCATGAGACCATCCTGGAGGCCATGCGGGCCATGAGCGACGAGTTCCGCCCTCGCAGCAAGAGCCAGTCCTCGTCCAACTGCTCTAACCCCATCAGCGTGCCCCTGCGCCGGCACCATCTCAACAACCCCCCGCCCAGCCAGGTGGGGCTGACCCGCAGATCGCGCACTGAGAGCATCACCGCCACCTCCCCGGCCAGCATGGTGGGCGGGAAGCCAGGCTCCTTCCGTGTCCGCGCCTCCAGTGACGGCGAAGGCACCATGTCCCGCCCAGCCTCGGTGGACGGCAGCCCTGTGAGTCCCAGCACCAACAGAACCCACGCCCACCGGCATCGGGGCAGCGCCCGGCTGCATCCCCCGCTCAACCACAGCCGCTCCATCCCCATGCCGGCTTCCCGCTGCTCGCCTTCGGCCACCAGCCCGGTCAGTCTGTCGTCCAGCAGCACCAGTGGCCATGGCTCCACCTCGGATTGTCTCTTCCCACGGCGATCTAGTGCTTCGGTGTCTGGTTCCCCCAGCGATGGCGGTTTCATCTCCTCGGATGAGTATGGCTCCAGTCCCTGCGATTTCCGGAGTTCCTTCCGCAGTGTCACTCCGGATTCCCTGGGCCACACCCCACCAGCCCGCGGTGAGGAGGAGCTAAGCAACTATATCTGCATGGGTGGCAAGGGGCCCTCCACCCTGACCGCCCCCAACGGTCACTATATTTTGTCTCGGGGTGGCAATGGCCACCGCTACGCCCCAGGAACAGGCTTGGGCACGAGTCCAGCCTTGGCTGGGGATGAAGCAGCCAGTGCTGCAGATCTGGATAATCGGTTCCGAAAGAGAACTCACTCGGCAGGCACATCCCCTACCATTACCCACCAGAAGACCCCGTCCCAGTCCTCAGTGGCTTCCATTGAGGAGTATACAGAGATGATGCCTGCCTACCCACCAGGAGGTGGCAGTGGAGGCCGACTGCCGGGACACAGGCACTCCGCCTTCGTGCCCACCCACTCCTACCCAGAGGAGGGTCTGGAAATGCACCCCTTGGAGCGTCGGGGGGGCCACCACCGCCCAGACAGCTCCACCCTCCACACTGATGATGGCTACATGCCCATGTCCCCAGGGGTTGCCCCAGTGCCCAGCAGCCGAAAGGGCAGTGGAGACTATATGCCCATGAGCCCCAAGAGTGTGTCTGCCCCACAGCAGATCATCAATCCCATCAGACGCCATCCCCAGAGAGTGGACCCCAATGGCTACATGATGATGTCTCCCAGCGGCGGCTGCTCTCCTGACATTGGAGGTGGCCCCAGCAGCAGCAGCAGCAATGCCGTCCCTTCTGGGAGCAGCTATGGAAAGCTGTGGACAAACGGGGTAGGGGGCCACCACTCTCATGTCTTGCCTCACCCCAAACCCCCAGTGGAGAGCAGTGGTGGTAAGCTCTTACCTTGCACAGGTGACTACATGAACATGTCACCAGTGGGGGACTCCAACACCAGCAGCCCCTCCGACTGCTACTATGGCCCTGAGGACCCCCAGCACAAGCCAGTCCTCTCCTACTACTCATTGCCAAGATCCTTTAAGCACACCCAGCGCCCTGGAGAGCCGGAGGAGGGTGCCCGGCATCAGCACCTCCGTCTTTCCACTAGCTCTGGTCGCCTTCTCTATGCTGCAACAGCGGATGATTCTTCCTCCTCCACCAGCAGTGACAGCCTGGGTGGGGGATACTGTGGGGCTAGGCTGGAGCCCAGCCTTCCACATCCCCACCATCAGGTTCTGCAGCCCCATCTGCCTCGAAAGGTGGACACAGCTGCTCAGACCAATAGCCGCCTGGCCCGGCCCACGAGGCTGTCCCTGGGGGATCCCAAGGCCAGCACCTTACCTCGGGCCCGAGAGCAGCAGCAGCAGCAGCAGCAGCCCCTGCTGCACCCTCCAGAACCCAAGAGCCCAGGGGAATATGTCAATATTGAATTTGGGAGTGATCAGCCTGGCTACTTGTCTGGCCCGGTGGCTTCCCACAGCTCACCTTCTGTCAGGTGTCCATCCCAGCTCCAGCCAGCTCCCAGAGAGGAAGAGACTGGCACTGAGGAGTACATGAAGATGGACCTGGGGCCGGGCCGGAGGGCAGCCTGGCAGGAGAGCACTGGGGTCGAGATGGGCAGACTGGGCCCCGCACCTCCCGGGGCTGCTAGCATTTGCAGGCCTACCCGGGCACTGCCCAGCAGCCGGGGTGACTACATGACCATGCAGATGAGTTGTCCCCGTCAGAGCTACGTGGACACCTCGCCAGCTGCCCCTGTAAGCTATGCTGACATGCGGACAGGCATTGCTGCCGAGGAGGTGAGCGTGCCCAGGGCCACCATGGCTGCTGCCTCCTCATCCTCAGCAGCCTCTGCTTCCCCGACTGGGCCTCAAGGGGCAGCAGAGCTGGCTGCCCACTCGTCCCTGCTGGGGGGCCCACAAGGACCTGGGGGCATGAGCGCCTTCACCCGGGTGAACCTCAGTCCTAACCGCAACCAGAGTGCCAAAGTGATCCGTGCAGACCCACAAGGGTGCCGGCGGAGGCATAGCTCTGAGACCTTCTCCTCAACACCCAGTGCCACCCGGGTGAGCAACACAGTGCCCTTTGGAGCAGGGGCAGCAGTAGGGGGCGGTGGCGGTAGCAGCAGCAGCAGCAGCGAGGATGTGAAACGCCACAGCTCTGCTTCCTTTGAGAATGTGTGGCTGAGGCCTGGGGAGCTTGGGGGAGCCCCCAAGGAGCCAGCCCAACTGTGTGGGGCTGCTGGGGGTTTGGAGAATGGTCTTAACTACATAGACCTGGATTTGGTCAAGGACTTCAAACAGCGCCCTCAGGAGTGCACCCCTGAACCGCAGCCTCCCCCACCCCCACCCCCTCATCAACCCCTGGGCAGCGGTGAGAGCAGCTCCACCCGCCGCTCAAGCGAGGATTTAAGCGCCTATGCCAGCATCAGTTTCCAGAAGCAGCCAGAGGACCGTCAGTAGCTCAACTGGACATCACAGCAGGTGCGTTTCATGGTGACAAAGTCAGAAGACAAAACTGCTTTTAACCTTGTGCTTGAATTCTGTTCTTCGCCTCTGCCCCTTCCTGTTCTTTCCCACTGCTTCCTCAGGGAGAATGCACTTACATTCTCAGGGCACACAAGATGCTTACCCCACACTGACATCTGGCAGAGAGTCAAACAAACATGTAGGAGCAGCCACAGTAGGGCTTTTTCGTTCGAGAATTCCCAAGTGAAGTAGTTACTGCAGTATTTTTAAAACGTATATCCTATGACAGTTCTGAGGTTTGTAGAGTTCCTACGTAAGAAGCTTGATTTGTTTGTTGAAGTTTTCTTTTCACTATATATTTAGATCAGCCCCCGGAAGGGACAGTTCTACAGAAAATATTTGTTAACACAGGGGCTAAACCCTTCCTTATCTTAAACTATCTTAATAGTTTCTGGGAGCCCTTAAGGGTGATCTTATCGAGTTGTTCTCTGTACTTTTGTTCTGTGATTTCATGATGCCAGGGCAACATAAACAGCAGCGGGAAGCATTGATTTCTATTTATCCTGCCCTAAAAACATCAGGAGTAGGAGCTTTTTAGAAATACGTATTTAGAGAGAAGTACCTATTTTATGATCTCTCAAGAAAGTAGTTATGGGTGACGTTGTCCTTTTGTTCATGTACCAGGATTTGTGAAATATTATTCACACGCCGACCCACCATCCCACGGGCCTGGCCTCTCTTGTACAGGATATGCAGGAAACTGTATGTGTCTGGGACCCATTATTAAGAGTTATGCGAGTTCATCCTAGGATGTCTGCCTTACAGTTATCTCTTCTTGCACTGAGACATTACAGATATCATTTGGGGGCTACCATATATCTTCTGTAAAATTACTTTTATTTGTTGAGAAGAATGCATACTAAGTCAGGAACATGCCTTAATATGTTTTGTTTTGTTTTGCATTGAATAGAAGGGCTAAACTGTATACCCTCCACTTTTAGGGTATTTGTTGTGTGCCTTTAAGTTCAAGAGTAGACACCGCAGTAAATGCTGAAAGTTGGCTTTAGGTCTTCTGTGGCTAATGCTGTATTGAAAATGAAAAACATTTGTAATAGGAAATTAGCCTGCCCTTCGTTCTGTTGATCCTGTTTTCTGGTGGTCATAATTGTGGGTAGAAGAGAGGAGTACAGTTTGCAAATAATATGATGAGCTGGCAATGCAGAAGTTTCCAGCATTTGGAAACACTTTACTCTGACAAACTGATTATCTTGTGAATTTTATCTATGCTCCACAGAATGAGCTTTTAAAAGCACTGATTTTTCTTAATTTGTATCCATTCATAAGAAATTAATCTGTGCCCTGGTTTCCTATTGATAGGTATTTATTTATCATGTGTTCATAGTCTTCTTAATTCTGTTTCCAATATTTGATCCATATAATTCTCTATTTTGTAGAACAATAAAAAGGTATATGAACACTCAAATGAAGATTTTAGGTGATATGTTACAAAAAGCATTTATTTGATCAGTATTTACTTCAACATTTATTTTCATCATTCACTAGAAGAAAGATTTAATTGTGTATATCAACGTCAACAGTACAAATCTTGTTATATCAAATGATGTTTTTGGGAGTCAGAATCCCTCAACACTTTAAGCATTTGTATTATAAAGTGCCTCACTGGTAAAATAATGAGAATTTGAAGGAAACCAGCCCAGCAGAACTAAAATTTTGGTTTTAAAGGAGATGAAGAGAGTAAGTTTTTCTTGCTTGTCATCTTAATTTGTTTAGGTTTCTTTTTATAGAGTAGAATAAATGATGTTTGCTCTGAAGAAAATTGATGACCAACTAGAATTTTCATTTTTAAAAAGGGCTTTAAAATAAAATTCTCCTATGTGTTGGATGCATTAAAAAAACAAAAACTGTACAACCTTCTATCCTTAACCTTCTTTGGGAAAATAAAATATTCTGGAATAATCATATAATCCTATTTCTAATAATTCTGGAGTAACAATAGACCATGCTTTGCACCGTGCCAGGAAAATTCTACAATGCGTATTTGAGATGTTTGTGTCGGTGTTTCAAGTGAGGCACCAAATGCTACCTGGCACATTCACATCCTCAATTCTGCTTGCTTGCCTGTGCCCTGTTGAGTCCAAAGATGTTATTCCATAGTTATCTGAAACAGACAGAAGTCAGACCTGTGAGTGGCAAACAGCTTCTTCTCCGAATGAGTATGTGTGTGCAAACATTATTTTCCTCACTTCCTCAGGAATTGCTGTCTTTGCTTCTTTTCCTCATTTCTCAGGCAAAACCTGAGAGTCGGTGAAAGGTATAGAGGTATGATGAGGCGTGCGCTCTGTTGAAACATCTCGGCTTGTTTAAAATTTTTCATTGTCTATTAGAGGAGAACACTTGTGAAGCGCTGAGCTCAGGAGCTCGACTTGTTGGAAGCCTTTCTGCTTTACCTGTAGTCCAGTGACCTTTTCTGCCTGCCCTTTCTCTTGCATAGCCTCTTAGTTCTGGCCTGCTCGTTTTCTAGTACTATCCCTGCCATCCCTTTGTTTCCACCTCTTATTTCATGTTCCTGACACTGTCCTTTTCTTCTTTTGCTCCTTTTCAGAATTTCGCAGTACTTGTGGCCCACTCTCTGCAGAGAGTAAATTGAGAGCCCAAGAAGCAGGGCAAAAAGAGCCTCTCAGACTCGGTCATAGCAGCCCTGCCACCTTTACCCGGCATCAAATTTGTCTTTTAGTTTTGAAACTGCAGCTGACAAAGACACAGACCCCAGCCATGCCTTTTGGGTTCAGTTTTTTTGTTTTTGTCATTCTTTGTTATGCCCTCCCCCTTTAAAAGAAAAAAAAAAAAAGAAAAAAACAAACAGAAAAAGACTCTTTCCATTTCTTTTTCATTCTGTTTCCTTTTTTGTGATGTCAAGGATTCCGTACCTCCAAGGTTGCCTCCCCTCCCTCCCCTTTCCCCAGCCGTGTGGCCTTTTTGGCTGGCGCAAACCCTCTCGGCCCTGGCACTTTCCCTTTTCCGGGTCACCTCCGCTTCCTGCATTCCTTCTCCTCCCTCCTCCAAGCCCCCTTTCGCCCGGGGTGGGGGAATCTGCAGCCAGACCGCCCTCGGGTCTCCCGCCCCCGCCCGTCTCGGGTCATCCCGGGCAGCCGAGCCCCTTCCCGGGCCGCGTGGTCGGCGCTGGCGGGCGAGGCCCCGCCCTCGGGCACGGCCCCGCCCTCGGGCACAGCAGCGCGGCTCCGGGTCCCGGGCGGGCGGGGCGGCTGGGCGCTGATTGGCCCCCACCACAGCCAATCAGCGTGTGAAACGGCTGAGCTGCGGTGGGCGCGGGGCGGGGCTCTCCGCGGGTTCCCTGGCGGTGGTGGCGAGCGGGCGTCCCTGGGCAGCTTTCTGCCACCCCGCCTGGCACCTCTTTCCCGCGGGTGCTCACAAGCAGAGCCACAGGCCCCCTCCGCACCGCGCCCGCCGACTGAGGACGTTGTGCCCTCAGCCATATTCTTGCATTTGGATCAGAATCCTAAGAATGAAAAAGTCCAACCAGCCCACGGACGGGGGCCGGAAACACACACTTCCTCTTATTTTTAATTGAGAAAAATCCAGGCCGTAACCATGTGACGAGCCCCATTTTGTTTCCCTCCTGTCTTTACTACGGTTTACTACGAGGCCACGTTCCTTCGTTTAACCGTCTCGAGATCCGCGAGCAGGAGGGAGTCCCGCACGTGGCTGCGGGCCTGCGGGCCGGGTGGGGTTGGCCCGCGATTCCTGTCCGCCCCCCTCAACAAAGGAAGGGAGAGAGACCTGCGAATGCTGCGGCTGCCATCCTTTTGGGTCATGGGGGGAGGGGGAATTCCTTTGGCTTGAAAGTGCCCTAGGCTCCATACACTTTACTGCAAAGCACCTGAGCTAGGTAAGAGCTGGGAAAACGCATCCTCCTGGGCTGTGAGGGAGCTCACAGCGAAATGAAAGACGGGACTGCAGCTTGCAGATCCTGAGAACCCGGTGTGACAAGGGTTTGGGTAGTGTGTTCCT
This sequence comes from Hylobates moloch, assembly GCF_009828535.3. Taxonomy (NCBI): domain Eukaryota; kingdom Metazoa; phylum Chordata; class Mammalia; order Primates; family Hylobatidae; genus Hylobates; species Hylobates moloch. The sequence continues at coordinate 15,007,998 of NW_026652276.1, forward strand.
TAAAGGCTTGGAGGAAATGCTGTCGCGTTCTCAGACACAGATTGATTTTTCCGTCATTGACAGTCCCAGTGACAGCCCGTCAATTTAGGCTGGGCACATCGATTTTGAAAGCTTGCTAGATTTGTGTTGTGTACCCTCCAGTAACCAAAATTATGTGAGATATATTACTATATGGGATGGAAAATGTGTTCAGATTTGGCCTTTCTAAAATAAGGAAAATAAGAAAGAAAAATGCTATGGGAGTATTTTCTCCTCCTCCTCCTTCCCTCTCAAATAAGCATTTCTCACCAGCCAACGTCCCTCTTGCGTCACTGAATCATAAGATCCCAGGGCAGCGCTTTTTCTGAGGGGCCAAGTGAAACATCACAGGTGGAAACGTACCAAGCAAGTGCAAATGTTGTGCCCCAAAACTGCTACTGAGCAGTGGGAGAGAGTTTCTCTGTTGTTCCAGAAAAGTTTGAGCAGCTACTAATTTGCTTAATGTTTGCAATTGTTTAGGTAGCTTTTTATTTTAAAAATAAATCCATAAAAGTTACGTATATTGTAGTCATTTCTCTGAGTTCCCCCTCAGTAAACACCATCTCCAGCATTGCCTTACAGGAAGAGACTTGGGATCCAAAGGGCATGCCACCTTTTTTTTTCTTTTCTTTTTTTTTTAAATCAGAATTCCAGGAAAACACCTTTGTGCTATCTTAAATGATGCAATGGAAAAAGCAGTTCTTGGGAGCCAGAGATCTTGGGCTCCAACACAGCCTGTGCCCTTCTCTAGCTGAGTGACCTTGGGCAAGTCACTTAATTTCTCTGGACCTATTTCTTCATCAGTAACTTGAGGATTTTGTTCTAAATTATTCTAACCTCCTTTGCAGCTCTAAACATAGGAATGTTATGGAGAAAATGACTGATACTCTTTAATGGGTCAGTTGCAATGAGGATTCTTTCCGAAGAAGCTGTTGACAGGGTCATGATAAAGCATTGGAATAGCCTGTTCTGTCCATTTCTAGCCTTTGGATCAGACATTCTTTATGGACAGACTGGGGCCTGAAAGGAAAACATTGTTTGATTCAGGCCTGACATTAACTTTTCTTGCTTCAAGGGAGCATTTTCAAGTTTTAACAAACCCTAAGACAAACCCTCCTGACTGACCAGCCTAAGTTTTTGGAACCATCTCTAGACTGGATTATGCTCCTCTTCCTTCCGCCTTTTTAAAAATAAAATGTGTGTGGGAATGCAAGGCACCTGCTAGTTCCTACATCCTAAGGTCAGCTCTCAGAAACATCCCACCCCTCCCCACACTATAGAGTAAGCTTTAACCAGTGCACACTGCGGAAATTAGCACATGCATCCTGTTGGAAATCACCTCTTTTTCAGAGGTGGTGTGTTTGTGGATAGTGTTTCTCATTTGTACCATCAGTGTTCTTCAGTGAGATAGCCATTTAAGTGAATGGAAAGGAAATTTGAGAAGCCAACTGGGGACTATAGGAGGTCTTCCACAATTTTTTGTTTAGCTTTATTTTTCTCTCTTAGGTGTATGAAACAACTCAATATTTCTCTTGCTGGCAAAATTAGTGTTGTCCAGATTTTTTGTGCTTTAGGGTTTTTGATTAGTTAGTTGAGCCAACACTGCTTTTCCAACCCTGTGTTATCTTGGCTGTTGAGTTGCCAGTATATTCAGAAGCTCCGACCTTTTTTGTCCCTCCATGTGGATTTCACAAGTCATTAAAATAGTCTGTTGCCTCTTAAGAAACTCCACGGACTTATTCTTTTCCAATCCTTTCACTATAATCAGATATGTGTCTTAGCTCAATAGCATATAAATGGTTCCTTTTATTTTGATGGGTTGGTAATTTAGTATGTTGGAACATTTCACAGTTTTAAGGTTTTGTTTTGTTTTAAAGAAAGCCATTTCCTCAATTATTTCCTCATGTTACAAAGTTACTGGAAATTGTATTCAAGGAAAATAGCTTCTTATGAATCATGCTTGAAGCCAGTTTCACACTAAAGATCCTGTAACTTTTTTTATACTAGTATTTTTTTGCATGTAAAGTAATAGATCCTGCCTCTACCACATTTATAATTATGTAACTGATTTATTCTTTTGTTACCTTATTAGTCCATAGCTATGCAGCAGACTTTGAAAGCTCTTTTTAAAATGTTATTGAAGCATGTTCAGAAAGTGTAATCATATTGAATTTTAACTTAAAATTACATTTTAATGTTAGTATGATATAATAATTGTATACTAATTTCAAACTAATATGACATAGTTACAAAAATTTATTGTAAAGCTTTTTAAGAGGATAGGTTAGTAAGTATCATCTATTTGCTTCTGTTTTCGTCTTATACTTTGGAAATGGTAGTATCTCTCCCATTCTTAATTCACAGAAAAAGGGAGAAGATGGATTAGATAAGTATAAGGTACTGTCATGTATGATAAAAGGAACACTTTCCATTTTAATAGTATTCTTGCAGCAGGCTGTGCTATAATCTATTTGTTGAAATAAATTTGGTTGGATAAATCTTATTTGTGCTTATTCAGTGAGTCAGTGATCTTTGAATAATAGAGCTTTGAAAAAGATGTGTTTATGTTGAAAAGGCTTTTTGACCCTTTTTCTGTATTTTCCATTGATAATGGCAGTAGAGTTGAATACACGGGTCAGACTATGATTCTAGTTGCAGTTATCTTAAAGCAGAGTAGAGATTTTGTGGTTTTATTACTCTACCAGGAATGTTTTATTGAGTAAGCTGAGTTGGATTGCATTCATTGTATTCCTTTTACCGTCCCAAGTTTTACAAATATTGCATATTACATATGTATCCTTGCACTCCGCTTTTATTGTTGACCAAAGAATACTTTGATGTGTGTTCTGTGATCCTCCCTGACATATTTAGGTCATGTTGCTGAACAATATCACTTAATCTTGAGAAGTTTTCTCATGTTTGTTGAAATCAGACTTTTTTTTTTTCAAATATATGTAATGTGGCAAACAAATTATGTTTTGCACAGAAAGTCATGATTTTTACTTTTAGGAAGGATATGATCTAAATGAGCTAGCAAAATATGAAAGACATTTATAAACATTTAGCACTTAATTAAAGGCCACTGGAATATTCAGTAATTGCTAAGTAGTCAATTATAATTTATCTAATCTTCTCCAGTCATCATGTCCCTATTCACTTAAAAATTATTTGGAGGGCTCTATGGATATGAAAAATAATTATATTTACCCTTGAGTTTTAGGGGTTGTAGGGACAATCAGAAGATCAGAAGATCTTTAATTGTCTTTAATACTATTCAAGCCCACCACCCATTTCTCAACCCTAACATAAATTATCTGCTTTTGGTCAAATAGGCCCTAAGCCATTTTTTCTTTTTCTTCCCCTCTCCTTCTTTTATTCAGTAAGCACTATTGAGCACCTATCGTGTTCCAAATAGTACACCTTTTATTGAAAGGGGATGAAGGTAGATTCATGGAAATGGAGGGAAAAAAATGGTACTGAGAGGAGATCACCAAAGTAGTTACCAGATTTCTTATGACATAAGTTATCCGGGAAAAACAAATCAAGATTACGATTATGTAGTTCATAAAAGTTGGCATTTTTCATAAACCTAAAGGGGAAAAGTGCCCATCTACCTTAAAGGTTTGTATTTTTCTGAATCTTTCTAACCATGCCTTCCTCTCTGACAATACCATCAGCATACTAAATAATCAGGAAGGAACTCTCATTTGGAAGAATGGCCCATTTTTGGATATTAAGCTTGCAAACATAATATTGACAAAAAGCAGGAAAAAGATATCTTTGCTTTGGATCTTTAGTCCCAGTGAAAGCAACCAGAAGAAGAGGCATCCACCTGTTAAATGAAGAGGGGTTGAATATGGACTTGTTATGGGGTGGTCAGTGTTAGGAAACGTGGGGGACAGTGGGGGCTACAAAAGAAATTTTAAAGTCTTTTCTTGCTATCTTAGCTTTGTTATTCAAGGACTTTTTTCTTTTTTTTCCTTTGGGTGGGTGGTTTTTATTTTTAATAAAGAAAAGGTCTAACACTTTGAACTGTGGTTCCTTGCTTGCTTCTGGCTGGAAGTATAATTGCTTTTGAGATTTCTCTCCCTCTGTTTTGATGATATGCAGTCATATTTATTTTTAAATTTGTGGTAGTCTCTTACAGAAACATTTTTAACAAGCTTTTTTTTTTTTAGACTACCAAGTTTTATAATAGCTTGCTGGGTCTCTTCACACTATTTTTTTCTCTATATTTTTGTATAGGTGATACATGTACATGCTATGAGTTTCCAATTTTTTTTTTTTTTTTAAGGTAGAGAGTGAAAAATAAGGCTTCCTCCCACCTTTGTCCCCAGTTTCTCGTAGGCCACCATCACTGCTGGGTTTTGTTTATCTTTCCAGAGATAGACTGCTTATACATTTTGAAGCTTTGTAATAGAAAGTTGGTTAAATGCCCAACTGCTCCAAGTCTTCTATGGAAGAATATGCTCAGATCCCAAATTTCAGCACTTAAAGGGGCACAGCAGATAATACACCTTGTACAACAGACTTACTGTTTTTTTTGTTGTTGTTGTTGTTGTTACTCTTAAAAGGATAAAAAAGGACACACTACTTTCCATGTCTCTTTTCAATCCTCAGTTTCAAAAAGTTTCTAGTGATTAATCTAACATAACAGTAAAAGGGGAAAAGCATAGGTTAAAAAATGATCTGGTTTTTCAAGTTGGAAATGTGCAAATTAAGAAATGTGTCTTATTTATTTATTTGTTTATTTATTTATTTTTGTTTGCTTTTTGAGACAGTCTCACTCTGTCACCCAGGCTGGAGTGCAGTGGCACAATCTTGGCTCACTGCAACCTTCACCTCCCAGGTTCAAGCCATTCTCCAGCCTCATCCTCCTGAGTAGCTGGGATTATAGGCGTGCGCCACCACGCCTGGCTAATTTTTGTATTTTTTAGTAGAGATGGGGTTTCACCATGTTGGCCAAACTGGTCTCAGACTCCTGACCTCAAGTGATCCACCCACCTCAGCCTCCCAAAGTACCGGGATTACAGATGTGAGCCACCACACCTGGCCAGAAAAGTGTCTAAGTTTTTAAACACCACCAATTTAAATCTTTACTACTTTATTTTCTTTTCCTGTTCACTTTCGTGGTACTTAGGCATTAATTCCCCCAAGACTGAGTGAATAACTAGTTCTTAATATAGTATAATGGGATTAAATATTAAGGTTAAGGATCTTTTTGAAGAGTTTCTGGATACCAATGTCTCATATTTTTCAGTGCTCAAAAGAATTAATGCTTTTTATTGGAATAGTCTTTCAAAACATTTCAAATTCTGGGAGCAATTAATTTTATACATAAGACTACATACAACTAATTAATGAAATTTATTCACAGTAGTGATGTCGTCTCACTTATTTTTCTCCAAAGTTATTAACACTGGACAGGAATGGAATAAGGAGAATCTACCCTGTCTCCTAAGGAAGGTGTGTATTGCTGAGATAATTTCTACCTTGAAGCAAAGAGGAGTTTCTCTAGTGGTCAAAAACATTTATGACTGATACCCTGCTATTCTTGCTAATTGTGGCCCAGGAAGAGAATGAATAGAATGGAGTAGCTCTTGTTACAAAATCGAAACTTTCAAGAATGTGGTAACAGGTAACATTTGAATTAGAGGCTGGGCGTGGTGGCTCATTCCTGTAATCCCAGCATTTTGGGAGGCTGAGGCGGGTGGATCACCTGAGGTCATGAGTTCGAGACCAGCCTGGCCATCATGGCGAAACCCCGTCTCTACTAAAAATACAAAAATTAGCTGGACATGGTGTCAGGCGCCAGTAATCCCAGCTACTCGGGAGGCTGAGGCGGGAGAATCACTTGAACCTGAGAGGCAGAGATTGCAGTGAGCCGAGATCACACCATTGCACTCTAGCCTGAAAGACAAGAGTGAATATCTAAAAAATAAAAAATATATAAATAAATAAATAAAAAACATTTGAATTAGAATCATCAGTGTTTGATCGTTTTTTTGGTGACTTACCAATAAGAGTATACTAATAGCAGTAGTATTTGTTTTCTTCCAGATTAAAGTAAGGAGGAATGAAATTCATTCATATGAAGGAAAGTTTTAAAAAGCTGTTAAAGAGTTTTAGATATGAAGCTATCTAGTTTCTCAGGTGTATATATCATTTAGCTTTCAATATGTAACAAACCACAACCAAATAAAGTGCTTTAAAACATCAGTCATTTACTAGGTCACAATTCTGTGTGTTGGTAATTTAGGCTGAGTTCAGCAGGGCAGTTCTTCTGCTTGTCTCATCAGGGTAAATGCATGTGGTTCAGTCAGTTGGAGGATTGACTGGGGGCTGGTTTTCTAGGATGCTCTTCCTCACATATCTAGTAGATGATGCTGGCTGTCAGTTGGTGCTTGCTATTGACTGGTCCACGTGTCCCCAGCAGGCTGACCCAGTCCTCACGTGGTATTGAACAGGTTCCCAGCAGCAAGAGCAGGGAGGCAATGAATGCATAAGTACTTTTCAAGCCTCCGCTTATATCACATTTGCTACTATCCCATTGCCTAAAGCCAGTCACATGGCCACACCCAGTATCAAGGGGATAAAACAGAGATACTGTTAGAAAATCCATATTTTCTGACTTACTATGATACCATAGTATACTAAATGCAGTTATTTTGTTGTCATTAGTAAATGTTTATCAACTGCATGTTGAACATTTAGAATAAAATTATTCTTAGATGTTTATAGTGAACAGTTCTACCTTTGGGTGAAATATCAGTGATTTCCTTCATACTAATTTTTTTGGAAAAACACGAACACTTATATTCCCTTAAATAAATATTCATTGAGTTTTTTTCTGTGAGGCAGGCAGTGGAGACTGAAATAGGTGTGTCCCTGCCTTTGTGGCACTTTACAGGGGGCAAAGAATAAACAAGTAAATAAAGAAATATGCTACTGCAAAATGTGGCATGAGGAAGAGGAAGGGCAGAGTGTTATGAAGTAGAATAATGGGCACTACTGTAAATGTAGGGGCAGGAAATGATTTCAGAAAATACATAATGTACTTCTATTATTCAGGTTTGTAAAGGAGAAACCCATATTTTTATATTACATGCTTTGTGGGCCAAGTGCAGATTCAGGTCTTGATGGCATATTTTTAAGAGTTAGATCTCCTTAAGGAATACCTCTTATTAGTTGAGTGAAGGCTGAAAGCTCACCTCTAAGTAAAACATTGAAAAATGACTATTGAGGTTTCTAGTAGTAGATGTGGTTGTCTCTATTTTTAGTGCCATTGGCGGATGGTGAAAATATACTATTTGTTCTAGATGTCTACTATGAACTAGGTTAGAGGATTACACTTTGTTTGTTTTGTTTTGTTTTGGGACAGAGTCTCACTGTGTTGCCCAGGCTGGAGTGCAGTGGTGTGATCTTGGCTTGCTGCAGCCTCCACCTCCTGGATTCCAGCGATTCTCCTACCTCAGCACCTGAGTAGCTGGGATTATGAGTGTGCGCCACCATGCCAGGCTAATTTTTGTATTTTTAGTAGAGATGGGGTTTCACCATGTTGGCCAGGCTGGCCATGAACTCCTGACCTCAAGTGATCTGCCCACCTTGGCCTCCCAAAATGCTGGGATTGCAGGCATGAGCCACAGCACCCAACCAAGGATTACACTTTGTAACAGTCCTCAGGTGGCTCACATAGGACTTGAAAGCGAATATGGTACTGGAAGGGAACCCAGAGCCAGGGGATATCTTCCCACTGTCCCTTCACCAATGACTGACTGCTTGTCCCCACTTACACAACAAGCTGAGCCACATGAGAACTGGTGCAGGGCACTGGACATTTTGTGGGGAGCGGTGGAGAGCAAGGGCCTAAATGGAGTCAGAGACTTTGAAATGGTTTGAAAGGGCTTTCGCTGCCTGAGCATAAATCTAGATTTGGGTAACGCAAAGTTGCTGATTATTGGAAAGCAAATGCAAATGGTTTGCCACATCGCACTCAAAGCAAAGGCAGTACTTTAGTTAACTCTTCACCCAGCTCTCCCATCAGCTACTATTTACATTTTTCTTTTACCAGAATCTCAAATACCTTAAATGTTCCTAAGGTTACAGAATAAAACAAAACAAGACACTGTATAAAATATGTCATGGAGGGGAGCCGAGAGGGAGAGACTGAAAGTTGACCGTGGTGGTATTTATATAGTGATCTTGGCAGCTCTAGTCCACCCCCCTAACCCACCCCTTACTAGCTCCCTCTGCCCCCCTTCCCAATTCCAGCATACCCTTTGAACCACAGCTAAACAATAACTTCCTTTCAAAGCGAATCCCATTCCTTCTGGTTAGGTTAAGGAATATTAATATTACATTTTTAAAAGAATGGGTAATAAATTAATTTCTACAAATATTTTAGTTCCACTTGTAGAGTACCCTGGAAGTTACCAAGAATTAAAACTCCCTTTTGCCCGTGTGTGTGTGTGTGTGTGTGTGTGTGTGTGTGTGTGTGTGTGTGTATTTAGGGGTGAGGAGGAGGGCTAGGGAGTGGAAACTGCAGTCCAATAAAAAAGGTTACATTCCTAAAACTTGGTCTTCAAAAATATTTTGCAGCCTGAGCCTTTAGTCCCTCACAAGTCCCTACAAAGGCTGACCTTCAGAAAGTGTACAGGCTTGTTGTTTCTTGGGCCTTTGAACTGGGTGAAGAATGTGTCTCAAGATGGAAAAATGAATGGCTGGTGCTTTAGCCTCCAGCTTGAAGCTCGCTGGAGGAATGTTATTGTGTCTTCAAAGCCTGCTTCCCACCACGCTGTATTAGTTAGATGGGCTCATGGAAAGCGTCTTTGCATTATCAAGTACACAACAAAAACCCATACCACCCAATTCGATCTAATTCACTGGCTCCTTTTAGGTGGATTTTTAATTAATGTGTCTCTTCTCTATGAATAGAGAGCCCCATTCCACGGCTCCCTCCCTACCCCAACTCAGGATTTACTGTTACTCACCACTTTGGGAACCTTCAGCATTTTTCTTTTCTTTTCCTTTTTTGTGGATGGGAAATATTATTTTTAAAAATAATGGCAGAAGATGTTTAGGAACAACTTACTTAGCTAAGAAGAGTTCTGAATGGATTTCCAGGGAAAGCAAGTAAAATTGCATTTGCAATGTAAAATCAATGCATTTAAATGCTTTGACCAAAGAAAATGCCCAAATCTTTTATTAGCTGGGTTCAAGTGTGCCAACCACCCCCTGCCTTTCCTTTTAGTTCAGAAAATTTACCCCTTCATGAAGGATGATGGAAGTGGTAACACCACCTGTCCTTGCTCCAGTTACTGGTTTTATGGCACTCCTTCCTACTAAAAATTGTGAGTTATTTGAGAGTAGGCTCACTCTTCATTTCATGACTCCAGTATCCAAGTTGGTGCTCACAAAACACTTACCACATTGAAAACATATTTATCAACAGTTCAGGGAAGAGTCTTGGATCAAGGGAGAGGATGGCTTTAGAAAAGTTTCAAGCAAGAACAATAATGTGGATATTTTTTGAGTATCTCAAACCATTTCATTTGTCAAATATTTTAAAAATTCAGATTTAACAATATCAGATATATTAAAAAGTCAATCAAAATTACAAGAGCATTTGTAATCTGGTATGACTGGATATAAAAACTTTGATAAAATTAATTGCAAGTTCCTATGTATCTTAAATCTTGGACACTTCCTCCATTCCCCCAAACCATTTTTTTAAAGATTGACAGGAACTTTGCTTTGTTTTGACAAGATTTATTTTTGTGCTTCCAACAGTAGCTCATCAACTTTTATTCTACTAATATAGTTCTTCTGATGTTAATTGTAGCTTACTGATCTAGGTCATAGCATACCATTTTCACTGACGTTTCAGATATCAAAAGCAATGAGAAAATTATTTGAAAAATAAGCATTATATCACAGCTACCTCTATTTTAATTTAATTTAATTTAATTTAATTTATTAATTAATTTATTTGACACGGAATCTTGAGCTGTTGCCCGGGCTGGAGTACAGTGGTGCGATCTCAGCTCACTGCAACCTCCGCTTCCTGGGTTCAAGTGATTCTCCTGCCTCAGCCTCCCAAGTAGCTGGGATTACGGGCGCCTGCCACCATGCCCAGCTAATTTTTTGTATTTTTAGTAGAGACGGGGTTTCACCATGTTGGCCAGGCTGGTCTTGAACTCCTGACCTCATGATTCACCCGCCTTGGCCTCCCAAAGTGCTGGGATTACAGGCCATGAGCCACCGCGCCCAGCCGCTACCTCTATTTTTAAAAAGAGGCCAATTAGAAAGTTTAAGATTCATAGATTTCCCTCCTGGTGTGTCCCATTGCTCCTCCTTTTTCTTCCTCTTTGTTGCTAATTAGCCCCTCTACTAAAATATGGATAAGGTTTAGGAAAAGGAATTAAATTTAAATGAGTCAATTTTGCCAGTGTAGCCCTTGGTAGCTACTCTGCTAAGATGTTACCTTGGTCTGGAAAAATTGAACCTAATTGCTTTGAGCCTTTTCCACTGCATTCCCTGACTTTTGTTTCCACACTTCATTGAGGCTGGACTGGTGTGATGACCAAAGTAATGGAATGTGTATTTTAAACTGGCGTGTCAGCTATTGTAGCAATTGTTTTTAAATATTGTTGGACATTTGAAGTATTGAGCTAAAACTTAGGATCCAAGCACTTTTATAATACTTATAGCAGAACATTTGTCACATTTGGGTATGAAACCCACAACTCCACAAGATCTGTAATATAAATTAGTTCTATTTTATTTTAAATAAGACGAGTTATTTATTGGCCCTTAACAGTTGTTTCACATTTTTGCTGCTTTCTAAAACTTCAAGATGTGTGTCCTTATAGGTATGTGTCTGGTATTGAGCTAGGCTATTTCTCTTTTCACCAGCATGGCTGAGTAGATTTGAATGCTCAGTGGAATGAGTCTGGCATTTGGTAGATACTGTTTGTTGTATCTAAATAATGAATGAATGTTGGACCATAGGGTTTTAAAGCACAATATGGAAATATACCAGCACCTCATTTATCTGTAGACCAGAATCATATTCTATTCAGGAAAATAAAGTTTTTCTTAACTACATTACTACTGCTAACACTTGATGGGTATTGAATATTTTCTTGGATTTTTTTGCAGAAGTAAGCTGTTGTAATTGCTGAACCTGAAACTTAAAAGAAATCATAACCAGTCATGAAGCTCTTGGTAGGGAGTCGTTGAAGACTCAAATGTTTGTAGACCCATCGTAAGAGAGCGTTCTGGTTAAGTAGTACAGTAAGGAGTCAGTGAATTTCTACTGAGTACCAGGCATACTCCTAAGTTCTTGAATTACAACTGTGAAGAAAACAGACAAAAATTCAAGCTTCCTTAGAACTTCCTTTCTTGAGAGCCATGTGAGTGAGAAAGCTGTAGAGGACCAACTTCTCCAGGGCACATTGTTGTGATGTAATAGAGCAAATTATAAAAGAGAAGGAAGTAAGAGTTTAAGTTGATGTATATGTGCTTGAGAGAGATTGTCTAACATGAAAGTCAAGATCTGGAACAGGTGACATATTGAGAGAAGGATGTTAGGAGTATGTGGTACATCTGGGAAGCCCTAGAGAAGACTGGGGCTGGCCACAAGTGTGGCCACCTATGTGTACTGGGCATTGGGTGTTGGAGGGAACAGGAATGTCATGAACCATAGCTTATGTTGCAGCTTTGGATGGTAGTAATTTTCACTGGGTATTATTAAGAGTTTTCTTTTTAAGACTATTATGCAAAAGTGATAATGTGTATACTCTAATCTTTCTTTTCCGAAAGTTTTTTTTTTTTTTTAATTCTGTTAGAAAAGTATTTAATGTTTGGGAGGAAAGACTATCTTGAAACTGCTCTTATATAAAGAGCTTTTACTTTGGTATTGCTGTGTATTTTACAAGTAAAGATCTTCAGGCATATTCCCGTTAAATCCATACATCACAAGAAGAAGTCTCACAATTTTAAGGTTGCTTTTTCTAGTTGATACAGCTTTTATGGTGAGGAAATTCCTTTATCGCTAACTTAAATCCTTCATTTACATGTGAGAGAATTTCCCTCATTCTGATTTTAGTAGTGGTGACAAATGGCCTTTTTTAAAAATCATGAGGCTATAAATTATATTTTTATCAGAAGATTTAAATTATAGAAATATACTGTAAAGTACTATTAAGTTCTAAAAACAAATTTAAAATAAAACATGATGACCATATTTAAATATGCAGAATAACAAATGGAAAAATCATAACCTTGGCACTGCAACTAATCAGTTTGCTAAAAGAGGAAATAAGACAGGAAATGAATTTTCTAAGAAATTCTTAGAAAAAATATTTATAAATGGAAAATATTTTATAATTGATCAGACAATTCTAATTAAACTGACTATGACTTTTCTGGGTTTCAAATACAACATATATTTATTTGCTGGAATTTAATAATAGGGTCAGTGGGTTAGTCCATTTTCACGCTGCTGAAAAAGACATACCTGAGACTGGGCAATTTACATAAGAAAGAGGTTTAATTGGACTTACAGTTCCACCTGGCTGGGGAGGCCTCACAATCATGGGGGAAGGTAAAGAGGAGCAAGTCACATCTTATGTGGATGGAAGCAGGCAAAAAGAGTGCTTGTGCAGAGAAACCCCCGTTTTTAAAACTACCAGATCTCATGAGACTCATTAGTAATCTAATGATTAGTATCATAAGTAATCTAAAGATGATTTAAAGTATACCGGAGGGTGTGCATAGGTTATATGCAAACACTACACCATTTTATACAATGGACTTGAGCATCCATGGATTTTGGTAGGCACAGGAATCCTGAAACCAATCCCCCACAGATACCTGAGGGACAATTACATTGGAAACTAAGATCTGGGAACTAGCAGTGTTTGTTGCTACTGGTATGCCATTTCTTTTTTGCCTTCTCAGCTGATAGAGCATGGAAATATATGTGTGTACTAACCCATACATATACACATATCTATAAATATTTCTATATGTAACCATCTGTACCTGTACTAAGCCAAACATGAGTTCACATTGCTGTCTCTAACTCCAATCCATTTCCACGTGGACCATTCTCGCCTCCTTGTTTATCTGTCACCACCCACCTCAACAGTGTGAAGTCTGGCTGCTACTATCCTTGATCCATTTAATTGTTTGTTCAATTTCACTACATATGTATACATAGCAGTTCAGGATTGTTAACTCTAGCCCTATGGGAAACAACTTTATCAACTAGAGTACAATGCTTCTGTCAAGTTTCTTTTGCCTTTAGTCTTATAGGTTCCCCTCATTTCCAGAGTTACTTCGGTCAGCACCTTATTCTCCTACCTCTTTTACTGAAGTCTTTTCATGAATTTGTAACACATTTAGATTATTTTGTCACATTCTACATTCCATCCTGGGATCAGTGACTTCCTAGGTGTATTTTTTTATTTGCATACATTAAAGTTTACTGTTTGTGCTATAAATTCTGTGGGTTTTGACAAATGCTTAATTACTTATATTCACCATTATAGTATCATGCAGAATAGTATCAAGGCCCTAAAAAATGCTCTGTGCTTCACTTATTCAACCCTTGCTCTCTCTCCCCAACCCCTGGCAATCTCTGATCTGTTTATTGTCTCTATAGTTTTGCCTTTTCCAGAATGTCATAAAATTGGAATCATTATAGTATGTATTTTTATCAGCTGGCTTCATTTACTTAGCAATATGCAGTTAAGATTCATCTGTGGCTTGATAGCTCATTTCTTTTTATTGCTGGTTAATACTCTTGTATGGATGAAACATAGTTTATTTATCTAGACCACCGACCTATTACGCAATATTTCTCTACATGTGTTTGAAGACATTTGTGAAGTCAGGTCTCAGCTTTCCTTTAATACTAAACATTTTTAGGTTTTACTCATCATTCCTATTTTTTAAATCTTGAATTAATTTTGTGGCTCTTTCCCAAACCTTGAATTTTTTTTTTTGTTTGTTTCTTTGCTTGGTTTTTTTACATCATTTTCCTCCCCCAAATTGTCCAACATTCTGTAGTACAGTGTTTCAAACCAACCCCGGACTGGACATAGTTAGACATTTGCTTCCTGATTTCCCCATGTTCTCTCCATTTTAATTTGCCCCGTGTTAGTGTTTTACTTTTTCAACAACAAAGCTTTATAGGTTATGTACCGCTTTGGAGCCACTGTGATCATCAGAGCCTTTTTAAGTTCTCTTCCTTGAAGAACAGTTATTTGCATTTTTAAAAACAGATTTATTTGAACCTATCTACCAGTAGTCTTTTTAAACAAGTGTTTTGTGATTTTGATTCAGTATAGACATTTATAACATTTTTATTCTTTCTTACTATAATGGACTCTCAAGTCTCAGGGAATCAGGTTAATGAAGTTCATTGAAGCTTGGCTGTGGTGCTTTCTGTACATCCAGTGGGAATCTGGAACTGCCTGGACTGCCTGGTCTGAGCATCCCTGTCTGGATTTGTAGTGTAGGAACAGGGCTTTCTCTGTTGGACTATAGGGAACTATCTCTGGGATCATAAGGAGGGCCACTCTGCTATGCCGCACTGTCTATCACCTATCACCTTTATGTGAAAAAAGGCAGCTACTATCCAATTAGCTAAAAGGGCTTGAGGATTATATTTATACAGTCTTTCAACACTCAACAAATACTTGTGAACCTTTACTACGTACAGCGTGGAATCAACCTTAAGACTACTCTCCTGGAGTGGCTACAGTTAACCAAGGCAAAACCCCTTCTCTGCCTTCCTGGGGGAGATGTGATGGGGAGAGGCTGCTGGGAAAAGGGGCAGGCGATGGTGTGGGAAGGAGGTCACAAAAGCACACGTTTTGTTTAAGGACCGAGATGCAAAAGAAAATAAAATCCCAGGTATGCTCCACAGTCCCATTTTTTTTTTTAACTTGCAAGCTAACAAGTTATACAGTCCCCTTCTACACAATCTTTTCTTTTTTCTTTTAAAAACACAGACATTGATTTTTCTTTCTCTCTCACCAAAATTGTCTCAGCTTGTTGTATAATTTTGGGAGTAGAATTCCTGACATGCTAGATCATACAGATTACAGTGAGGCTTCTTTTATACTAGTGTGTATGTATGTGTTTTCTCCATATATTTAGAGTTACATGTGTAATATTTCAAACACGTTCCCTTATAATCAGTTTTGCTGTCTGTACTTGTTGACTATGAAGGGCCCCCAGAAGAGTTGTTTCAAATAGAGAACCCAGCTGTCTCTATATATACATCCTACTCACCAAAATGAATCTTTGCAAAAAAGTTGTTTTTAATTGTTTAAATATTAACTAACCTGAAACAAACCTTATGTTCCTTTATAAACCGATACTAAAAAACAGGAATATATATCTGCTAATGGCCTTTGTTTCAAAGTTTCCAGAAATAGTCCAGCTAGAGTTACATAGGTCATTAGCTACAGACCTCTATGGTATTTATTCTCTTCAGAAGTTCTGTGGCTGTTTGATTTTGCATGTTTCATGTTGTCACCAAAGCCTAAAAGGAATTGGTATTACTGGACTGTATTTGCATTTAGAGTGTGACCGGTTCTCTGGAGTACATATGCTGGGCTATTTATGAAACAACTTCAGCTGACAGCTGAAGATCAGAAGATGCTATTTTGGGAAGTGTCCTAAATGTGAGGTTCTGTGGTGAAAAAAATTTAGTGTCTTACAGATAAGATACTTAAAACAGGAAGCAGTGGTAACTTACTGCTTCCTGTGTAAATATCCTTATCAGCATGGCAAGCTTTAGGTTTCAGTTCTGCTTTCCTGATCCCAAGATTTATTTTCTTGTAATCATCTACTATAAGAGGACTTAGAATTTTTTTTTAATGTCCATGTAGGGGGAAGAGAAAGAATTTACCAGCATCATTTTTCCTGTCTTGATAAGATCCTTTCATTTCCTGCCACTCATAGTATTTGCTTGGCTAAGAGACAAATTATATGCTACTGTTCACTCATTCATTAGCTATATCTATTGTGTGTGGATAGTATTGATCCTGTATTTGTTTTAGTGCAAGACTAGGTTGACTATTATAAGTGAAAGATCAAATGAAAGTATAGAACCATAATGGACAAGAAAAGAGGAGATGTGAATTTTATTCCCAATTCTGCCACCTCCTGGGAACTGTCATTCTTTGACCTGATTTTCTGGTTCACAAAATTGGAGATAGTAATATTGCCCCAGTCTGTCTTATAATGTTGTTTTGTGGATCAAATGAAATAATGTATGAAAGTAAAATTGTAAACTGTGAATTGCCTCTCGTACATAGAGTTTGTCATGGTTTGAGTTATATCCCACCAACGCCCCTTTCGCCCTTAGAACATAGGGGTGCTTTTGGTTTTTGTTCCTTCCTTATTAAAAATATTTTTCGAACTCAGCCAGCTTCCTAGATTTCTTGGCTGTAACAGTATATGATGATTGAGTGCCTGAAAAGATACAATAGTGTTGACTCTCTTGTTCAGATATTTATTTTATGAAGTATGAGTATGGCGTACTGTTAAATTCTAGGAAAGGAAACTGGGTTGCATTTATTAGCTTGGCATAGAAAAAGCAAAGTTCTACACGTGGGCTAAATTATGTTATAAGCTGTAAGTATAAATCAGAATTAAAGGCTGAAATATATTTATTAAACTTTAAAAGGAGCTAGGTACATGCATGTTATAGTTCTTATGGATTTAATTATATATAAAAATTGAAAATAAAAGTATGACTGGGGAATGCTGAATGTTTCTTCTGCAGAATTCTTGACTCTACTCTTGAGTCTCAGCACTCTTTGACAGAGAGATCCAGTGCTGTGTGCTGTGCCAGGCAGAAGGCATGAGCATCTTAAAGAGATGGGTTTACATATGTATATAAACATATATATAGATGTTTAAATATATTATATGTATGTTTAAATATGTGTTATATATATTCAAGAGACATATATACAACAATTTGCATAATCCATGCTGTAAGGAAAGCAAAATAATGAAACTACTAAAATTCTAACTCCTGGCCTCTGGGTAATTATAAATCAGTAACTAACTGTGGTTCATGGCTCTCTATAAAACTGTCCTATGAATTTCACCCCTCCTCCAACCTACTCCTTTGTTCCTCTCCTCATTTTCTATTTTGCTTTTCCTTGAGGGGTGGAGCCGAATGCTCTGAAGTAATTTTGGAACACAAATGAGCCTACTGAGCCACTGGACAGCCGGCTGATACCATGTGCTTGGGCACAGGAAAAGGGCCCCAGCTATAAACTCCTCAGCAGCCATGCCGTGCCCCATCACCATCATCCTTCCCCAACACCTTCTGAACTTGATAAACACAGTCAGGACCAAGAATGAGCTCATATTTACATACACCACTCCCTCCCATAAAAATAGGATAACCTTTAAAATCACAAACAACACAGCCCACACTACCAACGTTCTTCTGTCACTGACAGTGACAGGATCTAGCTAGTTCTCATGCTCCAAAAGTTTTATATATACATATAAACTTTAAAGAGAGAGGGTCTCACTCTGATGCCCAGGCTGGAGTGCTGTGGTGTCATCATAGCTTACCCCAAACTCTTGTGCTCAAGAGATCCTCCCACCTCAGCCTTCCAAAGAGTCTTGAGTTTATTGAGAAAAATATTCGAGTTAAAAGTATCCCTAAAGATCATAAAGCTCAGAATGTTCTTTCTACAGACAAATAGACTCAGGACCATACAGTGTAAGTAACTTGGTTAAGATGATACAGCTGTTACATGGTAGAGTTAGCAAACAAAAACAAAAATAAAAACCCTGATATTCTATCTCCAGATTAATGTTTTCTCCCATCCCATGCTACATCAGGTTGTACATGTGTAAAATGCTTTGTCTGTTTTGTATCTATATATACAACATGTTGTACATATATGTTGCATATTCACATATATATGTGTCCAAAGACTGTATGTTATAGATGTCATTGTTCGTTCGTTTGATACTCAAATATTTGTAAAGCCATTCACTATTTTGGGTGCTAGGAATAGGGCTAGGAATAAGACTTGGTTTCCACACTTCTGAGCTTATGTTCTAGTGGGAGAAATAGGCACTAAACAGATCAAGTTAATTGAGATAGTGGTAAGTACTCATAGGAAAAATCAGGCAGGGTAGAGGAGTTTATGAACAATGTATCATCCTAAATTTATCAAAGAAGCTAAGTAGACCACACTCATATTTAGTCTTATTGTTTTTGAAGTTTCTTTTGAAAAATTCTATTGGGCAAGATGCCATTCAGAGATTCATACATGTTTGAGGGGAAAATCATAATTTATTAGAATAATTAAAGGCTTTAAAAGGTAGCTTGTTAAATGAAGTTTTCTCTTTCATATGTAGAGTGTTTGACTATTAGCCCTGCTTGAAAATACTTTCTGAACACTGGTAATCAATTGCCTGTAGCTATGACATAGTCAACCCTAGTCATAAAGTTTTCAAAATGCATTCATGACTGCTAGGACTTTTTTAGTGCTCTTTTTTTTCAACCTCCTATTTCCCTTCTGGGAGAGGAGTAGATTTCTTAGTGCCTCCACTGCTTACCAGATGGGAGAAGAGTGAAACTGGGAGGCTGCATTTTGTAAGACTTGAATGGCCATACCTTATATGGCAGTAAGGCAATCAATGGTTGATATGTCTCACCAAGATGAATGTATACTTGTGATCAGTGAATGGACCGATACATTCAGAAAAGTTGGAAGAGTCCATTCCATTGGCTTATGACTAATTTTTATATGCATCTGTTTTTCTGGAGTCATGAATAGAGAGTTTTCTAGAGATAATGACAAGAGTAGTCCTTCCCTGTTATCTGCCTCATTCCTACTAAAACAATAGTTTTGTTAAATGACTTTGAGGTTATAATGATGGGTTGATAAGTTGTTGCTTTTCAAGTGAAAGTTAAGTTTCTAAGCCGCCCATGAAACGCATAGGAAGCATAAAACAACATCTGCATGTCTAGATCTTCCATCTATGTCTGGTTGGCTGGAAGGACAGCCTCAAAATGGCTCTGTGGTTCCGTGGGGTGCTGCAGGCCTGCATTGCCTTGGTCTAGTCTTCCATAGACCTAATTGCTTCCTGAAGACACTCCGGGCAGTCTTGCAGCAGCTTCCATTTCCTTGCTGGTCACTGATTATTTGAACCTGGACTGTCCTGAGTTCAGTGTCCATGTGTACTGCACTGCCAGTGACCATCTTTGGCAGGGCAAGGCTGATGGCCTTAGTTGTCTTCATTTTCATCATCTGTTCATAACTCTTTTTTGACTCTGCTTAGTGGACTTTCATCTTTGGCATGTATTCCGTGCTTTAAGAATATACTTATGGTCACAGACTGATTCGGTGATAGTGGGAGTATTGAGTTGGGAGAATCCTATTACTAGTTTCTAGGTTCTGATGGTCTCTTCAGTTGCATAAACAATATTGTAATATATTAAATATAGTTACATAAAACATATTGAACATGAGTTCCTATTTTGCAAACAAGTGTTAAAACATTGTTATTAGAGAATGGGTCACCGAAGGCACCATCTGTCTTGCCTCAGTGAGCTCTGGTTACTTTAAAGAAGGATCCGCCGGGCGCAGTGGCTCACGCCTGTAATCCCAGCACTTTGGGAGGCTGAGGCGGGTGGATCACGAGGTCAGGAGTTCGAGACCATCCTGACCAACATGGTGAAACCCTATTTCTACTAAAAATACGAAAATTAGCCTGGCATGGGGGCAGGTGCCTGTAGTCCCAGCTACTCCAGAGGCTGAGGCAGGAGAATTGCTTGAGTCCAGGAGGTGGAGGTTGCAGTGAGCCGAGATTGCGCCACTACAAGATTTTGGAGAACTTCTGATGGCATTTAGATTGGTTTAGTAACAGCCAGAACCTAGTTTCACATGAATTTTAAGGTCAGCAGGTACAGAGGAGAGTGCAGGGTGGTTTACTAAGCCGCTGTTGGTACAATATTTAGCACACAAACATTCAAATTTTTGATTAGCCCTTTGGCTTTGGTTCGGTTTATTTTAGTCTTATTGATGATTATTTGCTTACTATTTTGTTTAATATTTCATTACTTTATAAAATATATTTGTATCAATGCAATGAGTATATGTCCATTCATTTATTCCAAATCTCATTCCTTGTTGAGATTTGCTGTGTGCCCAGACACATTTTTGGAAAACAGAGACTATGTGGTGAATCAGACAGATAGTAGGTTTCTGTGTTCGTGGAGTTTATATTATTCCAAGAGAAGAAACAAATGATAACCAATGAAATAGTGTAAAGGGATAGAGAACAATGGGTAGGGTGGGCCATTTTTGATAAGGGTAGCCAGAAAGGAGGCAGTGACTGAGCAAACATCTGAGTGAGGTGAGCGAGAGACTTATGGGGTGAGGCTGTGTGCTGGTGAAGAGTGTCCCAGTAGAAGCAGCAGATGCAGAATCCTATGCTGGAAACGATCCTATGTTCCGGTGCATCTGGAGCAGCAGGGATGGGGTAGAAGGTGTGATTGGGGTAGTAACCTAGGGTCTCACAGGGCTTCATAGGCCGTGGGAAGTTGCTTGAATTTCATTCAAAGTATGATGAAAGCCCGAGAATGTCAGCGTGTGTGCCTGGACCACTCACCATGTTACTAAGTTTTATTCTAGAGGGACATGGACTTCTTCTTTGTGACCTGTTACTCCTCATGCCTTTGAGTTTGATAGTGCCAATCAGCTGAGACCTCTTAGATATGAACTAAATCCACCTCTACCCTAGATTTTCATACATTCATTACCAGCATCACCCAGGCTTATTTTTAGGGGTGGCTCCAAAAGGTTTCTTTTTTAGTCTTGCCACAGCGGCAGGCTGCACTAGCTTCTGAGATACCCGTTGGTCAAACCAGGCCCTTTGCGTATTGCCACCAGAATTGAGTCCTAGTTCCAGGCCTGTCTGGATGCTTGGCCACCCAGGTTATAATCATTAATACATTCCTTGCAAGACATGTGTGCTCTGGTTTCTTTAAAGCAGGATCTCAATTGTATAAAGAATGGCTAAGGGCCCTTTTGTTGGGGGTGGGGTATAAGGTGCTCATTTTAAGCCTCCACCAAACATTCCAGTTATCAAGAATTTATCCCAGTTCTTTTGTATCTTGAGTTGGCCTTTTTTTATTTTGGAAACCATGTCACCTGACGTGACCCATTCTCTCATTGGCCCTTATTATGACTTGCGCTTATTTCAGCACTCTTTTTATCTTAAGTGGTTTTTAGGTTATGTGATCCAAATTTAGCCTTGCTGATAACACTTGGCTGCCATTTGACTGGCACCATGTAGAAGTCTGTATGTTTTAGGAAGCAGAGTATTAGTTCATTTTAATCCTTTAATCTTCCTGTAGGCTAGATACTATTCTGCTCTAACACCTACATATCAGGCCTTTTTTTGGTGACATTCAAAACCTGTAGTAGAAGCATTTGGCACAAATAGGTAAATGTGAGTTAGCTTTGACCTTCATTGCCTTTTTTCTTTTTAAACTTGATTTTACTAACTTCCTGGAAAATTGTGTTGGCTGAGTAAACTTTTAATGATGTTTTTTATTATACCATTTGCTTTTAGGTGTTAATTCTGTGATCATTCTTGTTTTGAGCTGCTCTGGACAGCTGGCTCTATGGTTTCCTGAAGGCATGCTAGTGGGTTGATGAAACCAAATCCTACTATATGGAATAGTGGCAAGAGAGTGATCTTCATTATTTGAGTTCCTGCAATTATAAGGTTTTAGTAGGGAAGTAGAAGATACAAAAATATTCACTAATGAACTAAGCACTTCTAAACTCTCCCCTTGCTTATTACCTCTTTATACTTAATACTAGTGATCCTTCATCCAATTTTATTCAGTGTGGAAATACACCTTTTGTGAAAGATGCAGCATTTCATAAAGTCAATGAAAGTAATGCTGGTGGATTGCTGGGTTTCACAAGTAGTCAGTGACCAGTAAATATCTAGCAGAATTAGATGAGTCAACTGTTGAAGAAACAAATCAAAGATAATGACTACTTTAGTACTTCTAAAATGCATGATAAAAATAGTAGAGGATTGTCTGGGCGTGGTGGCTCACGCCTGTAATCCCAGCACTTTTGGAGGCCAAGGCAAGTGGATCACTTGAGGCCAGGAGTTCAAGATCAGCCTGGACAACATGGCAAAACCCTATCTCTACTAAAAATACAAAAATTAGCTGGGGTTGGTGGTACGCGCCTGTAATCCCAGCTACTCAGGAGGCTGAGGCACAAGAATTGCTTGAACCTTGGAGGCAGAGATTGCAGTGAGCCGAGATCATGCCATTGCACTCCAGCTTGGGCAACAGAGTGAGACCGTGTCTCAAAAAAAAAAAAAAAAAAAAAAAAAAAAATATATATATATATATATATATATATGATTAAGAGAGGACCTTGGGAAAATTGATAAAACCTTTGAATATTTCTACAGAAATGGTTTTTTTTATGATTGTTCCATGAAGACCAAGCAAGAAGTCGAAGTTGAAACATGAAGGAAAAGTAATCCAAAAACATGAACACTTGCTCAAACTTTGTTCATTATAAGAATTTTCTAGTAGATTCAATTAAAACATGCTTTGTTAAACATAAGGTAAGATAGTTTTTTCATGTATTTCAGTTTTATTCCCTAGTGTAAAATTTCAGTTAAATCCATTTACAGTAAAAATTAGGTCCATGTTTTCAACAGACTTACCTTTTAAAGTGGCTTCTCTTTGGTTCCTGTTAACGTTCAGCTGATGAAGACATCCTGCATAGTTCTTTTATGGAAGTGGCAGAGGAGAAATGTGGGAAGGCCTTTCCTATTCCTCCCCAATTTTCGCAAAGTAGGAACTGGAGTTTTCTCATTGCTCCAAAGCTATGAGGCCAGCTGTTGAGTAGGCAGGTGGAAAAGCTCCATGGATACTTTACTCCTGTGAGCCTAGGAAAGGCCATTAGTGCTCATGGGGTTGTTTTAGAGAACTCGCAGAGAGCAGTATTAGTGGACTTTGTAGGAAACCCAAATAAGTTGGCAGTTCCCCACAGGGCCCCGATAAAAAGTCTTCCTGGCCCTTATGTGGACCAGTCCTGCAGTAGGATGCACAGAGTACCCTTCAAAGAAGTTTATATGACAACAAATAGTGATTCAGTAAGAGTTTTTGCTACTTGTTAGTCAATAAAAATTTAAAGGCATTATCTTGTCTCTAATTTCCATTTCAGCTCAACTGTGTATTTCCCGAGGGAGGTAAGTCTAAGTAGATTTTTTCTAAGAAAAGAATACGAATTGGTGATCTGGGCATAGTGGCACATGCTTATAGCCCCAGCTACTTGTAAGGCTAAGACCAGAGGATTGGCTGAGCCCAGGAGTTTGAGTCAACCTGAGCAACATAGCAAGACCCCATCTCAAATGAATGAATGAATGAGTAATATTTATAAAAAGAATATGAATTGGTGAAGCTATAGTGTAAGCTTGGGAGAGCTAAGGATATAATTCAAAAGGAGTGAAATAGAAGTATAAGTAGATTTTCTTGGCTTTGAGGAAAATTAACAGGAAACAAAGTTTGTGCGATAGACTTCTAAGTACACTATCGACGGCATTTCTATAATCACCACTTAAATATACATGTGCACTGTTGTCTTTAAGGAGTAGTTGATTAGTGTCTTATGGTACATCTTGTAGAACAACAAGCTAGGCAGCTGGTCCACTTCTGATCTGCTCGAATATAGATGAGCAATCAAACCTTGACGACAGCAACCCAAGAGGTGAATTGCGTGAAGATTCACAGAGGTTATGCTGTGGCGCACCCTCACTGTGATCTGCTTTAACTCCCTTTTCTAGGACTGCTAATGTCACCCTCTTTAATTCTCTCTCCTTTTCTGGTCTTCATTGAGACTGATGATGTATGTTTCAGGCTTTGAGATACTTTTCATGACAATTTTAAAAGTCTCTCTATAGGTAAATAGATTTTCTTTTTTTGAAACAGGGTCTTGTTCTGTTGCCCAGGCTGGAATGTGGTAAAGTGATCATGGCTCCCTGCAGCCTCGCACTCCTCGACTTGAGCGATCCTCTTGCCTTATCCTCCCATGCAGCTGGGACTACGATGAGCACCATCATGTTCAGCTAACTTTTTATAATTTTTTTGGAGAAGGGGTCTTGCCATGTTGTCCAGGCTGGTCTCAAACTTCTGGACTCAAGCAATTCTCCCACCTCGACCTCCCAAAGTACTGGAATTACAGATGTGAGCCACTTTTCCTGGCCAAAAAGCTATATTTTTAGCTCTGATTCTTGCCACATTCCATTAGTGATCCTTCGATTTTTCTAAAGGAACATATCTCTTAGCAGTGCAGAAAAAGCAAAAGGAAATATTTAGGAAATCTAGCATGGGGAGAAATCATAAAACTTACTTTCAGACTGAATGGAAATGATTCTTGGAGTGTGTTCTGCCGAAATTTATCCGTGATCCATTTTTCATCATTTGGCATGAACTACAGATTTTCATTTTATTTGGATTTGAAGTTCATTTACTATGCAACAGTCATACAAATGAGTTTGGAAGCTCTGATTGCTAAGTGATTGGCCCAAAGATTATCATAGGATAGATTAGTACCCTGAGATTCACTGTAGGTTTCCACAATGAAGAATTAAGAGTAGCTTGGGTATTGCTAAAGATAAATTTGATTCAAAAGTCAGTTTTTGTTTGTTTGTTTGAATGGAAGACTTATGTAGGGTCTCTTTTTAATGGCAATTAAAGTTGATTTGGAATTACTGGGAGGATAGTGAATAATTCCAGATGAAATAAAACTTGACTAGTATCACAGAAACCAAGAGAGAAAGGCCAGAAAACATGGATACCTGGGCCATTGGCGATGGGAGGCACTCACTATGATCTAATATTTTGGAGTGTAGCTAGTCAAGGAGAGAACTATTTCTGTGTCTGTGTTGCTTTTGGAAAGCAGATGGCATCTTTTAAAAAATATCCTTGAAATTGAAGCTCCCTGGATTGCT
The DNA here is from genome assembly GCF_009828535.3 of Hylobates moloch. Lineage (NCBI taxonomy): Eukaryota > Metazoa > Chordata > Mammalia > Primates > Hylobatidae > Hylobates > Hylobates moloch. The sequence continues at coordinate 15,033,072 of NW_026652276.1, forward strand.
CGTTTCATTTTCACGTTGGCATTCAAAGGGGGTAACCACCAGGATCTGAGATGTGGCATGAATGGCAGTTTTTGTGGATTTTGTTGTAGTATTTTTGTCATAAACGTGGACAGTAGTCTTCCAAGTGAACCTTAATGCAGGACTCTGAGAATCTTGTGTAATTCAAGACTGTAGAAACCGCAACATGGTATAAAAAGAAAAACCCCAAAAATGTAGTAATTTGAATAAAAAGAAACCAAAAATAGGATGGTATGGGAAGTGTTTAGGGAATGGTGAATTAAAACTAAGACGAGCCTCCAGCAGTACAAGGCCTTCAGCAACACATTCTCTTCAGTTTCTTTTTTCCTGAAACCAATGGTCTTCCCTTTCTTGCCTTTGGAGGTACTGTCTCCTCATTTTTCCCCCTTTATCTTTCTATTCAGAAAGTTACTGTACATTCTTTGTTGTAAAAACATTTAAAGGAAGATGATGATATAAATGTTTCCAAATGAGTTTTCTCTTCTGGATGATCACAAGAGTATTATACTATTTTGTAAGAATAACAAATGCACGCCTGTTAACGCTCTGGCAGACCACTTGTTAGCTAATATTTTTACCCGATTGCTTCCATTGGAAAGGTGTTTTATGTTTGTAGGCTTGTCACTTTGAGCTGATTTTCTGCTTATGATCGGCCCCTTTTGGATTTTTATTCCTGATTTACAGTGAAATATGTTTTCGGCTGGTGCAAATGTAATTACAGGTTTTGGCATTTTAAAAGTAATGGCAAAAACTGCAACTACATTTGCACCAACCTATAGTTCTACTGACTTTACAGTAGACCAGGAGCCAGCAAACTAGGGCCAAATCCAGCTGCCACCTGTTCCTGTAAAGCTTATTGGAACACCCATTTCTTTATGTATTGTCTGGGTGCTTTTGAGCTACAATGGCAGAGTTGAGTTGTCGCGATAGAGACTATACATGGTCCACAAAGCCCAAGATATTTGCAATCTGACCCTATTAGAAAGTTTGCCAACGCTTCACTGGTTAAAACTTTTAGTGCAATGAGTAAATTATACAGATGCTTCACTAGTGTTACCTGTGGTAGGTAAAGCTTATGTTTAGATAAAGATTTGCTCTTTTTTTTTTTTTTTTTTTGCAGTTTTATGTTCTGATGGCATTTTAGATAGTAATATCTCAGGAGGTATGAGCTATCTATTAATTGTCAGTGCAACTTCCCAAAGAATTCTGGCCAGAGATTCCAAGTGAGGATGCCAGCCTTGTATGGTGATAGAGCATATTTATAGTCGCTAAGGGAAAAATTTTGAATAACTAAATTAATAAATCAAACCAAACTCACATCTCAGTTTTTCTGGAAAATAATGATTGCCTGTTGTTGGAACAAAATGAACCTTAGGGTGCCTAGTGCTTCTGTAGTGAGCAAGGGCTATGTTGTTGTAGGACAACAGCTCAGCCTCTCTGCTGCCATTTTAGTTCTCTCTGAGTTGCTTTTTGGATAACTGGAATGCAGTGCGCCCATGCAATCCAATAACCAGAGGTCTTGGCTAAAAATAATGAAACACTTTAATTTTTCTGTAGTTTACGATGGAACATAATGCCACCTGGCAACCTCTGTTATCCATGTCTGTACTTATGGCTCTGTCATGATTTCCAAACTGCATTCACGAAACAGTCGCTTAAGTTTCAAGATTTGAAATTTGTAGCTTAATTATGTTAGGGAACTCTTCCAGAGTTTCGAATTTGGGGAATTTCGGGTTTATTGAGGTACCTATAAAATTCTAGTTCTGTTGAAATTTTAGTATCTGAATCATCTACAACTTAGGATTCTTTGTGGGAAGAGAAAAGCTCTTTGGAAGCTCAAATAGCTTTTATTCAATTTAAAGTTTGATAAGAAACAAAACTGTCACTGTAAGTGACAGTTGACCAGAGTGGAGAAGGGAGCCAGAAAGAAATAGAGGAATATAGCAAAATAGGAAAGTATCAGAGATACAATGGATACTTTTTTTCACCTGGGATAGAGATCTTGGGAGTTGGTATAGAATGACAATAAAACTGGCAGTCACCTGGGCTGTGTACAGCACAATTCCATGGAACTGTTTTCACACCCAGAATGGTGTAAATAGTGCCCCCTGTAGTTGTCCTCTCAAAACCTCAGTTACAGCAGCCAAATTTATTACCAAAATGCATTCCAAAGCAATTATGTTGTTGTTTTAGAGAGCTGAATTTTATTGGTCTACTCTGCTCGTTAAAAACCAATAGTTAAGAATTGGAGTTGTCTGTATAGTCATATTCGTGCCCACAGCTACTTAGGTGGTGTAGCTCGATATAGAACCCAGCTTGATTTCTAAGTTTAGCTTCACATCATGAGCTGGCAGTGAACCCTACAAGTGTTGGTTTTCGTGGAAGCAGCATAGAAAACCTCAGCAATTCCTGCATCTCTGCTGAAATGCACATATGTGAATCTGCTGCTCTGAGGAGGACAGAGGTCTAGGGTTAGGTTTCACAATGATACTTTCACAAGATTGACCTTAGCATTCTGCCTATTTGGTTCCAAGTCTTCTGGTGACAGGAAAAGACAGCACTTCGGACTTCAGACAGCTTTGATGGCAAGTTTTCAAGCTTTTTTCTTGCAATATCTTTTCAATAAGGAACTGTTTGGTGTCTAATAAAAGTACATACTTCAATTTTTTAAAAAAGCAAATCATATCCTTCCTGGCATCATCTGAGAATGGGTAGAAGAGGGTGCTCGAGGGATTAAACATTTAGCCTTGTGTATGCATGCATGCAAGTGGTTGCCCTCATACGTGCCCAGATTTCTACCAGCTGTGCACTTGTTCATCTTTTATGGAGGGGGGTGGGGTTGAGGGTTTTCCTCTGATGCAGAGACATTCCAGATGGACAAGAGTGTAAATGCCAGGTTGCATTTTTAGGGGCTTACTAATGGAGCCACAGCAGATTAAGAGGGTAATAAAAAAGTATGACTGCATGTATTTGTAGGGAAGTGTGGACCGGACACTATTAGATTTGCTATCTGTGAGATCCTCTTGTATTGACATTTTATAAAGTAATTGGGTATTTTCAACTCTGTCCGAGGGGTAAGAAGGCGATTCTTAATGCTGGCTTTTGTTAAAATAATATTTCAAGGAACATTTTAGTAAAGCCACTTATTGAATTGTCGTTTTAAAATTAATTTTTAATCTTGCAGTAAGACAAAAAAATGAAAAAATTTAATTTGTGCACATAAATGAGTCATTTGGATGGTGGACTTATTCTATATGTATTTCTCTCTCTTTTTTTTTTTTTCCTGAGACAGGGTCTCACTTTGATACCCAGCCTGGAGTGCAGTAGCACAATCACGGTTCACTGCAGCCTCAACCTCCTGGGCTTAAGTGATACTCCAGCCCCAGCCCCTCAAGTAGCTGGGACTACAGGCATGCACCACCACACCTGGCTGTTTTGTACTTTTAAAAATAGAGGTGGGGTTTTGCCATGTTGGCCAGGCTGGTCTCAAACGCCTGAGCTCAAGCGATATGCCTGCCTCGGACTCCCAAAATGTTGGGATTACAGGTGTGAGCCACAGCACCCAGCGCATAACTCTTCTTTCTCAGCTAAGCCTATGTGCAAGTTCCAACAGAGTGTTAGGAGACAAAACGTTTCAGTGGATTTTCCTGGCTTTGTTTTTCATGGCATATTTGCATTTTATTGTGACTTCTGATTCTCTTGTATTTTCTCTGCTATGAAGAAACTATGTAGTTTTAAGTTATATCAGAAAAGGGTGTTTATTTGTCTTCGCATGAATTTTGAAAAAGTTTCTGTTGTTTTCCATTCATTTAAAAAATACATCTGAAAATGTATATCTGCTTTAATCATAAAAGCGTGCCTCTGCTCACATGATCTTCATTCAGCTTTAGTGAGAAAATAAATTTGGGCATATACCAACTTTTACTATATGATAGGAAGTGCTACAGTATTGTGGAATGTGACTTGCTTCAGCAGCTGTTTGGTGGCTAATGGTTCAGGGCATTTGCCAGCTGCCATGGTTCTGCCATGGTTCATTGGGGCTGTGTCAAAATCCTTGAAAACTTCAGGCTCAAGAACGCAGAGCTTATTTGTCCCTTTATTAAGTGCTGGTACTATATTTAGAAGTTTATTTGCTGCAAACCTCTGTAAACGTTTTCTCTAGACTAAACGTTTTCCTTTGTAGAAAGAATTTTTCCATTTTCCAGCATGGCATTGTAAAAATGTAGCAACCATATCTCACATTTATATAAGTAAGCATTTGGAATTGTCTTTCAAAGCCACATGGGTGCCTAATGAATATTACTTGCTAGTTGTGACTTTTATTTGTGTTTTGAGCCTTGTATAATCCCTTGCACCAGCCCCGGACACAGGCAGTTTTGGATATTAGAGCCGATTTTTTCATTATCCCCCATTGGGCCTCTATGAGTCATACTCTGGACACAAATAGAAGTGAATGTATAATAATACAACCACTTATTCCACAGTTACTGGGCAAAATAGTTTGTAATGTGCAATGAGCATCTTTGCCAAAGGAATTTACAAGAAGGTCTTGAAAGACAATCCCCATATCTATCTGTACAGCATCACAAATTTCACTTCTTTGGATATTTTAGGAAGGGTAGATTGGGTCTGTCCTGTCTGGCTAATTTGGAGGTTGTTTCCATTTGCATCCAATCATTTAAACTCATCCCTTCACTGACACCTTTTTTTTTTTAAACTCCCTGTAAACATGATGCCTTTTACGTTTTGTTTCCACATTTCTAGCAGTACATACTTTAGGCACATAGAGATATCTTAGAAAATATTGTGTATCATCACAGCCTCTTGGAAACCAAGAAGGGGATCAAAGTAATTGTCTGATTCATTATAATTATTTCTATATTATATCAAAGTTTAACCCTCTAATAAGAGGAAAATTTCTACCCAAGTCTAAATATTTATATTTAGGCATTCAAATTTTACATTTTCCTGATATTCAACTGTATATTGGGAAAGTATTTAGGCTAAAAGGTAATATGACATTCTGCTTAACGTTTTAGAAAACAAAGGTATCTGGTTTTCATTTATGGTGTTTTTATGATTTTAGACGTACTCATCGTGTGTTCGGTCATGGAAGTGGTCATGGTAGTAGACTAACGATACAGCTGGTGTTCTAGAAATGTAAAATATTATTTTTGTCTCATTCTTCAAGTATTATTTAAAATTATTTGTGCAGTAATAATTTATATAACATTCATCCACCAATTCCATGAAGTAAAAATAATAAAACCTTCGTACATGAGTCCTGAAATGTGAAGAATCGTTTTCTGAATTCAAATGGAATCTGTGAATAATTAGGGGAAGAAGCTCTCTCTCCGCTTTTTAATCCATTTTTTTGTCTCTGCCTCTCTCATTTTCTTTTCCTTCAAAATCAGAGAAGCGAAGAATTCTTTTGACACATGAATGTTTTGGCAAATTGTAAATTATTGATATGTTAGTATCTTTCTTATTGACTACAAACCATATTAGACATTTATGGCTAAAAACACAAATGTGATATTCTTAAATAAAACATTTTGTTAATTTTTAAATCAACTTTTCTATTCTAAAACATATTTCTTTTGCTTATGCCTATGTATCTTCTGTTGAATATTTTATCAGAATGCTTTGTGAATAGCAAAGTTCAAGGGAAAAGGCTTTTTGAGGGAAAATTTTAATGCAGTATTTCTCAAAATGTATTTTACAAGATGTTAGAGTAGTTAGCACAGATAGGAAATGAAAACTACATATTTTCTGATTATAAGTATGGGAAACACATGGTTAAACAAAATGTCAAAGCTCTAATATGAGATGAGAGATGTCAGGAGGGAGGTATTTCCTAAATGTCTTTAGACACAAGACTCTATTTCTTTCCTTGGCTCACTGCAACCTCCACTTTTGGGTTCAAGCGATTTTCTTCCCTCAGCCTCCTGAGTAACTGGGACTACAGGCACACCCCACCATACCTGGCTAATTTTTGTATTTTTTAGTAGAGACTGGTTTTTGCCATGTTGGCCAGGCTGGTCTTGAACTCCTCACCTCAGGAGATCTGCCCACCCAGCCTCCCAAAGTGCCAAGATCACAAGTGTGAGCCACCATGCCTCGGCCTCACAAGACTCTGTTTCTCATGGAGCTGATGTTCTGTAGAACATGTTTAGGAGCTGCTGGCCTACTGAATGTCCAGGACCAGGGCTCCAGGAGAGTTCAAACCATACCATCCTCTAGTAGTGAAAGCTACTAGTGAAAGCTAGAAGTGAAAGCTTCTTGCTCAAAATAATATTATATCTGAGGGTATTATAGGTACCCTCAGATGTTGTATGACTTGTATGACTTGCAGTCATTGTCATAAATTATTAATTGCCGTAGTTTATAAACAGTCAAGTATATCTGTGCTTCTTACGCATGCACTTTGTCATTGGAAGCAAGTACATAAGCAGTTAGGCCTCTCTTTGGCTACATACGGCCTGTTAGGGAAAGCAGCCATTGTATTGTTTGTATGTATGTATGTATGTATGTATGTATGTATGTATGTATGTATTTATTTATTTATGAGACGGAGTCTCGCTCTGTCACCAGGCTGGAGTGCAGTGGCACGATTTCAGCTCACTGCAACCTCCACCTCCTGGGTTCACGTCATTCCCGTCTCAGCCTTCTGAGTAGCTGGGACCACAGGTGCACGCCATCATGCCCAGGTAATTTTTGTATTTTTAGTAGAGACAGGGTTTCATCATGTTGGCCAGGATGGTCTGTATATCTTGACCTCGTGATCCACCCACCTGGGCCTCCCAGAGTTCTGGGATTATAGGCGTGAGCCACCGCGCCCGGCTGGAGCCATTGTATTTTAAAGGAGACAATTCTGTTCTTCCTTATAACCTATCCCAGTTGTGGATTGAATCCCTGAGCCTTAGGTCACGTTGCTATTGTTCTGCATCAATAAACATATTATAATTGATCAATAAGTCATCTGATTTAAAAAACCCTGTGTCCTACTTGTCTTCTAAAGAGAAAATATGTTAGTTTTTTTTTTTTTTTTCTTTTCTTCATCCTCATTAAACTTTGGGCATGCATTAACACCAGAGCCAGTTCTTTGGATATCAAGACTTTGACTTGTAGTGGCAGGGCTCATGTTTACCTATAATCCCTGGAGATTTTTGAGAGACAGTGATTCACTGACTAGGGATGTTTCACCACCTTCAAAGGAGCATATATGTTTTGATTCAGTGAGGTCAGCGATACCAGATTTTAGCAACAGAACTTTCTCAGTCAGATGAGTTGGTGACTCACCTTGGCTTGTACCTTAGACATGTAGGTATAAGATAAATGCTTTCTTAATGATAATTCAGGGCACCCAAATCTTGTATCTGCCTGAACTTATTAGCCTTCTTACCATTGATATTAATTTGCTGCTTCTGATGGAAGTTGGCCTGTATTATGTTAAAACTTAGATCCTTCTTAGAATGAAGTATTTCCCTTTATAAGGCTGATTGAAAGTGAGTGCATAAAGTCTGTGAATGGGCATTGTGTTTTGAAAACTTTCTGCCAACTGCTTATCTCTTGAATATGTTACAAACTAGAATTTTAAACATGTGGCTCATCCGTGCTTCTCTCCCACATACGTGTATGTTTTTGGGAGGAGAAGCTCCATGCTCTTAAGCTTAGCTTTCTGTTGGATTAGCATTTTAATGCTTGAAGGCAGTAATTTTAAAAATGGTTCTTGGTATGGGGCCACCCAGTTTTTAAAGCCTGAGTGTCAGTAATGAGCTGAGCAGTATTTGTGGGTGGCACTAGTTGAAAGGGAAAAGGTACTGAGGGAAAGGAATACAAAATTGTGGGGAGGGGAAGGACGGGATGAAGAAACAGACTTCCCCCAATAATTGAACCTAGTTTCATCCAGCTTCAGAGCACACAAGTTTAACTTAAAAAAGCTTTTTGGATTATTTTGATTTGTTAAACCAGTTGTATTCTATGCTCTATAATAAGGAACATATATATTTTAGATTTTTGTGTAGACAGATAATTAACACACTTAATTATAGCTCTCAGTTTGAGCCATTCAGATGAGTTGCTGCCAACTAGAATGATGTGCATAAACTTAGCTCTGTTTATATGTAAACTGTACAATATTTTAACATTAACGTCATTGTTTTCCCCTTCTCAAAGTACAGCATGTTTTGATCTACAGAGGGAATATTTTTAAAAAGTGGATGTCTAAGAATGTAAACACTGGGAGGCGAGATGCAGCTGTTTATGATTTACTTTTTAATCTTCTGTTCTTTCGTGGCTTCTAATGTCAAAGGACTTTTATTTACCTATTATAGCATATGGCTTATGACTTTATAAGTATGCGTTTTCTGGTTTTTATTTTGACTTTCTAAAAAAGGACGGAAGGACCGAAGAAAAGTAGTTGAATAAAAATATCCCCATGCCTACCAGGTCATGCAGTGTGGCAGGAGAGTAAAAGGGTTTCTATTTTATGGGATCAGTAAATGTCAGGCCTCACGCTTTACCTTTTGGCTGTTTGTGTTTGTCAAAATCTATTAGTCACACCCAGTTTGTTGTGTCTACCACTGTCTAGACTCTTCTGGAAATGAGATTTCATATTTAGTGTTTTTATAGGAGGACATATAATAAGAGATAAAAACGTGCTTTTATAATGACAATGTCTTTTGCAAGCTGTTTTCTAGAAGTGAAGGTATTTCTGATATCCAAGTGCCTATTAAGTGAAATGTTGTTTTAGCTGATTTAGTTTAGATTTAACAGAATGGCATTTCAGTATGTAATTTCTCATTACCTTTGTAAACACAGAGCTTACCCTGTTTCCTTTTATAAAAATAACTTTGTATATTCCAGTGGACTCTATTTAGATGAAAGGTTTGACAGTACTTCCACCCATGCTTTTTATAGCATTGTCTATAAATTTTTGGTTAATAGCATGGATTTTGAATCCTAATTGCCCTTTTACTAGTTTGAGATCTTGATGAATTTATTTACTCATCTTTTCTAAACCTCAGTTTTCTTGTGTTTAAAACAGGAATGATAATGCAGTCTCAGGATCGTGGTGGGAATGAAATGAAATAATGCATATTAACGCTGTTCACGTAGTGCCTGACATGTGACAAATGATGGCTATATTGTTTTTGGAGATTCTAAATTACTATGTATGTGTTTGTGGGTTGGGTTAGTTTACATACCCACCCTCACTCCAGGAATGGTTTACTAAAATATACTGGGAGGGAGGAGGATACTAGTGTAATCTGAGAACAATTATCACCAATATTAAAATTGCTTTATTTTCTTAGTAGAGATATTTAATTTGTGGCATTAAAAGGTAGGCTGAAGCCAAGGGTGGTGGCTCATGCCTGTAATCTTGGCACTTTGGGAAGAGGATCACTTGAGCCCAGGAGTTTGAGACCAGCCTAGCCAACATGCTGAGACCCCATGTCTACAAAAAATAAAAATAATTAGGCAGGTATGGTGGCATGTGCTTGTAGTCCCAGCTACTCAGGAGGCTGAGGTGGGAGGATTGCTTGAGCCGGGCAGGTTTAGGCTGCAGTGAGCCGTGATCACACCACTGCATTCCAGCCTGGGCGACAGAGCAAGACCCTGTCTTAATCAATTAATCAATCAATCAATCAGAGCTGAGTTTTTAAAAATATATTATCAAAAGAAAATAACACTTTCAAAAGGTTAGCAAACCCCTTTAGAACACTGCCAACTATGAGGATCTCGTTACAAAGACTTCAGAGTCCATTATCTTTGATTTGGCTGAAATTACTTATCCTTAATCAAGTCATGTGGACCTTAGACTGTATTTATGAGTACCTATGATTTTCTTATAGATCCTTTCTTGGTATACACATTTTTAATTGACATTTATTAATTGAGTACCAGTTATATATAAAACACTATAATGGATCAGGTAGAAAGTTAGAGATAAGAAACCTCTTAAACAGTTTAGTAAAGGATTGTAATCAAATGTAAGTTTATTCACAGTCTCAGAAAATTACATTTCATGGCACATTTAGAATATGGTATGATTCTACTCTGCCTAGACATAATTTTACCTTTCAGCTAATGAAGTGTAATAATGCAGGTTACAAAAGTTTAGGGTGCTTTTGAATTGCCCTTTTAGTTAAGGGCAATCCATTTTAAATAATGAGTCAATGATTAAAGTTATAAGTTTAAAGCAAAATAGGAAGTACCTTTATACCCAGTGATAAAACAGTGGTAATTTGGCAATATTCCTTATTGAAGGCCTGTCATATCACATGATTAACGTAATTGTCTGGGTTTTAATGGCATGATTTTTTGAGGTTCTTTTCTCTGCAAACACTTAGATAAAACTGCAAAGAGGCAGAGCTTCAGTGTCAAGTCCCTTCCATCCCTTTTCAGCTCCTCTTTTTGCCACCCCCTCGGGGCCATTTTGGTTTCTGGTGGCTTCTTGCTACCGGATAGAATGAATTGATGGTCCTGTAATTTCTTAGTCGTTAGGATCTGTGCCACATGCTTTACAGTCACCATCTCATTTAATCCTCACAACAACACAGTGAGTTAGGTAATTTTATCACTGTTTTACCATGAAACCGCAGCTCAGTGAGGCTGATCAGGTGCCTGAGGTCCCACGCCAGTAAGTGGAGCTGGGGTCTTCCTGCTGTCCAGTGGTCGCATGGGTCCAGCAGTGAGTGCCTTACAGGCAGGATTATATACTGGATACTGTTTTAAAGGTTACATATTACATTCTCGTTGTATCCCATCTGCCTTGGTAAAATGTATTCTTGCTCTGTCTCAACTGGTTAGGAAAACAACTCTGTGTGAATTGCACGATATGTGAATTGCACTGCCCAGCAGTGGTTTGGAAATTAGCTCTTGGGAAGTATCTCTGGCCACTTCATCATTTCCTATCATTTCCTAAAATCTTTAGTAGCCTATGCTTGCACACCAGTGGTAAAGCTGCACCTTGGGGTTAGAGACCAGAGTTAGGCCTGGTGAATGAAATTGCCATGTAATAATTAAGGCCTGTTGACTGCCATAAAACTTCATTGACTGGAAAAGGGAATCTGTGGCTGACTTCCTAATAAGTAGGGCTGAAGTGTGTGCTGTTGATTCAGGGCCTGTTTGCCTTCCTATAGGAATTGGGGACCAGTTTGCTACTGTCTGCTGGCCACAGTGGAAGTTATTAGCACACACAGACCTTTCTTTTTTATTTTTTAGTCTTTTCTAAATTTTGGTACCTTTGAGTCATTATGCCTCTGTGCTCCCCTGATATTAGAAAATGTGCTGCTTCGGGATCTTTCTCTGTAAGCATCTAGGGTTCTGGGAATGAGCTACCTGCACAAGGAATCCTTCTTGTTCTTAATAAAGATTCTGAGGATGAATTAATACTCAGCAGAAAATAGGAGCGAGCATGTCTTAATATCAGTACTTTTGATATTTCAAAGTTGAAGGTGTCATAGACCATGGTAGTCATTTACCTGTTATATCAGTTCTACTCATTTATTTGGGATGAGATCTGAGTTGGCAGTTTTGTGGCTTTTTATATCTGCAGGCCTCTCAAGTAATAAAGATGTGGAGTTGGGAACTGGTCTCAAATTTGTGCCTTGTGGTTTATTTGGTAAAACATGGCTGTAGGGCAGGGCAATGTATTTCACTGAGTTTGGGGAATGCCTGTTTCTTTTTGGTTCTATCACTTTTGAGCTAACGTACGTGGCCCTACCTCAGTCCCTCCTAACTGAGCCTCTCAGGTGTCAGAGTCACCCGCATTCATTTTGTAAAGAGATAGAAATGTATTGGGTCACAGTTTCGATCCCTCTTCCCTCCCCCGTGCATCTGCCTCTGTCACTGGACCTTCCTTTCTCCTTAGCCTGAATACTAAGCAGGGTTTAAAAAAAAAAAATACCCTGCTGGGCGCGGTGGCTCACGCCTGTAATGCCAGCACTTTGGGAGGCCGAGGCGGGCAGATCACGAGGTCAGGAGATCGAGACCATCCTGGCTAACACAGTGAAACCCCGTCTCTACTAAAAATACAAAAACTTAGCTGGGCGTGGTGGCGGGCGCCTGTAGTCCCAGCTACTTGGGAGTCTGAGGTAGGAGAATGGCATTAACCCCGGGGGTGGAGCTTGCAGTGAGCTGTGATTGCATCACTGCACTCTAGCCTGGGCGACAGAATGAGACTCCGTCTCAAAAAAAAAAAAAAAAAGTATCCGTGTGGAGTCTTTTAAGGAGTTCTAACTATTGTAGTTTCCCCCAATGTCCTCTTTGCGGTCATCCAAATCTGTATTGTTCAAGAGCCCTGGCAGCAGAAGTTTCTCATTCTTCTCTAGTTAACTCTTCTAGAACCTTATCCACCTGGAAAATTTCCTTCATGTTTTAATTCAAAACTATTTCTGCAGTCAAAGCCCATTCACCCTACAGACATGGCTTGTGGTGTAGCCTCCTTATTGGCCCTCAACTAAGCCCTCTTAATATTCATTTATAGAAATTAAATAGTAGGTTTCCTCCTTCCTTTTTGGTTCTTTACTCCTTTGCCACTGAGAGTGTGGTCCTTAGACCCACAGCATTGGGGTGACTTGTAAGCTGGTTAGAAAGGCAGAATCCAACTCTTTGCTATTGTGAATAGTGCCGCAATAAACATACGTGTGCATGTGTCTTTATAGCAGCATGATTTATAGTCCTTTGGGTATATACCCAGTAAAGGGATGGCTGGGTCAAATGGTATTTCTAGTTCTAGATCCCTGAGGAATCGCCACACTGACTTCCACAATGGTTGAACTAGTTTACAGTCCCACCAACAGTGTAAAAGTGTTCCTATTTCTCCACATCCTCTCCAGCACCTGTTGTTTCCTGCTTTTTTAATGATGGCCATTCTAACTGGTGTGAGATGGTATCTCACTGTGGTTTTGATTTGCATTTCTCTGATGGCCAGTGATGATGAGCATTTCTTCATGTGTTTTTTGGCTGCATAAATGTCTTCTTTTGAGAAGTGTCTGTTCATGTCCTTCACCCATTTTTTGATGGGGTTGTTTGTTTTTTTCTTGTAAATTTGTTTGAGTTCATTGTAGATTCTGGATATTAGACCTTTGTCAGATGAGTAGGTTGCAAAAATTGATAGACTGGATTAAGAAAATGTGGCACATATACACCATGGAATACTATGCAGCCATAAAAAATGATGAGTTCGTGTCCTTTGTAGGGACATGGATGAAACTGGAAAACATCATTCTCAGTAAACTATCGCAAGGACAAAAAACCAAACACCGCATGTTCTCACTCATAGGTGGGAATTGAACAATGAGAACTCATGGACACAGGAAGGGGAACATCACACTCTGGGGACTGTTGTGGGGTGGGGGGAGGGGGGAGGGACAGCATTAGGAGATACACCTAATGCTAAATGACAAGTTAATGGGTACAGAAAATCAAGATGGCACATGGATACATATGTAACAAACCTGCACATTGTGCACATGTACCCTAAAACCTAAATTATAATAAAAAAAATTAAAAAAAAAAACTGAAAGAAAATGTTGACGGTAAAGTAAAAAAATAAAAATAAATAAATAAATAAATATTCATTGTTTTTAGCTCCTAAAAAAAAAAAAAAAAAGGCAGAATCTTAGACCCCACCCCAAACCTAATGAAGGAGAATCCACACTTTTAACAAAATCCCCAGGAGATCCTAAGCACATTTAAGTTAGAGAAGTGCCACTTTATTCTATGTCCTTATAATCTGGATATTTTCTCTGTGCTTTTCTTTAGTGTGGCTTAACAGTGGACACTAAAGCTAGACATGGTCCTATATTGATGACTAGGATATTACCAAGTATAGTGGAAATATTTTAGCAAATATTTATGTATCTCAACTTCTTATCAATCTAATACCCATTATCTTAAAACATTTTGAACTAGATTTGATATGTATTCTTCCTTTACAATACATTTGTAGTCACTGAAGACATTTTGGGGTCTTTTTTACTGCTGTATGTTTACCCGCCTCACCTGTGGAAGTCCCCGTTTTTTAATTTAGTGATTTGGCAGCTAAGAATCTTCTTTGGCCCTTATATTGAATATCACCTTGTTTTCTGCCTTTTGTTAGGATCTTTCTGTTTCTCTAAATAGTTATGCTCTTAAGATTTTACTGATCTGGGAGTGAGGAGAACCCTTAGTCTCACCCTAGTGCTACTACTAACCAGTTGCATGAACTCAGACAACTCACTTAATGATTCTTTTTTTTTTTTTTTTTTTTTGAGACGGAGTTTCGCTCTTGTTACCCATGGAGGCTGGAGTGCAATGGCACGACCTTGGCTCACTGCAACCTCTGCCTCCTGGGTTCAAGTGATTCTCCTGCCTCAGCCTCCCAAGTAGCTTGGATTACAGGCACGTGCCACCGCACCCAGCTAATTTTGTATTTTTAGTAGAGACAAGATTTCACCATGTTGGTCAGGCTGGTCTCGAACTCCTGACCTCAGGTGATCCAACCGCCTCGGCCTCCCAAAGTGCTGAGATTACAGGCGTGAGCCACGACGCCTGGCCACTCATTTAATGATTCTAAGTCAACAATACCACACAATCAAGGAAACCCTCATAATACCAGGCCTGGGACTTTTTTATTGCTCTGTCCATGTTAATTCATGAGCTTTTTATATGGTGACTTGGTCATGTGCAAGAAAACCACTAAATGGTCGAAGGCAGACAGAGGAGGCCACCATGGGGAAGGGTCCCAGCTTATTGACTTATGGCAAATGGTTCTCAAGTCAACTTCCTATTGACTTTTTCTAACTATGCATTAGAGAGGTGGGAAATTAGCAAGGACTTAGCAATCCTCCCATCTCTGCTCAAGAGTCCCTGGGAAGGTCTTTGTTTCTACTGGAAATTCCCACAAAGAGAATCCCAGAAGAAATGATGTGGGGCAAGTCAGTGGCTGTGTTTAGGGGCCCTGGTGAGTATTGCTGATGGTTGGGAGTGAAGAGAATTCAGGAAGGAAGAAAACTATCTGTAAAGTGTAAGGCTTTCCAAGGACGTTTGCCTGGCCACAACTCTTACTTACACTGTTACAGAAGGAAAGGGTGGAGAAACCAAATGAACAGGTAGGCCATGGCCCACTTGTGACATATAATAATTTTATGGGGAAAAAAAGCTTCAGGCAGTTTTTGAGGAGAATAAGCAGATTTCACCATAATGCTGTTAATGAAGTGTTAATTATAGCCTGTTGATGTTTGATAGTAAGGTGAAACTGTGTGGCTCCCTTTTATTTTGTAAGCATTTTGTCAGCGTCTCAGGCTATGGTCTAGAAATAATAGAAGCTGTTGTTTTCTTGGTGTACTCTGGGACCTGCGGCAGCTCCTGTTGCTATATTTAAGGAGGATCTGTTCTTCTTACCACTGCCTTAGGGTTCAATCTGAAAACCCTGGTATTTAACCACCTGGAAATCGACTTGTTCTGTTCATTGTCTAATTTTTAGAATCTGGAACCCTGTGTACTCACGGATGATGATGTATGTGCCCTGAGCATCCCCGCTTTGCTGTTTTTTGTCAATATTAAATTTTGGGAAAGCAGACCTAAAAGCGTCTTCCTGGGAAGACATTTTAAACACAGAAACAGCAACTACAATTTGTATTTCAGTCTTGCATTTCACTACTGAGTTTTGTTTTGTTTGTTTGTTTTTTGATCATAAATTATCTTCCGAGGTGTGGATATTTATCTTATAAAGTAGAGAAAACCTCTATGAAACAGTGTTCTGATTTAGGAACAGCCTCTTAGAGAATAAATTTAGTGGATTTATTTTTTAAAGTGAATTTATTTTTTAAAGTCTACTAATTCTGGAAGAGAAGGAATCTAATATTTAAGGTTTTGGTTTGGTGTTTTTTTTTTTTTTTTTTTTTTGAGATAGAGTCTCGCTCTGTTTCCTAGGCTGGAGTTCAGTGGCTATATCTCAGCTTGCTGCAACCTCCACTTCCTGGGTTCAAGTGATTCTTGTGCCTCAGCCTCCCGAGTAGCTGGGATTACAGATGTGCACCACCATGCCTGACACATTTTTGTATTTTTAGTAGATATGGGGTTTCATCATTTGGCCAAGCTGGTCTTGAACTCCTGAGATCTCATGTGATTTGCCCTCCTTGGCCTCTCAAAGTGCTGGTGTTACAGGTGTGAGCCACCATGCCCAGCCCTTGAGGATTCTTTCTTTCTTTCTTTCTTTCTTTCTTTCTTTCTTTCTTTCTTTCTTTTTTCTTTCTTTCTTTCTTTCTTTCTTTCTTTCTTTCTTTCTTTCTTTTCTTTTCTTTTCTTTTCTTTTCTTTTCTTTTCTTTTCTTTTTTTGACTCTCAGAGATTTCAGAGCAATGAGCATGATGAATGGGTCGTGTAAGTAATGTGTCTCCTTGTTCACTGCAGCCTTATCTCATTATCTCCCTGATCTTTGCAAATGATCGTGAAACCAGGTATTTTCTCCATTTTATTAAACTGTTAATTTGTTGCAGTAGGCTGTCCACTGTGTTGTAAGGTGTCTAGTAGTATTCCAGGCCCTTACCCATTAGAAGCCAGTAGCATCTCTCCTCCCCAACCCCTATCCCGTTTGTGACAACCAGAAATATCTGCAGACATTGCCAGATGTCCCCTGTGGGGCAAAGTTTTTTCACCCACACAAATTGAGAACCATTACCCTAGGGATTTAGTGAAATGCTTGGAGACTTGAGGGTATCTGCAAAGAGAAGTCGGTTGCGCCTTAGGAGCATGTTTCTGCCAAAGGCCAGATGGATGGTTTCTGTCTGGCCCTTCCATGGGTCTGAAGGTGACCCCATTTATCTCCCTTGGGATTGCAGTCCCCTCAGAGTCTCGTCTTAGTTTGGGCTGTTATTACAAAATTGAGTTGATGGTGGCTTAAACAACATACATTTATTTCTCACAGTTCTGGAGTCGGGGGAGTCCAAGAACGGGGCACCACAGACTGTGGTTTGGTGTGTCCTCTTCCTAGTTTGCGATGGCTGTCTCCTCATCATAGCCTCTTGTGGTAGAGAGCAGAAAGCAAGCTCTCATGTTTCATCATAAGGGCACTTATCCCACCTATAAGGGCTCCACCCTCATGACTTAATTATCTGCCAAAGGCCCCACCTCCTAATACCATCATGTTGAGGGTTAGGATCTTAACATATAAATTACAAGGAAAGACATGTTTCAGTCCATAACAGTCACTATAAATATTTCTTAATGACGGTTCCTTAGCTAAAAGTTGTCACTACCTGTTTATTAAGAATGGGGCACAACTGTCCACGAGGTGCTTTTAGCTCAGCCAGACAGGCAGCTCAACCCTGCAATAACGTGATATGCAGTTTCGTTTAAGAATGCTGTTAGGGGCTGGGCATGGTGGCTCACACCTGCAATCCCAGCACTTTGGGAGGCAGAGGCAGGTGGATCACCTGAGGTCAGGAGTTCGAGACCAACCTACCTAACATGGTGAAACCCCGTCTCTACTAAAAGTACAAAAATTAGCCAGGAGTGGTGGTGCGTGCCTATAGTCCCAGCTACTTGGGAGGCTGAGGCAAGAGAATCACTCCAACCTGGGAGGCAGAAGTTGCAGTAAGCTGAGATCAAGCCACTGCACTCCAGCCTGGGTGACGGAGCAAGACTCTGTCTCAAAAAAAAAAAAAAAAAAAAAGAATGCTGTTAGGGAACTTTTAAGCAAGTGGCTTTTCCACATTAAAAAGAAAGAGGCTGAAATGTCAGATAATGGAGAAAATAGAGAGGGGCAGGAACAAAGTGGAAGTAAGACTTGAAAGATGAAAGCAAAAGAACAGGAGCTTTGGGGTCAGTAGGTGAAAGGTCGACCCCTCATTGTCAACTGGAAAAATTTTGCCTCTTTACACAAGGCAGTCAGTTAGAAATTTGCACCATTGTCTGCCTCAGTGACCTTAGAGCTGCAAGCAGTGGATACATTATCAATTATTTTAGATTATCTTTCTGAGATTTCCCTCCCTCCTCTTCCAGCTGCCAACGATTAGGTGTGCATCTGGCAGCAATTTCAGTTTTTCATCAAGTTACTCAAGCAGCATTGACTGGCTAGATCACACTCCTGTTCAGTTCCTTCAGATGAGATTGGGGAAAAGAATTGGGAAACAAAAGCCACCCAATTCCCTGCCTGCACCTCCAACAATCATAAACATGCTTTAGAACCTAGAAATAATGCATAAGAATCTCACTGAACACCCATTTAAGCATATTCATGTGATTTCTTTGTGAATACTTTCAGTAGTATTAGAAGTCTTTCATTAGCAGACTTAGAAAGAGGGGAGGGCGTCAAGCTTCTGATTTTTTTCAAGCAATAAAAGTGGCCTTTCTGATGTTCCTGTAGATAGCATTCATTTGAGATCTTCCCCTTTGTACATGAATGCTACTGTCTCAATATTGAATTTGTACTCTTTCCTGTGTAGGTAGACAGGTCCTTGTATAACATTGTATTACATATCGTATCTTTAGCCTTACTACTACTGCTACTTTTACTTTTTCTTTTTGTTCTGGCATTTTCCCCTCTCTCCTTTCTGAAATAACTTTGTCCTCTCTTTGCAAGATGCATCCTCATTTTGGCTTCTGATTCAGTCCTTGCCTGGCATTTGGTTGGTGGATTCATCCTTGCTTGCTAGTTCCACCACAGTGTCTTTGGCTGATGTGTTTTCAGGTATCAGGAAAAGATGTGGGATCCAAGGGTTTCTAGTTCTTCATAGCAGTAGTTACACTAAGAGCTAATGATTGAGGGCTTATTATGTGTCAGGTACAATGATAAGATAATGTCATGTATTATCTCATTTAATCTCAACGATAACCCTGTGAAATGGGCAATGCTCTCCTGTGTTACAGATGAAAACATTTGGGATTTTGGAGGGTGAGCAACTTGCCTGAAATCACAGAGAAAAGAACATTGAGAGATGGGATAATGGAACTTGTCTTAGTTTCCTTTCAAATTTTAATTCAGAAATGAGTTTTGACTTAAACAAAATTATCAGTCTTTAAAAAGCGTGACAGCCATGTAATAGCTCCATCTTCATTCTGAAAATAACCTTTTTTGGGGTTGAATTCCCTAAAGTACATTTTTTAATTCAAAATTGCATACAGGTTACTCACTTGTCACTCAGAAAGAGGCAAGTCAAGGGAAACACACATTTATTGCATTATTGCTTTACTGTAAGCAACAGTTAATAGCTTTCTCTTTATCATGAGCTAATTAATATGGTTCCTGTCTATGTATGGCCTTCTGAAATCTAAGATGAATGGTATACTTTTCCTTGCTCCTTTTACATTGACTTTTGTTGAAGAATTACTATCATAGCCCAGAAATCTTTATAACTTGCATTTCCATAACAAATGTTCTTCAGGTAAAGCAAATGAGAATTGTGGGTCAAATACATTTGAAATATGCTGCCATATACTGTATTATAATCAGTTTCAACTGGTTTCAGAGAGTGAGTGTTTCTTCAATAGTTAGACCACTTTGTTTTTTTTTTTTTAAATAACAGTTCGCTTCAAAGAATAGCAGATCAAATTCTTCTTAACATTTTCCCCCTGATATTCTCCTCAACGCAAAAAGGAAAACAAAGGCTAAATAAACCTTTTTTGCTTCTGTAAGATGATGGCTTCCTGGAGAGGTTCCTTAGATCAGGGGTCTCCAACCTTTTTGGCACCAGGGACAGGTTTCATGGAAGACAATTTTTCCATGGCTGGGGGTGGGGGGATGAATGGTTTCATCAGGCATTATTTTCTCATAAGGAGCATGTGCAACCTAGATCCCTTGCATACACGGTTCATGATAGGGCTCATACTCCTGTGAGAATCTCATGCCGCTGCTGATCTGACAGGAAGCAGAGTTCAGGTGGTTATGCTCATCCACCATTCACCTCTTGCTGTGGAGCCCGGTTCCTAACAGGCCATGGATCTCTACTGGTCCACAGCCTGGGCATTGAGGACCCCTGCCTTAGATGTATGTTGTAGGGAGAATCTTCTACTGAGCTTGAGCTTGCCCCTATTAGGAACGATTGGGAGTGGCATTGTCCCCGTTAGGCCTGTTTAAGGATCAGAAAAACCTATGGGAAGATCATGGCCCCACAGCTGAGGTACCTCCTGGTTGTTTTGGAAGATGCTTCTTCAATTCAGTAAATTTTTCTTACGTGACCAAGTTCTTCCATAAAGTCAACCACAACCCATGTTATCGGGGACTCCAGCTAAAACTTGCGGTGAGTAGGAAATAGATTAAACACCGGTTTTCCCACTTCTCCAGCTGCCAAAAGTGACGTCAGTGGTGTGAATGATTCTTACCTCAGTCCGCTGCAGACCAGGGCTGTCTATGCAAATGCTTGTTCAGTGCCTGATTCCTGGGCTATTATGGAAAAACTGATGATGCTTGAGAAACAATTGGGTAGTCAGACAGTTACTCAAATGTAAAATCAGACGCTTGCTTTCTTGAAGCAATTTGACTCCAGGGAGGGGGCAAAGAATGAGAAATCTATTAGTTTTTAACAAAAGGCAAAGGCAGTGAAAATAGGGTCTGCCTGATTCCCTTTTGTCTAATTATAGAAACAGTATTGCACACAATTTTCACCATCCATACACTAAATGAAATTGTGATTGTAATGCAAGTCTACTGGTTTGTATCAAAGCCAGACCTATAAAACCTGTATCCTGTAATCTGACCATTACAAACAAAACCCCAAACCCAAAAGTGATGTGAAATTACAATAGAAATCTCAGAACTGAAATGTAATTTCTGTGAGGGAAAGGACACTGCAGAAATAGTGCCTGTGAAAGGAGAAGAAAGACATTTGTATGACATTCTCACTTGGTAGGGAATATTCTGTCATATTACCTTCATGTCTTTTTGTAACAGGTTTATGTTGGTTGAGCTCTGTTAAAATTAAAGCTTCCTGGCTGGGTGCGATGGCCTACACCTGTAATCCGAGCACTTTGAGAGGCCAAGGCAGGTGGATCACCTGAGGTTGGGAGTTCGAGACCAGCCTGGCCAACGTGGTGAAACCCCGTCTTTATTAAAGATACAAAAATTAGCCAGGTGTGGTGGTGTACATCTGTAATCCCAGCTACTTGGGAGGCTGAGGCAGGAGAATTGCTTGAACCCAGGAGGGGCAGGTTGCAGTGAGCCGAAATGGCACCATTGCACTCCTGCCTGGGTGACAGAGTAAGACTCTCTCCAAAAAAAAAAAAAAAAAAAAAAAAAAAAAAAAAAAAAAAAAAAAAAAAAAAAAGAAAAAAAAAAAAAATTAAATCTTCCTGCCTGAGAGTACATGTGGTCTGACTTGAAATGAAGAGGGACTTTTTTTTTGTTTTTTTTTCCTAAGTCCTTTTACCTTGAATCTGTCATGTACATAGGACAAACTATAGTATTGGTAAAAGGGAGATTGGAAACATTTTGATTTACATTTGAGGGGAAGAGCTGTTATAGTCTTGACCTCATTTTCTTTATCAGCATGCTTCCTGTTAATAAAAAGAATGGGAAATAACAGAAGTGGATATTCTTTGGCTTAAAAGATGTATTAATATTTATTCAGATTTCTTTAATATATCATTGACAGAATACTTTTAATTACTGAGTACTAAATGTTGTTTTAGTCTGTCTTCTCCACAGATTCCTAACCAGCCTGAAAAGTTTCCAGAATCTCCTTCTGCCTTTGGTAGCTGGGTAAGGAGAAATTCACGAGACTGACAGAATTGAGCCCAGTAGCCTCAGCCAGAGCTGACAGGCTTGATGGTCGCCTTTCGGTCTTCTTCTTTTTTTTTTTTTTTTTTTTTTTTTTCATAATGCGTGTGCCTTTCTTCATTGGTGGTCTCCTGAAGTCACCAGCCCTGCCACAAGCTCTTTCACTGGGACAAAAGGGGAACTGGAGCGAGATGGCCTCTCACATGTTGGCAACTCTCCCTGAATTTTCTTCCTTGGCAACACTGCGCACTGGAAGATCTGGCCAGCAACCTTGTTATTTTCACCAGCCCTCTCCCATGTGACTTGCACCAGGCAAAAGTGCTATTTAAGCAGCTCCATTAAAGCACTGGCTTGGCTGGTTGGCTTACCCTTTGCCATTTAAGACCACAAAACCAAGTCTTTCCAGCTCAATCCTGGCTTGTTTTAAAAGAAGTTGGTTTCCTTTCTTTAGCTAAAGTGGCTTTCTCCTTTCAACATCCAAGAAGCAAACATGTTGGTCTTACCTCTAACTTTAGCTCAATCTTCACTTGATGTGTGTGATTATGATCTGAAGGCTTTAGAGTTGAGAATTGAGAATTCACTGGTTAGTTTTCTCCTTTTCCAAGCTTCAGCTTGCCCCCATACTTCCCAGCTGTCCCTTGTAAAGAACAGGGAGATTATACCATGTCCCAGACTTTAGAGGCTCTCTGGATTTAGCTCTTCTTTTTGTATCAGCAATATGACCATAGCTAATAGCGCTGCACCAGGAGAATGCAGCTTCCTCCTTCTGTGCTACTAACTCAAATGCTAGAACCAAGGCTGGGAACTTCTTTTAATAAGTGCTTCACAGTCTATCCATAGGTCAGTGGTCGTTTTTATTCATCTGAGATTTTATAGTGGGATTTTATTGAGGTATGAATTTTAATGAAGAACACCCATCTATTACCAGAACTGTAAAGGTATTTGAGACTGATGATAATATGTGTGTGTGTGTTATGTGTGTGTGTGTGTGTGTGTGTGTTTACTGGGCTCATTTACCAGATTCAGGTATGCTGAATGTGTGTGTTGTAAGGTGCTTTATTAATAAGCATTCTAGAAGACATGATTTGCTTCCAGTTAGTGGTACTGTAAATTAAGTGTATCAGCAGTGAGGTAACTGAAGAATTGTGGTAGGAGGGAAGGGTATGCAGTTTAATGTAATTGTGTGAAATAAGAAATCCACAGATGTGGGAAGACAGAATAGAGAGAGGTTACAGGCATCATTGTCAGAATCTTGCAAGGTACAGAGCTACCCACTGACCCCTCTGCTCTCATGAAGGGAATCTTTTCTAACCTGAGAGGAATCCTTCTGTTCTCCTGGCTCTTCCAAATATTTTGCCTGTGCCATTCCTTTAAATACTGAGGCTTTTGGAAACTAAAGCCAGGGAGCCAGAAGATTTTCCTACTTTCAAATTCCCACTCTCCCCATATTATACAATGCATTGGGATGATGGGAAAGGGATGGAATACCAGGAGTCTTTAAAAAGTTGGGTAACATTTCAAAAATTTTTCTCATCATGGATTTTTAAGAATGGGAAAGATCTAAGTGTGATTAAAACAGTATTTTCCTCTCCTACTTAGACTTTTTGGGGGGACATTAAATGCAGCATTTTAAAAGTTCAAATCCTTTAAGTAGATTGTGAAATTACAACCACAGCTGAGTAGTGGTTTTTCTGCTGGTGGGGAATATGTCATGTTTATTCCTTCTTTACATCTTCCTGTATTTTATACATTTTCTGTATTATATTCAAGATACTTAAAAAAAAAAAAAGACACTGTTTATGTTAACCGAAAGAGAAATATGCTATTTTGATTCATTTCTTTAAGTGGAGGAAATTAATTTATATTAATTTTCTAGTTCCATCTACAATATAAGATTTCAAACAATGACCTCTATTGAAAAAAGTCATCACTACGGTCATTTTTTTAAAGCACAGTTGGATAAGGAAGAGTTACTTTCTAAGAATTTAGTATATGACAGTGGCCAAGCAACTTAAAATATTTTACTCTTATTTCCCTAGTAAAAGTAGAAACGACTAGCAATGCCCCAACTAGATTTTTATTACTATATTGCCTTTGATTTAACATATTAGCAAGAAGTTTCAAAACATATAAATACAGGATAAAAACATTTGTCAATTGTTCTGACCAAGAATGCATTGCTGAAAGTGTACAGATCTTTCCATCATACTTATACTCTTGTGCTGTTTCCAGCTGCTTTCCCAGTAAAAACGATCAGTAAGCTGAGACAATGTGAAAGGATGCAAAGTCTTTATTTGCTTTTCAGCTATTGTAGGCATAGTTTAAGTGGGTAGAACCCAGAAGATATAAATTCCTACTTGATGCAATAATGCAATAATCCATAGGTCTCAAGTAGCATTGCTCAAGTGTTGACTTATTTGATAATGCTTTAAAAATTACATTTTTCATTACTGGCAACAGGATTAGGTGGGTTTTATCTTACGAGAATATACACGCAGAAGGGCATAGTAGATACTGATGTGGTGATGAAATTTTGTCAAAATGTAATTTCCTGCTACTAAATCTCATGACAGGTGCATTGTATTTCTGCCTTCAGAAGTTATTCCCCAATGATGTAACCAGAGAGAATGTACTGTAGGAACATCACCACTTGATATTTGCACAGTGTCTTCTCTTAAGGAAATGTTTTGTTTTTTTTGTTTCCAGTTTCTGCCTGTTACAAATGAATTTTTGCATTTGTAAAACTTTGTAGCAAAATTTGCTACCTCTGGTCTGTCAATTATCTCCCTTCAGTCAATTGAAGTGGTGTATATATAAAGTGTACTAAACATATGTATGCCTATGCGGGCTTTTCCCCTGCTTATTCCAGTCTTTATCATTGTATTTATGCTTATTGCATTGAATGACTGACTGCAAGACCCTAGTATGGGCATTGCTTTTTTTCTTTTTTAAAAAATATATTAAGTTACGCAAATGTTTGCCTTTTTTGAGTGAATTGCTTTATTCAAGTTCAGCCTTGCTTGATTGTGAGTACGCGGAGCTAGGGAGATGCAGACAGATGAACTTTAGGCTCATTAAGCATATGTTGAGGTCTGTCTCTAAAGTGAGGAGACTTCCTTTCCAACAAGCTCATCAGAGCAAGTGTTGTGCACAACTCTGATTTTGGAACTTCGGTTTCGGAGCTCTTTGGCTTTAGATAATACCTCGCTGGGAACTATTACCCAGCTTAATCAGTCCCATTATTCACCATATTTGGCTCTCAAAGCTTTTTGGCTGTCTCCAAAGATCAAACGTGTCCTCAGAGGGCTAAGACTGGCTGCTATAGAGACTATTCAAAAGAATATGCCCAAGGCTGAGCAGGCATTCCAAAAATGCTGCAAACAATGGCTGCATGACTGGAATAAGTATGCAGCCCCCAAGGTGGCTGTTGTGAAGGACAGTTCTCACTGAAGGATGTCCATGTCATTGTTTGGTAGCTAAACTTTATGTGCCTACACAGATACACACACCCTGTACAAAGACAAACAGGTGTGAACTTCAGACTTTCCCTTTTGAGACAAGTGTTGATCAGGACTTCAGATAAGGGGCTTTGCAAAGTAGTGTGCTAAGTAAGACTTTGGAAGGAAGGTATCAATGGACTTGAGATGTCCTTGTATTCCCTGCTCTTTGAACATACTTGTGGATAATGACAGGGATCATTTCCAAGTGGCCCAAAGCAATAGATTTCAGCACCCAGTGAAGCCACATTTTTTTCCCTCTCCTCACAGGGCCCTGGGTCTCTGTCCTTATGCATCCGTGCAGGTTGGTACATGTGATGATAAAAAAGGGTACGGTGTGTTCCTGTACTAAGCTGTTCACCCACCCCTTCTGGAGAAGAGCCAGATATGAAATGAAAAACATACCATATGCCCTTTGCTTTTCCCCCATTTTATGTTCGGCAGTTTGTTTGTTTGTCACAAGTTCTTTAATAAAGTGTGGCCTTCCTGCCTAATTAGGGGCCCAGAGCTGTGAAGCTCTGTTAAGCGCCGATCTAGAAATTCTGGTGGGAACATTCCTATATGCATTCAGGAGAAGCTTAACAGTAAATAAGAGATCTGGAGCTTGTTGTGGGGAGTTTCCTAGCATACCAATGGCTTGTGAAGGGATGGGCTTTCCTTTCATTTGTAGACACCACAGTTGTAGACACACAGAGTAAATCCTGTTTCTCTGGCAATTAAAGGGGCAAACTTGGAATGCTTCCTTTTTTGTTTGTTTTTATATTGGGATCATCATGCCAAGTCTTCATTAGTCAGTTGAAAAACCAGTTTGTTTATCTGTCTTTTAGAGGCAGAGTTAATATTTAAAAATAAATAGAAATCTCCTAAAACTAGAGTCATCATTTGGTAAACTTTGACTTATCAGAAAACCATTGTGTAATGAATGATGACTGATCCCAGCCATGATCATTCCCTTCAAGGGGAGACAGAGGGAAAAAGACATGAGGTTGGTCCAAAAGTAATTGTGGTTTTTGAAATTTCTTTTATGTCAAAAACCGCAATTGCTTTTGCACTACCCTAATATATTGGTCCACACTTATGTTGCGTGTATTTTGGAAGCTGTCACTATCCTTGTAGGTAATGTAGATTATTACTGCTACATCTTGACCTTATGTCAATGTAGCATGTCCTTGTTGTCCCAATAATTAAAGACCTCTTAGCTTGTCATTCAAGGTTCTTCACCATCTACCTCAACCTACATTCATAGACTTAATTCCTTCTATCCCTCCGTAGATATTTGGGGTCCAGTGAAGCCACATCCTCTACTTGAGCCTGCTCACAGCTGCCATCTCACCCCGTAGGACCTTGTCATATGTTCTCGATGGGAAGTGTCCTTTTCCTTTTCATTTATTTAACTCCTATTTATTAAGTACCACTATGTGGCAAGCCTTGTGTTATGTTCTGGGACTGCAACACCAAAGCAACATAGACACAACCCCAGTTTCCACATCCCCAAATTATTCTTTTTCTTCCAAAACCAAGCCAGGTGTGTCAGTGAGGTGCTTCCCTTATACCCCTAGTTGGGAGGATTCTTTCCATCCTCCATGCATCTAGAGCTATTGCCCACATGCATGTTTCATGGCATGTACTGATGTCTACTTCACATGCCATGTATTTATGAACAGAACTTGCCTTCCTTTCTAGAATTGCTAGAAGGCAAGGTTTCCAACAGAATCCAACCCTCTACGCTTCCTAGTATTTAGTGCAACCATGTACTCATTCAACAAGTATTTCTGATCTACTTTCTGCTAAATACCCTTTGGTGCACTCTATAGATACTGATAATTATAGATAAGTTTTGAATGCATGAAAAACAAGGACCTGTAAAAGACTACGTAGTGTAATACTTGAGTAAAAGATGCTTTATGAGGTTGAAAAAGAGTCTTCACTCTGAAGGGGAATCATGGATAGTGCCCTTTTAAAATTTACCTTCTTGACTTGCAAAGAAGAAATGCTGTGCTTCTGCTGAAATAACTTATTTCTATTAGATGTAAATCTGAATCCTTTTGTTTTCTTATTTAATGACTAAGTAGGTCTGTTTTGCTTGGGTCTCCCTTTGCATCTAAAATTCTCATGCCGAACAATGTTTGTGCACATTAAAAATTGATTTCTGATTTTGTCATATGAAGCTCTGCAACTTCAAATTCTAAAATCTGCAGCTGACTTTCAACCAGAAGGAGATGGAACACAGACTGACTACAACCCGCTCATACTGGATGGTCATTTTACATAGCAACTAATGATGTATGTTTTTGCTTCAATCACAACACCAAAGAATTTTGTATTTTTCCTTTGTTAAACCTCTGAAACATCCAGATCATGTTGATTTGTTTACAGATTCCACGTTGACGACTTTTGGTTAGTGATTTCTTTAGACTCTTGCATTTTGAAATAAATAAAAAGCTAAATACAGTTTGTTGATCGTATTTAGGTGGACAGTACTATTTGTGCCTGTAACTTAGACACTGCCCCTTGTAAAAGAAAGGTTCTAAAATAGTGATTGTGCAGTTGAGATGCCTGTGGTGATGAATTCTTTCATTTTTCTTTTCAGAATGAAGACCTAAATGACCTCAGCAAATCCTCCTCTAACTCATGGGTACCCAGACTCTAAATATTTCATGATTCACAACTAGGACCTCATATCTTCCTCATCAGTAGATGGTACGATGCATCCATTTCAGTTTGTTTACTTTATCCAATCCTCAGGATTTCATTGACTGAACTGCACGTTCTATATTGTGCCAAGCGACAAAAAAAAAAAAAAAAAAAAAAAAGCACTGTGACACCAGAATAATGAGTCTGCATAAACTTCATCTTCAACCTTAAGGACTTAGCTGGCCACAGTGAGCTGATGTGCCCACCACCGTGTCATGAGAGAATGGGTTTACTCTCAATGCATTTACAAGATACATTTCATCTGCTGCTGAAACTGTGTACGACAAAGCATCATTGTAAATTATTTCATACAAAACTGGTCAGGTTGGGTGGAGAGAGTATTAAATATTTAACATAGGTTTTGATTTATATGTGTAATTTTTTTAATGAAAATGTAACTTTTCTTACAGCACATCTTTTTTTTGGATGTGGGACGGAGGTATACAATGTTCTGTTGTAAAGAGTGGAGCGAATGCTTAAAACAAGGCTTAAAAGAGTAGAATAGGGTATGATCCTTGTTTTAAGATTGTAATTCAGAAAACATAATATAAGAATCATAGTGCCATAGATGGTTCTCAATTGTATAGTTATATTTGCTGATACTATCTCTTGTAATATAAACCTGATGTTGAGCTGAGTTCCTTATAAGAATTAATCTTAATTTTGTATTTTTTCCTGTAAGACAATAGGCCATGTTAATTAAACTGAAGAAGGATATATTTGACTGGGTGTTTTCAAGTGTCAGCTTAAAATTGGTAATTGAATGGAAGCAAAGAAGAGGAAATCAAAGTCTTCCATTGCATATATTGTAAACAGAAGGAGATGGGTGATTCCTTCAAATCAAAAACTCTCTTTGGAATGAACAATGTGGGTGTTTGTAAATTCTGGAAATGTCTTTCTATTCATAATAAACTAGATACTGTTGATCTTTCTTCTGTCCCCTCCCCCACCACTTCTGTAAGTTTCCCGCTCTATTCCCACCATTTTTTTCTGTGCACACATTATGATGTATTTCATTTCCTGCATTGTCTTGAGAAAGATGATAAGACAAGTGAGCTCTTGCTAACCAGAAATTAAAATTCCAGTATGTGTTTTTCATTATGACCAGGGCTATGTGTCACCTTCCCTAAGACCCTTACCTTATCTCGTATTTTTTGAGAACTTCCAGTGTTACATTATTTAACTGAATGTAATTGGCCCATTTGCCTTGGTGGGTGCTAGCCTATTAGTGATTAGTTAACAAAACACAGTGTACAGAGAGCACAGAAAAGCTTAATGACCTGCTACTGAAACACCTAGCCAGCAGTGAAAATGTTAACTCTTTTCTTGTTTGGAAAGTATACACACGTCTCGGAATCTTTTCCACATGAAAAAGAAATGGCAATGAATGCATTTAAAGATATTGCTGACAGATTTTTAAATCTTTTTACCAGGGAACTTCCTAAAGGTTAAATGAATTAATGCAAATATCAGGCTCCCTCTGAGTCTGTGGGAGCCTCTACCTCTCTATCAGGAATTCACATCCCTACTATTGGAAGGAGGAACATTTTATTTCTCTAAACGCCTAAGCTCCCTGGGTGGGAGTGGGGACTACAAGGTAGGGGCCGGGGTTGGAGGGCATTGTAGTGGCTGCTGCCTCCTGATGAACTGTTTGGGGACCCCAGCTCTACTCAAAAGGGAGCGGAGATAAATGGAACCCCTCACAGTGCTGAGGCCCGTGTTACTGTTCATTCAGCCAGATGGCATGTACCTCAGACTGTTGTGCAATGTTCGTTGTTGCAGATTTTAATCATTTGCATGCTCATCAATTTCTAAGATAAATAGGGTCTAGAGTCATAAGAATCCATTGTTTTCAAGGAACTTGCAGAATTACATCATTTCCTATTAGTAGAGAGCACTACCCATTTTGAAAACCTGATATGAAAGTTGTTTTTTACTCTTTTGTAAAAAAGACTTTCTTAGTCAAACTGCCTTTTCATATTTTCAAGTATTCTGATTCATACTCTTGCTAGTGGAAGAAGAGAGCAAGCTGCCCTGCTCTTTTCCTTTGAGGACTGAAATAGTTAAAGAGAAATCAATGAACAAAGTCACTCCCAACCATTTTCCTGTAAAGCTGGTTATTATTTCTCAAGGAACCTACACTTTGAATATGTGTTACCGAGATACCTCTGCATGTGGAATTATCAACATGTTTTGGATGAGAGCAGAAATGAACAGACTGGAAAAATCTATCTCTTGGTTTCTATTTCTCTGACTTTTTGAGTCAAATAGCATAAAGGTAGAAATTCTTATTTAAGCTGCTTCTAGTGGTGCCTGAGCTGGTTTTGATGGTGGCATCAAACTACCGATTTAAAACTGGAAGTTGCTGGTACTCAAACCAAAAATTCATGCTGTGGCGACATGAAGGGTTTCCTCTGAGCAACATCAGCTGCTAAGTCCTTGTGTTCAGTTCCCATTGAGGAGAGCTGGCTTTTATCCAATTCAAAGGATTTGTAGGCCAGCCAAGGGCTTTCATTTTTAAGGCTTTTAGTGGCCTCTGGTTAACCTAGAAGTTAGTGGGTTTTTCTTCATGACACCAACCTCTCACAGCGTTCTTCCTTAGAGACTTAGGCAGAGTTTTAAAATCCTCTTTTGTGAAAAGAACAAATATGTTTCATGACTTTGATGATATCTTCATTCTGGGCAAAAGAATGGCCCTAGAACCAGCTAGGAGTGAAGAGAATCCATTAATGATCAACCACCTGAGTCAATAATGACAAATCAGTACTGATGTTACATTTGTGGGTATTTCTTGCTGACTTTCAAAGGTCAAGGACTCTCTTGACTAATCCAGTGACTGCAAAAATGGATCTACTAAAAATCATCTAGCCAGAAGTAGAGATTTTTAACCTTTCTTTCTCTGGCTTTTGTCTTCTAGCTATCATTTAAATTTGAGACATTTGAAGTATTAAGAAACAATTTTTCTGTATAGTAAGAAACAGTATTTTACAATACTGAAGCCCTGTTTTGTTCAATCTTGCATCTTGAATGCAATATACCACAAAGTCAGAAACTTTAATTTTATTTACTGCAGGTGGTTAAAAAAAGGGGGGGAAAGGGTTTCACCATCCACTGACAATGAGAGCCATGAAAAATAGTATCCATGTGCAGTCTTCCAACTGCTGGTGACAATGCCCCCATATTTGGTCTCATGCTGCTTTTGCAGAGAACTCTGTAGGTCAGTCCATCACACAAGGAGGCCATGAATCCAGACACTGTGAATTAAGACCTTGACTGGGGAGAGACATGACCCTTTCGGTAGGAATGGGAAGAAGAATGGGTGGAAGCCAATATGAAATTTCTTCTTTGCAATGACTTGACAGGGGAGTTAATGTTCCTAGGATGCCATGAATGATGAATGTTAGTTGGAGGTAATGCTATATATGTGTGTGTGTGTGTGTGTGTGTGTGTATATATATGTGTGTGTGTATATATATATGTGACGTGTATGTGTCTTTGTGTGTGTGTATATATATATGTGACGTGTGTGTGGGGTGTGTGTGTATATATAGATGAATATATACACATATATATAGATATACACATATATAGATATATATACACATATATAGATATATATACACACATATATAGATATATATATATAGATGTGTGTATGTGTATATATATATAGATGTATAGGCTTGTGAGAAACTTGAGAGGAAGAAGCATACTCTTCTAGGAATGTGAGGAAATATGACCCTGCCAAGACTAAAAGACCTCCAGACTGTGAGCTCAGTTATGGAGAAGAGAAACAGCCTCATAGTCAGTAGTACACTGAGGATAAACACTGGTGCCGTGGGTCATTTCTGAGGCAGTGCCACAGAAGACCTTTGTGGTCCTTCCATAGTTCTGTAGGTCTGTCTCCTAAGTGTGGGTAGAGAATGTGTAGCTTGTGTGTCTCCCAATACTTGCAAACAGAGCATCACATTAGGTGCAGGGAGGAGGTGGAATGATATTGGAGGTGCTTAACCCACTCGAGGAATTTATTATGAATAAAGACCTTATAATTAGCTAATATGATTAGAAAACACATGACTTAGGTGGAGAGTTAGCTTTCTTTTCTAGTCTGTCAATGACTTGCCATTTGTGACGTATACACCAAAAGATCTGGTGTTTTAGACTTCTGCCATCCACCTGGCATTTAAATCTCTCTCTGCTTATGCTGTTAACCAGTATGCCATAGGATAGGACAAATTCAGTAAACAGGAAAACTTGTCCATATTTGCATAGACATTTGTAGGGTTTTTTTTTCTTTTTCTTTTTAGAACTTCGCCATTGGCTTAAGAATGTAGT
Source organism: Hylobates moloch (assembly GCF_009828535.3). Classification (NCBI taxonomy): domain Eukaryota; kingdom Metazoa; phylum Chordata; class Mammalia; order Primates; family Hylobatidae; genus Hylobates; species Hylobates moloch. The sequence goes on from NW_026652276.1 coordinate 15,065,321, forward strand.
TCCCCAAACAATTTTTTCTTGCAAAGTACTTTCCTTACACCTCTTGGCTACAGGGTGGGCCAAATTAAACATATATGTATTTTCATTTAATGTATGTGCAGTTTGGTTTATCATCTTAAGATGGTGGTGCTGCCCCGGTGCTACTTCATCTGTGTACACAAAGACCAATGCATGGTCTGTATTGCTACCAAAACATTTACTGTATATATGTTTATAACATGTATCATGTATATATGTAATGGGTGCCAGGCCAGGTATATATTTTTTATTTAGAAGTGTTTCACTTTTCCAAGTTTTCTTTATAGTGTTATGCTTATTTTCAGTTTTTTTTTCCTGATTCTGTCTGGTACTTAGAATTGTAGTGTCTTCATCATCAATTAAAGAAAACTGTCTAATTGAATTCATGGATGTAAACGTTAGTGGTCCTTAATGTCTTTGATTGCCGGACATGAAACAAACTGCCAATTAAATTTTGCGGGGACATTTGATTGGGTAAGAGCAGTGTATGCTGTTTAACATGCTTTCCTAAATGATTTTGGAACAGATAGGTGGGCCTTATCCTATCACCCTTCAGTTGGCTTTCAATGGCCAAGTGTATAAAGAAAAAGACCTCAGTCAAGGTTTTAAGCTGCTTTTGATGGTGGTGCTGGTAAAGGCAGGGGGGAGAGGGGAGCAAAAATCCATCCTCTTGCTGGAAAGGTTTCTGTTCCCTTGATATGCATACTTGAATCTTTAGTGTGCACACAGATCTCCTAAAGAGTTTGTTCGGCCGGGTGCAGTGGCTCACGCCTGTAATCCCAGAACTTTGGGAGGCTGAGGCGGGTGGATCATGAGGTCAGGAGTTCAAGACCAGCCTAGCCAAGATGGTGAAACCCTCTCTCTACTAAAAATACAAAAAAAATTAGCTGGGCCTGGTGGCAGGCACCTGTAATCCCAACTACTTGGGAGGCTGAGGCAGAGAATTGCTTGAACCTGGGAGGTGGAGGTTGCAGTGAGCCGAGATCACACCACTGCACTCCAGCCTGGGTGAAAGAATGAGACTCCATCTCGGAAAAAAAAAAAAAAAAATGCAGATCGTCATCTCAGGGCCTGGGGCCAGGCCTGAGATCCTGCACTTCTAACCAGCTCCCAGAAGGGGCCAGTCCTGCTAGTTCTGATGACACTGAGTACCGAGGCAAAGCAGTTGGTGTTTCTCAGGCCTGGCTGCATATTAGCATGATCTGAGTGGCTTTAGAAAACACATCCATGGCCAGGCCAACTCAGGAGATGCATATTGATTAAATTGGTTGGAGGTGGGGCCTGGACATCTGTTATCATTGTTGTTACTGCTGCTGTTTTTCATGCTTCCCAGCAGATTCTAGCAAGTGGTCAGTGCTAAGAACCAGTGCTGGAAAGACTTACCCAAACTTGTCTGATTACTAGAGCTGCTATTAGAAATCCTGATTCCCTGGAGTGGTCTAGGAATGTGTATTTTTAAGCAGGTGCCTCTTCTACTTGGAAAGTTTGGGAAGTACTGATTTCTGTACAACTGGAGCTTTGTGGGTCATTTCACCACTAGAAAGGATAATAACACCGATAATTTTTGAAAATAATAAATCATGTTGCCAATATTGAAGCAGTCAAGCCCTCCCCCGCTTCTGTGAGCTATCTTGCTTAAACAACTTAAAATAGAAGATGATTGATGTGTCCTATGTTTTAGGGCAAACTCACATTATTGGACACTTTAGTATTTAAGGCTGGACATGGTGGTTCACGCCTATAATCTCAGTGCTTTGGGAGGCTGAGACAGGAGGATCTCTTGAGGCTAGGAGTTCAGGACCAGCCTGCAGAAAAATGTGAGAGCCCATCTGTAAAAAAAATTTAAAAATTTAGCCAGATGTGGTGGTGTGCACCCGTAGTTCCAGACATTTGGGAGGCTGAGGTGGGAGGGTTGCTTGAGCCTCTGAGGTTGAAGCTGCAGCAAACTATGATTACACCATCACACTCCAACCTGGGCCACAGAGCAAGATCCCATCTCAAAAAAATATTAATTAAAAACATTTAATATTATTACAAAAATTTTTATGAGCATGATGCTCCACTGAGAGTATAAAGATTGAGTTTTCCACCCTTATTTGGTGCACCAGGCTAGAGGGATCTTTTCTTTTTACCAGTGTAAGCGATATTTTTATTGTTAAGAAGCAGCACACAACATAATTTAGTAAATGCTTAAAGTCATTATTTGATCTTCACTTTATATTATCTTCCTCCATTTATACTTAAACACTGATTTTTTCCCCCCCAGTGGTATTGCAAAGCAAACATCACTCTAATCCCTTTGAAATTATATGTAAACATCAATAATTAGTATTAATTTGAGGGAAGTTTAGTTGGAATGAATTAATAGTGCAATTTATAGCATAATTGTCTTATTACCTTTACACATATACAGAAACAAAATAGCAAGTAAAATGGCAATGAAAGGCCTTCGAGAATTAATGGTCAAGGAGAATCTGTAATTACCTCACTGATTCTATTATAAACAATAGCAACATTTATTCTGCATTCATTGTAGGCTAGCCACTAGGATTTATATCAATTATTTTATTTTCCCAGCAACCCAGAGGTAGATAAGGAGTAAGTCTGTGGTCACAGGCTGCTGAGGGGAGGAGCTGCTTTCCATACTGAGGACTTCTTTTTTTTTTTCTTTTTTTTTAGACGGAGTCTCACTCTGTCGCCTAGGCTAGAGTACAGTGATGGGATCTTGGCTTGCTGCAACCTCTGCCTCCTGGGTTCAAGAGATTCTCCTGCCTCAGTCTCCCAAGTAGCTGGGATTATAGGCGCATGCCAACATGCCAGCTAATTTTTGTATTTTTAATAGAGACAGGGTTTCACCATGTTGGCCAGGCTGGTTTCGAACTCCTGATCTTAAGTAGTCCACTTGAGGGCAGGACCCCAGCCTCCCAAAGTGCTGGGATTACAGGCCTGGGCCACTGTGCTTAGCCTGAGGACTTCTTGATGGTTTATATTCTCATTGACACCGCTGCAAATTTCTGGTTTCCAAGTACTTAAAAAATAATTTTCCATTAATTAAAAACATTGTTACTCCAGCTGCCTTATGTAACAAATTCGCTGAGGAAACATCATCTCACATAAACCTGAAAGTAAAGCTCTGTCCAACTGATAACTTTCACCCTACGAGGTAACAGGGCCTTATTCTATTTATTTCCATTCTTTGTCTTGGTGTCTAGCTTAGATCATTTGTGTCAAAAGTCATTTTCTGGTTCCCTATTGGTTTTCCCAATAAGTGCACCTCTTTCAGCAACAGGATTGAAATATCTGGCTTTATTTTAGGAACACACAGGACAGTAGGTTAAATGTGAAACCCATATGAAATCCTAACAGCTGTTGTTTTAGGCATTAGGATTTATGTATTACCTCCTGTAAACCCTTTTAAATGAGAACTTCTACTATTATCTGTTAGGGATATCAATGATTAGAAAAATGGCCAAGATTGGCAATGGGAAAAATGGGAGGCGGATGCTTGCGTATCATCTGAATTGAAGAATGAGTCCTCACCTGAAGTGAATGAATGACTGAAGCTCTTCTCTGATATACACTCAGTGTTTTTCAGAGCTTTGGCTGCAGACCACCTATATCAGAGTTTCTAAAGGGCTTAAAACAATACAGATTTTAACAAGGGCTACAGGAAACTATATTAATAAATGGTTCCCCAATAACACACACACACACACACACACACACACACACACACACACACACACACACACACACCCCTTCTCTCTGAGGTCGTTCTACACCTGACCTTGGAGGAACATGTTATTGGAGTTCATTAGGCAATATCCTATCTGCTTCCATTTCTATGTTAGTTGCCCCAAATCTCAAGGACTAAAGTCCCATAATTGTAAATGTGAGAGAAGAAATGATACAGCTGGAGTTCCTCATTGCTCCTGAAAAGCAAACAACCTGTAAAGTAAAAATTAGTAAAATTTGTCTAAACTTATGTAGGAAGTAGCATGAAAATAAGGATATTAGGTAAATTTTTATATACAGCATCATACAGAATTTTCCTAATTCTATAAAATAGGCATATATATATATGCATATATATATATATGTAAATGGAAGACTCTGTTTCAAAATATTAAGAAGTGGTATGTCTGATGGCATTGTGGATAATTTTTCTTTTCTATTTTTCTGTGAATGTTTATGATAATATCTCTTTTTATCTGGAGAAAGAAAATAATAAAATATTATTTAAAAATACAAAAGGGATTGGATGAGAATCTTAGTGAATCCCCACATTTAAACTTGCTACTCCATGGTCTATAAATCAAAGATCAATTCCCTGCTATGAACCGGAGGCCAAATCGAGCCTGCTGCCTGTTTTTGTAAATAAAGTTTTATTGAAACATAACTGCACTCATTCATTTACATATTGCCTGTGGCACTATGACAGCAGAATTGAGTAGTTGCAACAAAGACTGAATGGCCTGAAAAGTAAAATACTATTTGGCCCTTCACAGAAAATGTTTGCTGGCCCCTGCCATAGATGTTTTCAAGAAAGAATTGGGGTCTGAGGCAAACCCCTTTGCCCTGGGCTTCTGAAATTCTCCTGGACCTGCTAAAAAAGCTATCCTGGAAGATGTTGGAGCTTTGTTGCTGCAATTCCAAGTGCTGTCGGACAGAGTTTATGATCCCCTCTGACTCCTTATGCAATTGATTGTTGAAGTGCTAATAGGACTTCTTAAAAGTGTTTATCTACAAACACCAGAACACTATTTTACAGCTGGGCAAGTAAATACAGTTGAGCTGAATTAGAGTAGAGCTAGGATGATTTTTTTTGTTGATGTCTCAATTTTTCTAGATTAAAAAAAAAAGTAGAAATCGGTTAGAGTGGTCCTTTTCAAATAGACATTGGGTTTCCTCAAGGGTTCACAGGAAGTTCAGAGCAAATTGTGGCACCCAGAGTAGCAGGACCTCACCCCATACGAGGGACAATAAACAGGCAGGTCTTTTCCATTCTCTTTTTCTAGCTTATGATCAGCTGCAGTGCTGAGAATAGCGATGAGTCCCAGGAACATGAATTCTGTCCAGGAAGACAGTGCACGGTAACCTATCAGAGGAGGATAAAAAATTTGGGGATTATCGGATTTGAAAAAAAGGACCATTGTTCTAAACTGAGTCATAGATAAAATAGGAAGGTATTTCCTTGGCATTTTCATCATAAAATCCCAATATCCATTCATCACGCCCTAAGGTCTAGAAGGGGACTTGTCCAAGGTCACCCAGTTGGAAAGTAGGATTCCAACTTAGTTTCATTAATAATCCAAACACATGGAAACTGAAAAAGAAACCACGTCCTTTAAAATCCTGGTATACATTTACATCACTTGGTTGTCAAAAAATGCCATGGAGAATCTCTTGATTTTCAGTTTTGATGCTCCAGGAACAACTTGTGCCCCTCCCCAGGTCCCGCTCTTCAATCCAACTTCCTTCTCCAGCGCTTCTAAAGGCTTCTGGTTGAGTCAGGATGGAAGTGCTCCTTGGCTGTCCCCTATTAACCTCTTAACACTCAACTCTTAATTAAAAGTTTTTCCCTACCCTAATGGGGTACACGCTGCTTCTCATTTGCTTTTCACAAAAAACAGAAGCCAAATACACACACACACACAAACACACACACACACACACCCTCACCCCACCCACACACACGTACAGCCAGCCACACACACATACACATTCCACCCATACACACACACCCACACACACACCCCATTCATACACATACACAATTCAAGGAGGAAATGTTAATGATTTGTCTAAAACAGCCACTTTTGTGTTTGTTTTTTTTTTTTTTTTTCATCAGCAGGGTGTTTCTGGTTTAAATTCAAAGGTTTCATTTAATTATACATCCTCCTCTCCTCCCCCCCACCACACACCAACTATTCCAGTTAGGAGAGTCCCATCCCCCATATGTGAAAAAAAAAGATGTAGAGTTCTGAGTCTGGTTTACTTCATCTGTTGAAAAATAAAGTAAGTTTGGCTGAGCTAAACAAACTTCTTCCTGAATAGAGTAACCCTCCCATTTCTGTTTGCCGAGATGTTTGACAGATGGAAATCTGACGGCGAGCATTTCTGTTAATGACCGTGTGAAAACTTCAGATCTTAGTTTTGTCTTGCCACTAACTAACTGTGACTTCAAGCAAAGCACTTCTCTTCTCTGGCTCTCCAGCTCTTTGTTTATAAAATAGGAGGGACGTCTGATCTTAACCTGGGGTTCAGAATTTTCTCAACGCTCTCAAATTGAATGCAATTTTTTTTGTGAGTGTAGCTGTGTCCATTTTTGATTCCTGGGGAAAAGGGATTGTGACTTCCAGTGAATTCACCAAGGATTCTGTGATTGCAGAGAAATGGTTTTTAAAAGCATAACACTTCATGATTTTGACATTTGACGCTAAACTTTCAGCTACGCCTCCTGAGGGGGTCAACTGAGACACCAAGTGAAGAAAGAAGTCATCCTCCTTAGGACAGCAGGCTGTGAGCCAGCATCCCTTCCAACTCCACAGTCAACAGCACATTACAGGGACAGGCAGAGAGAGGCCACAGGTTCAAGCAGGAGACGTGTTAGTTTAGCCGTTTCTTTAGGTTGTTGGTATTAGCTCCTCAAACAGGTTTATTAGAGAAAAAAGGCTGTGGTTGGGTTTTGTAGTTTGTAGTTGTAATGAAATTCTGTGTTTGAGTTTAAAAGAATCATGATTTTTGTGATTCCCTAGCAAGTTTTATAGAATTAGGGACTGCCCTAGGACAAGAATATTAGGTCAGTGAAATTTGTCTCTATTCTTTCTTCCCTCATTGCTACACCTTGGCTGAGAGTGGGTACTCCCCCTTACCAAATGCTTTCACGGGACCCAGACTCTTTCTGGAATGGAAAATACATATCTGATAAGCTTATTATTTTTTCCCAGAGGTGTATGAAATTAATGGATTAGCTCCCAGGTATTTGCCTCAAAAAGAAAACCTACCCTGAGGGAAGAAATAGAACACTTCAGCAAAAGGGGACTGATTGCTAATAGTGGCATTTTAGGTATCCGTGTGGGGACATATTTTAGGGGGAGAGTTGAGACACATTTAGCATGTTACAGACAGTGAGCCTTGGAAACTATTATGATGGAGTGGTAAAACAAACAAACAACAACAACAACAAAAAACTGTACTTTGAGCCCAGTTCAGTGGCTCACATCTGTAATCCCAATACTTTGGGAGGCCAAAGTGGAAGGATCGCTTGAGCCCAGGAGTTCGAGACCAGCTTGGGTCACATAGTGAGACTCCACTTATACAAAAAGTAAAAAAAAAAAGTTAGCTGTGTGTGGTGGTGTGTGCTTGTGGTCCCAGCTACTTGGGAGGCTGAGGTGGGAGGATCACTTGAACCTGGGAGGTCAAAACTGCAGTGGGCTATGATTGCTCCAGCCTGGGTGACAGAGTGAGACTCTTGTTTCAAAAATAAATAAATAAATAAATAAATAACTAAATAAATAAAACAAACTTTAAAATGATATAGAACTTGCATGTTTGCTAAATGAGAAAATCTGCTTTCTAAATTTTTGGAGTAATTTTAATTCTGGATAAATTCACCATGGATATACCTTTAATCTCCTTTGTTTTTGGAGACGGGGGGTCCCTGCTTGACTGGTGCTCTCAAGTCCTGTCTGAGTTCAACACCCTTTTTCTCACATCTCTGAAGTCATCTGCTATAGACAACCCCCTATTCCACCAGTACATGAAGCTGGTTCTGACCTACCCCAACATGAACCTTGCTTAATTATGTTGGCAGAAAAAGAACTGAAACAGGAAAAGAACTAAAGAATTTCCTTCTGGCTGACAAACAACTCCTTGTTGCTACTAATGGGAAATCTATTTTTACTCTTCCGTACCCCAGCGATGGAGTTGATCTTCACGACACAAAGAAACCCTCAGCCAAAAATTTTAAAAGTACAGGCCGGGTGTGGTGGCTCATGCCTGTAATCCCAGCACTTTGGGAGGCCGAGGCGGGTGTATCACTTGAGGTCAGGACTTCGAGACCAGCCTGAGCAACATGCTGACACTCCATCTCTATTAAAAAAATACAAAATTAGCCGGGCATGGTGGGAGGTGCCTGTAATCCCAGCTGCTTAGGAGGCTGAGGCAGGAGAATCGCTTGAACCCAGGAGGTGGAGGTTGCAGTGAGCTGAGATCGCGCCACTGCACTCCAGCCTGGGCGACAGAGTGAGATTCTTTCTCGGGGGGAAAAAAAAGTACATTACTCGTTGGAGATGATGAGCTCAAAATATCTTCTCTGAGAACCTACACTACAGCATGTCAGGTAAGAAGCCTGCGCAATGTGTGCTTGTTCCATAAAAATGTTGAGCCGCCAATGAAACCATAATCAACCGTTGAAGATTTTCACCAATGATGACCATGCCATTGAAATCTGCCATCTAATTTTTTTTTATCAGTTATGGAGAGATGAGTTTATATTCTCAAAATGGGCTTTGGCATTGAAATGAGGCAGCCCTAGGCCAACCTGGAAATTCCACTAACTCACGAAGAGGCCATGGGAAAATGGCTTAACCTCTCCATGCCATAGTTTTACCATCTGCAGCGTGGGGATGGTGACACCCTGCAGAGGTCTGGGAAGTTATGAAAGGTACCCCGCCATAGGCAAAGCATTCTGAAAATGCTTCATCCATAGCTGGCCCTCAGTACGTTGTGGGCATTACATAATAATTTTAATTCTAAACAACTTTACAACTTTTGGACAAAATCTCTTCCTTCATTCCAGTTTGCTCTACCTTTTTGTAACTGTGAAGTTTAAAAGGCCTTAGACAGGAGGAGAAATTCCTTGCTTGTAGTCCTTATCCTATCTTTCTCATAAAAAAGAAAAAAAAAAAAGGTGTTCAAAGAAAGTTCAGAATGAAGCCAAGATGGGATTTTTGTGATCATGGCACTGCTTCTCAGAACCGCACCCATACAGTTTTCTGAGCACCAAACTGATCCTGATGAGGAAATGGGAAGTTAGGAATAAGGAACAAACCAGCTAGTTCTATCTTTAATTCTAACTACTGCATTGCTTCCTCCAGACAGGAGCTGCATCTAGAAACTCCCATTAATCCAGGCTTGCTAACTTTTAAGGCACATTCATATATGATTCCAGATTCTGTCACTCTCACACTTCTTGCTCATTTAAGTGCTACTGTGTTGTTCTGAACCAGGAGTGTTCTTTTGGAGATGCTGGTCCATTAGAAAATACCTCATACACCATTTTGCCACTGGGGTTGGCCAGGTTTGAGTTCAGTTCTTTTTATATTTCAGATCGAAATGTAAGAAGAAAAATATTTAAGAAGAGCCTGTTGTTTCTCTTTCATTGGTGGGTTGGGTTCCCCTCACCACAGTGTCTTTAAAGAAGGGAGATCGGCAGGGAGGGTGTCCTGAGAAACCCTGCCAATCCAGGCTCTGTTACCCAGATGAAGGGAGCGCCCTGAGCGTGAGGAAGGAGCCTGGAGCCTTGAACAGGGCTGCACTGGGCAGGCCTTGCCCTCTGCCTCTTCCTCCTGTCTTGTTTCTTACCTTCCCCTACTGTCTTTCATTTCTCTCTCCCTCCATTTTTAGGCGGGGCCAACCTTCCACAGCAGTATTTTTAGTTGTCATATGGCAACATCAACTCGTTTCTCTCCTTGCTTCTCTTTCCCTTTACCAAGGATGTGTGACGATTTTCCTTCTTGTGTGTCCAAGGGCGTTGGGGAACATTGTGCGCTTATATTTAACCCCTTACATTTCCCCGAGGTGCTTTGTTCATTGCACATGATCTTTTAATTCTTTCCAGGCTGTGTGTTTTGTCCAGACTGCAGCTTTCTGGGGCTTGGCCTGCCTCCGTGTTTTGGGGAAGCTTATTGCTTCACAGTGAGACCATCTGACAGTTGTTATCTGCGACCTGAGAGACAGAACTGCCAGCAATGAGTGCCAGAGGCAGTGAAGAGTTGTTCCCCTGCAACACCTCCCAGTTCCCCAGCCCCCCACCGCCATCTGGGACCACCCGAGGAATGAGACCAGTGTGACACCAAATGTTCACAGGAGGATGGAAAATGTCCCCACACACCAAGGTCAGCCTCAGTCTGGACTTGAGTCCCTGACAGTGGGGAGAACCATCAGACTCATCTGCGTGGATGTCTGTCTGCGGTGATATTCCCTGCCTCCCTCCTTCCTTGCTCCCTCCAGCTCTCCTGCCTTCTCTCTCTTCTTTTCAGTCTTCCTTCCCTGTCTCCACCTCTACCTCTTGCAAAAATCTGTGGGCTGGCTGCTGGGTAGCATCTCTCCAGGAGGCAGATATGATTCTGAGTACGACCCAGTGAACCATGCTTCAAGGAGATTTCCAGCCACACTGAGGATGAAATCCATGCTCTTTATCAGGGCCAACTGGGCCCTGCAGGGTCTGGCCCTGCCTATATCTCTGCGTCCCACACACCATGTTTTCCTTTGCTTACTCTGTTGTCAGTTCATTCCGCGCTCAGAGGCTTCCCATTTGCCGTCCTGCCCCCACCTCTGGGATGCGCTGGCTGTAGAATTTCTCATAGGTGGTTGCTTCCCTTTTATCCTTGTCTCAGCCCAGAAGCTCCCTTCCCAGGGGCCTTCCCTTATCTCCCCTGGCCTCTCTCACTCTCTGTTGCATATCTTGTTTTCGTTTCTTCACAGGACATCTTTATCTGAAATTATCTCTGCATTTATTTGTTTGCCTGTTTATTTGCTGCCTTTACCCCTAAAACTCTTTTTTTTTTTCCATGTCATCAACCAGTGCCTGACACATAGTTTGTCCTCAATAAATACCTGTTGAATGAATGGATAAATAAACACATTAGCAGGGGGCATAAGAAATAACAAAAATAACATCACTGGTAATGATAGCAATAAAAATGATTGAGTTTTTTCTTTTTGTTGTTTACTAAGCACTGTCCTCAAAACAATTATGAGAGAGAGGATAATTTTATATTTTGCCAAAACAAAAAATAGAGGCTCCCAAGAGTTGGTATTTTCCTAAGGCCACCCACTTAGTGAGGGATGGAACTGGGATCTTTCCTCAGACAGGTCTGACTCTAAAGCCAGCAGACTTTCTTCCCTCTTGACCGTGACATGTACCACACGTAAACAACTATAATATAAGACAGAAAGAGATAAGCCTCATGAGAGGTACAGATAAAACATCATGAGAATTCAAAGGAGGAAGAAGTGGCCTCTGGACAAGGGTTCGTGACAAGGTGATTTTATTTTTCTGAACTATGGTGAGGGGATCTGGACTGTTGGAGGGGGAATGTGAAATCCCAATGCATGTTAATAGAAAAGGCCAGAAGGCTCTCATGTTGTATGTGTCTGTCATTATAGTAGAGGATGGTATAGTAGAGAGAAAGACAAAGTGAATTTAAATTCTATTCAAACGTAGTAGTTGTAGTAGGAAGTATTTTCTTATTGTGTACAGTCCTGACTTGGATTCTTATTTAAAGACAAAAGCGCACATCTGTATGTGTTAGAGTAAGAGTTTCATATACACATCCACAATCTCACGTTTCTGTTCAAGCGACCTTATTATTAATATACAAAAATGCATTTTCCCATTGAGTCACATTTTAATTTCAGATGTAGTCTAAATGTTCCTAAGCCTGTCCAGCCCGGGGGCTCCCATGGACCACACTACCACTTAAATCCAAGTTTTAGTGATTCACTCTCCCTACCTATGCAAATCAGTCGGACTTATACCCCCCTTTCTTTTTCTTTTTTTTTGGGTGGGGGCAGGGGACACATACTTTCTCTCTGTCGCCCAGGCTGGAATGCAGTGGTGCAATCTCCTAAGATTCCTTGAGGTCAGGAGTTCAAGACCAGCCTGGCCAACATGGTAAAACCTCGTCTCTACTAATAATACAAAAATTAGCTGGGCGTGGAAATTATCTCCTTTCCTAAGATTTTTATCCTAGGAAAACAAGGAGGGTTTGCCACTGTAACGTTTATAAATGTAATTTGTTACTTTAATAGACTAAAGAAGAAAAATCAGGTGTTTATCTCAAGAGATGCAAATAAAACTTCCTGTATGTGTTAATAGTCATTTACTATGTGGTATGGTTTGGCTCTGTGTCCCCACCAAAATCCCATGGAGAATTGTAATCCCCACATGTTGTGGGAGAGACTTGGTGGGAAGTGATTAGATCATGGGGACAGTTTCCTCCATGCTGTTCTCATAATAGTGAGGAAGCTCTCACAAAATCTTGGTGGTTTAAAAGTGGCAGATTCCCCTGTGCACTCTCTCTCCTGCCGCCTTGTGAAGAAAGAGCCTGCTTCCCTTTCACCTTCTGCCATGATTGTAAGTTTCTTGTGTCTTCCTTGCCATGTGGAACTGTGAATCAATTAAACCTCTTTTGTTTATAAATTACCTAGTCTCAGGTATTCTTTATAGCAGTGTGAAAACGGACTAAAACATTCTGAAAAGAGTAGTAGTCCTACAGGATTAGAAAGAATTTCTTTAAATTATAGTTCTCACCAATGCCTTAAGGAGCAAAACACAAAACAAAACCAAAGGTGTATACAGTGGAAAAGAAGGGTTAAATTGTTATTATTTGTTGATGGTATGATCACAAATCTGAAAAAATTAAAAACTGGAAAAATTTTTAGAAAGAATAAGAGTTTAATAAGACTGCTGGATACAAAATCATTCTCTAAAAATCAATAGCATTTCACAACAATATCCAACTAGAAAATGTAATTAAAAAAACACCCCATTCACAATGAGAACAAAAGTATAAAATTTCTAGGAGCTAGCTTAACCAAGAATCACAAGATCTTTATGGAGAAAATATTAATAAAAGACATGAAAGATATTAAGAAAAATGGAGAAATACCTATGCTCTTGGTTGTGACAAATTTCCCTATAATTTCAGTGCAAACCTAATCAAAAGTACATTTTTATTTTATTTTATTTTATTTTATTTTATTATTTTATTTTTCTGAGATAGAGTCTCACTCTGTCGCCCAGGCTGGAGTGCAGTGGTGCGATCTCGGCTCACTGCAACCTCCACCTCCTGGATTCAGGTGATTCTCCTGCCTTAGCCTCCCAAGTAGCTGGAACTACAAGCATGCACAAGCATACCCAGCTAAGTTTTGTATTTTTAGTCGAGGCGAGGTTTTACCATGTTGGCCAGGCTGGTATTAAACTCCTGATCTCAAGTAATCTGCCTGCCTCGACCTCCCAAAGTGCTGGGATTACAGGCATGTGCTATTACGCCTCGCCATAGCCATACATTTATATTTTTAAAAATAAGCTTAATAAACTTATCCTAAAATGTACATGGAGGAATAAAATTATATAACTTATAAATTATTAAGTCAGTTTAAAAAAGGGGACTAGAAGTAAGACTTGTCCTATAAAGTATTATTACATACCACACAGACAGTAATAAAAAAGAAATATTAATACCAGTCATACCAATAGAACAATGACACAAATAAAGAGCTCAAGGCCAAAGCCTTGAATGTATGGTCCTTAATAAATTATATTTAAAGATGAAGTTCCTGTATTAGTCAGAGTTCTCTAGAGAAACAGAACCAACAGGATGTGTGTTTATATAGAAAGAGATTTATTTGAAGGAATTGGCTCATGAGATTATGGAGGTTGGTAAATCTAAAATCTGCAGGATGGGACTGCAGGCTGAGGACTCACAGAAGAGCCACCAATATTGCAGTTCAAGTCCATAAGCAAGAATTCTCTCTTGCTTATGGGAGGTGATCCTTTTGTTCTATGCAGACCATCAACTGATTGGATAAGGCCTACCTACATTATGGAGGGCAACCTGTTTTAATCAAGGCCACCAATTTCAATGTTAATCTCATCCAAAACACCACCACAGAAGTATCCAGAATAATGTTTGATCATATATTTGGACTCAATGGCCCAGCCAAGTTGACATGTAAAGTTAACCTAATATTATAACTACATATCCAATTAAGGTGGTAGTAAGAAAACTTGGATAAAAATACAACTGGATCCTTCCCTGATATCTCAAATAAAGGTGGATTCTAAATAGATTTAATTAGAAAATTAAATCTAAGAAAAAACTCTTAAGTTAATAGAAAAAAAAATAGAAAAATACCTTTGTTACCTAGAGCCGGGAAAGATTTTTAAAATAAAACTTCAAAAGCATGATCATAAATTTTAAAAATCTGAGAAATTTGATTAACTCAAAATTAAGGATTCCTGTTCAGCAAAGATCATTATGACTAAAGTGGATAGAATAATGACATAATGAGATATCTTTGCAAAATCTAAAGCTAAGGATTAATACCTGGATTAATCAAGAAATCCTTGAAAATAAAGAAAAATACAGCAAGTTCATTAGAAAAGTGGGCAAAGGATATGAAAAGATATAATACCTGTGAGGATGCCCCCAAAACTAACCAGTAGCTGAAGAAAATTCAAAATTGAAATAACAGTGGTATATCAGTGTGCTCCTGCTGGACTGACAATAATTAGAAAACTAAATAATCAGTGGATTTTGGGGAATAAAAATCCTTACATGCTGCTGTTGGGAGTGTAGATTGGTCAGCTATTCCGGAGTACAATCTGGCACTACTTGGTCAGATTAAATAGACACATAGGCTATAATCTAGCAATTCCATCAAATGAATTCTCACATATGTTCCTTAGGAGTCGTGGACAGGGGTCAGATTAAATAGACACTTAGGCTATGATCTAGCAGTTCCACCGGATGAAGTCTCACATGGGTTCCTAAGGAGCCATGTGCAGTGGTATTAATTACATAACCACTTGTGGCAAGGTCGCCCATCACAGGAAGAATAGTGATGTCAAATCAAGTGGATCCACTCCTTCGAGTTGACTGCACCAATGAGAAGCTATGGATTAGATATTCACAAAGTGACTTGGATGAATCTTAAACCATAGTGCCTGAGGGAAAAGGTAACAAATAGAATGATGTTTATAACAGTGTCATTTGTGTAAATAGAAGAATGAATGCACTTTGCAGGTTTCAGAGATTTTTTTAAAATATACATTACACATATTAGAATGGTTGCCTATATAAGAGGGAAAGAGAATGGAAGGGAAAAGAAGGTAAAAAAATATGTGTTTTTAAAAGTAAAGACATGGAGCCTTGTGAAATGAATAGTAATACTGTGTCATGAATTAAGGGGCATGTATGACAAACCCAACCTTCTGTACCCGAGGCTTAAAAAACAAAACTAAACTAAAATAAAAACAGGCCCAATTCTATAAACAAAATACAAGTTTGTGAAAATGAAACCTCGGAAAGCCCCTGGCCCTGGTTTCATAAAGTTCTCCTAAACCCTCACAGGACAGATAACTCCAGTGTTACCCAGGTTGTGTTATGGCAGAGTAAGGGAAAGCTCCTAAATGATTTTTTTATGAGGCCAGGATAATACTGACTTCAAAACCTGACAGAGCAGAAAGAGAATGCCCATAAGCAATATTACATGGCTATCAATGCAAAAATCCTATATAAAATATTGGCAAATAGGCTCCAGTAACACATAAAAGAATAATTCACCATGATCAAGTGGGGTTTATTTTAGAAACATAAGCATAATTTAAAATCAAGAAGTTTAACATAATTTAGCAAACCAGTAGCTGAAACTAGGAAGGTCATTTGTCCAAATATACACATAAAATATTTTCGATAATATTCAACATACGTTTTTTAAATGAAAAAGATCCTTTAGTAACATAGAAATAGGAGCTTAACACACACACACACACACACACCATACACACCCCATACACACACCACCAAACCCACACTCCCACACACACACCATGCACACATCACCACACAACACACACACACCCCACATACACACACCACACACGCACACACATGCCATATACACACATCACACACATACC
>NW_026652276.1:15081672-15129311 GCF_009828535.3 Hylobates moloch
ACACACACACACACCCCACACACACACACACCACATCCACACCACACAGGCCATCATTATGCCTAGTGGAGAAACACTGGAAGAATTCCAGTAAAGATGAAAAGATATCATTAAATGTTATGTATAAGATTATAACATATGTAACATAACTATATTAGGAGAATCAATAGCCTTTTTATAGATATTCGAAACCAGTATGAAAGTATGATAGAAAAGATACCATTTAAAATAGCTTCTAAAAAGATAAATTACCTATGGGTAAATTTAACAAGTAATATGCAAGCCAAATGTGAGAAAAACTTATAAATTCTGAGGAAGACAACATAAGACTGAAATATATAAAAAGACACGCCACATTTTGGGTCTGGAAGGTACAACCTCATACCGGTGTCAATCCTCCTTAAATTAACCTGCGCATTTAATATTGTCCCAATGAAAATACCAATTGTTTTGTTTTCCTATGTAGGAATTTTTTTTCTAACGTTTACATGGAAAAGTATGTAAGTAAAAATAGCCAGAGGATTTCTGTCAGGAATGAATAATGGGGGAAGGGCTAACTATAAAAAACTAAAATACATTTACGTAAATTTTGTTTATGAATGAAGGGGCATTTCAAATCCATGGGGAATATATGGTTTACTCTATAAATGATTTTTCACCTATCAGAATGGCAAAAATTTTAAAAAGTTAAAAACACAATGGGTTGTCAATCCTTCCCTGCTGAAGAAAGTGTAAATTAGTATGGTATGAAAAGCAGTTTGGCATTAGGTATCAACATTACAAATACACATACCTTTGATTCCACAATACTGTCTCATGAATTTTACGCAGTAGATACACTTGCCAATGGGAGTACGCACACGATTTTTCACTGCAGTATTGCATGTAATAAAGAAGGACTGGAAACCCGTCTAGTCATCAGTGGGACTAATTATACAAATGATGATACATACACACAATGAAATGTTATATCCTTATAAGGACGAGAATGAGGAAAATCTTTGTTATTGATGTGGAAAGCTCTCCAAGATGCAACATTTGAAAAAAGCAGCGGGCAGAAGACAGTGCGTTGTATAGTATCAGTGTGTAGAAGAGGAGGAAAAAGAGATCTGTTTTGTTACCTTGCACATATAAATTTATAAACAGTGTCCAGAAGGGTAGTAAGAAAGTGAAATCATGGCTACTGGTGTGTACCTGTTTTGGGAATCACCAAGAGATTTGGAACTGGGATGAATGAAGGCTTTTTACAGTATACCCTTTTGTACGCTTTCTCGTTTGAGTCACGTTGATGTATTACCTATTCAAAAAATCAAATAGATAACTTAAAAAGGAAGTTAAAAATTCTGTGCTAATATGATTATATGTACTCTCACTCTAAGCGATAATCTTTAAAATGTTCTTTTCTGGTACAGTGTTGCACTCAATTGAAAATAAATGAATGGACACAATCATTTTGAAATTGTAACCATGGGACTTTTTGTTTGGAGTTGATTTTAATGATCATCTGATGAAATCCCAAGTAAGTGGTCTTTCTCACCTATTGTCAGAGTTGGGCTAGAATTTAGGGGTCTTGCTTCTTCCTACTGATTCACTGAATTTGTAGGATTCATTTTCTGCCATTTTGACGACCCCATTTTTACTTACTTGGCTCTTCCTTAGTGTTCATGGTGTAATAACTACTCCATGGGTCTTCCAAGCTTTTTCCCTGAGTGTAAAATTAGATCCCCAAATTTCATGACCAAAGGCTGGAATGACAATCCAACTTACCTGCATACAGAAACATTTTGCTTGGGGTCTTATCCTGAAATTGTGTGTATATAACTCCAGTAAATTGAAATTTAACTGCTGAAGCCAAGAATTTTTGGCAATGTGGAAGCCCTGTGCAAGCTTTCTGTTGTTTAGAATAATAATTAATAATAAAGCTAACATTTATTGGGCTCTCTCTATAAGCAAGGGATTGAGCTAGGTGCTCTACATGCATTAACTGATTTAATCTTCACAGCAATCTTATAAGACAGACTACCATAAAACCTATTTTACAGAGGAAGAACCTGAGGCTTATAGAAGTTAACTTGCTCGAGTTCAGAACTGGCCATAGTGGAACGAAGTTGCAGACACAGAAATCCTGACCCCAAAAGCACATTTTTCATTATTTTTCAGCTGTCTCTATCATAAGATGTTTTTCTTACATCTCTGAAGACTACTTTTCCTTCCCCTTTTCTCCTCTCACCCCTACTGAATTAGAAATTTCTTTGTGCTTTCATGAATTTCTGAATGCAACGAGCTCTGATGGCAGCTTACCAACAGCTGTCTTTCTTAACACTTTATCTAAGACTTCACTTAAGAAGGACTGAGAATACTGCAAGGATATTTCTCTTTGCCAAGTACCCAAATTTTAGCAAAAACAATTCTGTGTAAAAATATTTTTGTTAACATATGCCTAATGTAGGTTGTAGCCATAAGACCAATATTTTCATTTGTACAGATATTTTTCCTTAGAGAAATTAGTTATTAAATGTTGGAGTAACTCAAATGCATTAAAAGTTACACATGACTTTTAAAAGAAATATCACTTGTATTATTTTCAAGTAAAAATAGTAAGTCAAATAGAGGCAATAATTTGTTGCCTTATAAGGACCTTAGGTTGTCTCTTTCAATACATAGGATGATTTGTAATGTACGTATAAATAATACTTTAATTTTAGTAAGTAATAGCTATTTAAGGTGTTTAAATACTTTTCTTTAGTGGCATATTTTTGCCAACTCTTATTTATAAAAATATAATTTATGTCCTTATGCAACAGGATGCTGACCTGGAATTTTTAATGCAGTGTCAAGATACAATAAATGCTCACACTGCATACAAAAATCACTCAAAATTGACCAAATACCTTATTTTAACAGCAAGAATGATGAAGCTCTTAAAATAAGACATAGGTATAAATATTTATGACCTTGGATTAGGCAGTTATTTCTTACATATGACACCTAAAGCACAAAGAAAAAATAGATAAATTAGACAACATCAAAATTTAAAACCTTTGTGCTTCAAAGAATACTACCAACAAAGTGAAAAGACAACCTACAGTAAAAGATAAAATATTTGTAAATCATGTATCTGATTAATCTAGTATTCAGAATGCATAAAGAACATTCAAGTCAACAATAAAAAGACAAATTACCCAATTAAAAATGAGCCAAGAATTTGATTAGACATTTCTCCAAAGAAGATATATGAATGGCCAATAAGGATATGAAAAGATGTTCAACATATTAGTCATTAGAGAAATGCCAATCAAAATCACAAGATTCTACTTCACACCCATGACAATGCCTATAATAAAAAAGACATACAATAACAAGCATTAGCAAGGATATAGAGAAGTCAGAATCCTCATACCTTGGGGTTGTAAAATGGTTGCAGCCATTTAAAAAACAGCCTGGCATTTTCTCAGAATCTCAACATAAAGTTATCATGTCATCCAGCAATTCCATCCTAGGTATATACTTAAGAATTGAAAACGTACATACACACAAAAACTCTTATGTATTATTTACAATAGCCTCATAATGAAAACAACCCAATGTCCATCAACTGATGAATGAATAAAGACATGGTGGTATACCTATACTATGGTATTACTAGGCCATAAAAAGGAATGAAGTTATGACTCACGCTACAACATAGTGAAACTTGAAAATATTGTGCCAAGTAAAAAATCACATATGATTCTATTTCTGTGAAATGCTCATAATAAGCAAACCCATAGAGACAGAAGGTAAATTAGTATTTGTCAGAGGCTGTGTCGAGGAAAGAATGGGAGTGACTGCTAATGGGAATTGGGTTTCTTTTGAAGACTAAATAGTGGCAATGTTTGCACAATCTCATGACTACACTAAAATCCACAAATTGTGCACTTTAAACAGGTGAATAAATTATAATTTCAATTTGTAAAGGTGCTATACATATTAGATAGCAAATTTATCAATGAGAAGGTAGTCCATATGCATATTTTCAAAAGATATATTCTAGAGCCAGTTATGTATCTCTTGGATATTTTACTCAAATGACCTTTGCCTAGATGAAGAACATAAAAGGGTCAAGAATATGGAATTTTGTAGATGATTTGTCAGGAGGATTTTGTGGAGAGAGCTTTGCTGGAAGCCCCAGCCTTCTTCAAGAGCTGGGATTTAGGATACTTTTTGAGCTAAGTCTAATCTCACTCAAAGAACTGTGTTCCCCAGCAGTCATAGGCACAGTGGTCACAGGTGCCTGACACAAACCTAAGGATCCAGCTGTGGAGTGTCTTTCTGACAGATGAAGGAAGGCTTGCTCTTGAAAAAGTTGTATTTGGTGTAACCCAGGAGCAGGTTTCCAAAGTCCCTACACGTGAGAGACAGTGTCAGCTTGAAACATCTCTTATTCCCAGAGGGCATGGGACCACTTTATGACAGTACTAAGCACGTCAGAACTTTTTGCCTGGTTACCTTTCCTCCTACCCTTTTTGGAATTTGGCGAGGCCAAAAACAGCAATTGATAAGTCAGAGAGGCATTAAGGGCCAAAAGAGAATGGAGATCACCCAACTCCCCATTTCAAGTGGTCTCAGCCAGGCTTAGGGAAACTAAGTGGCTTGTTCAAGATCACCTAACCAGCTACTGGTGGAGCCAGGATTCTTTTTCAGAGCCCTTAGCCAGGCCGCTGTACAGAGAGAGATGGTGGACTTCTCTTCTGTAGACATTGATATTTTTGATTCCTAGCAGTTAATTTAGGGCAGTCAAAAGGCAGGGCACTGATGTAATACAGAAGGAAGAGCATTTGTGTTAAGGGAACAGGAAGGAAGCCCAGCTTTGTGTGCATCCACAGAATCACTCCGTATTCATCCACTTTTATGATGCTCATAAAGACATACCAGAGAGTGGGTAATTTATAAAGAAAAAGAGGTTTAGTGGATTCACAGTTCCACGTGGCTGGAGAAGGCCTGACAATCATGGTGGAAGGCGAAATGCACGTCTCACAGGGCAGCAGGCAAAAGAGAGAATGAGAGCCAAGCAAAAGGGGCTTCCCCTTATAAAACCATCAGAACCACCCCCATTTATCTCACATTGGGTTCCTCCCACAGCATGTGGGAATTATGGGAGCTACAACTCAAGATGAGATTTGGGCGGAGACACGGCCAAACCGTATCACACTCCAATCTCCCAGCCTTTGGGGAAATGTTCATGTATGCGGAGGGTCTTTTCAATCTTCCAGCTCTGCCTTCCAGCAAGTTAAACACTTTCCTTTACAAAGATGAAAGAGAAAGAGGAAGCTCTTGCCATGTTAGTAACACAAAGCTAACAGTTTCATGGACCACAAATGCTTTTTTACCTATAAAAGGAAAAATAATTTTAATTGCCTTTATATTCTAGAAAAGCAGCACTATTTCTAATTGGTACATTGAGCAATTATGTTTAAACTAGATTTAGACAACACAGGCCAATAAAACCAGTTAAATAAGAAATTTTAGTGTGCAAACACCAATCTAATCTGATCCTCTCACTTTACAGGTGAAAGCATTGTAAGTTAGATGTGAAGTATCAAATGTGAACTTATCTAAATCTAAGACCAGCCTGCCTTCTACCACCCAATGCTGCCAGAAGATATGAAGTGCCCAGAATGAGGCCAAACGCTGTTTATCAAATGTCTTGAGCAATTTTCTCAAACCTCTTACTCGAAGTCAACTTGACTCAAACAACAGGACTTGGGTTACAGTGGCTAAGACCATTTTGTCTTCTATCTTTTTTTCCCTCCTGTTGAAGATAAGTGAGAGAAATGTTATACATTGCCATTGATCTGTGGACATCATCATAGCACTGTGATTTTGCCTCTGTACACCTACATGGTATGGCGATAAAGGGAGAGGTGGTTTAGAACTGCACCATCATAGTAATAGGTGAATTTGCAGTTTTTCGCTTTGCTACCTGCTGTTGAGGAAAACCAGAAAATTTTAATGAGCTTTGAGATGTGTGGATGTTGTGCCGGTCCTCTGCCGGACCCCAAGAGGGGTGGCACCATGTTTGAGACGCTGAAGAAGAGACCCAAGACAGTGAATGAAACATAGGGTTTACTGAGGGAATTTACATCCATGGCTAGTCCAATGCAGCAGGTTGAACAGAAGAACCACTATCCTTTGTAAAAAGCATGCAGTTTCTACAGCATTTTCACTTAGCACCCTCCACCTAGCAACCTCCATTTAACTCAAAACAGAGGGCCTCAATCCCCTGTACGGTCTGCATTCCAACAGATGGGCCAAGGATTCAGATGTCCTTCATAGACAAGGTGTGAAACTCCGGGTTGGACGCTCCTGAATTCCTTAGCTCAGGACTCTAGACACACATTCTCCTTAAGAACATAGGGCCATTCTCAGGGTCTGCTTCAGTTAGGGCTGCCAGGTGCCTCTGTTATACAGTGGACACTACTGAAAACTGCCTTTTACTTACACTTTCCTCCAAGCCTATAGGCCAAGGGTGAGAAGAAGTGAGAAGCAAGCCTTCTAGCAGATAGTGGTGGCATTTGATTGAGCAGCTGTTGGCCTTCTTTGTTCACAAAGCACCTAATGACCATGTTCACTACTTACTTAATAAAAAGGAAAATGTGGCTCTGAAATGAATGCAGAATAAACTAGCTGTTATTTATGAATAGGTATGAGTCTGTGTATTCATTTCCTATGGCTGCTGAAACAAACTTGCTGGCTTTAAACAATATACCTTTACTCCATTAGCGTTCTGGAGGTCAGAAGTCTAGAATCAGTTTCACTGGGCCTACATCAAGGTGTCAGGAAGGCCATGTGACCTCCAATTCCCTAGGGCAGAATCCATTTCCTTGCATTTTCCAGCCTCTAGAGTGTTTCTTCCATTCCTCTTGTTGTGGACCTTTCCTCATCTTCAAAGCCAGCAGCATTGCATCTTGCCTCAGTCTTCATATTGCCTTCATCTGGAGGTAAATCTACCTATCCCTTACAAAAACACTGTGATAACATCTAAGGCTCACCTTGGCAATTCAGGATAATCCTCCCATCTCAAGATTCTTGATTTAATCATACCTGCAAAGTTTTTTTTTGCCACATAAAATAACATTCCCAGGTTCTGGAGGTTACATCCTCAACATATTTTGGGGACCATTATTCAGCCAACCACCATTTGCAAGATCAAAAGCTTCCTCACAGGTACATCTGAGCCCCTCTTTTAAGGCATAATTCATTCTACCACTGGGTATAATCACTGTGCCAGCAAGCTGTGGTATTCTAGAGGCCCCAAGGAGGAGTTCATCTACTTTCCTGAAGGCCTAATTTATACTCACAGAGGGACTTGAGAACCAGGTTAGATTTTTATCCATAACTACTACCACTACTTTATATTCAATCTGCACGACTATCTGGAGTAAGCAGTGTTTGCCTGAGTTTGTGTGGAAATGGAGGGAAAGAAAAGAAAGATGGTTTTTGATCCCTTTCTCTTCTCTTGCGCCCTTTACTTTTCCAAATGCAAATCTAATCCTCTTGTAGGAGCACTGACCAGAAGCCCACGCTGGCTGGGATCCTCCAGGGATCCTGTAGGAGGCTGTGGGCTTGGCTACTTTCCACTCCACAACATAGAGCCCCATCTGTGACACTGACTAGTACATTCCCTCTCAGGCTTCTTGGCATGAGCCCTTAGATTTAAGCTAGGAGTGCATGTGATCTATGGTGCTAGGGATGCTATATGGAGGAGGGGTGAGTGAGGCCTATAGTTGGATATTGTGAATTCCAGATGATGTCAAAGAACTAGCTTAATGCTTAATATGGTTTGGATGTGTCCCTACCTAAATCTCATCTTGAAGTCCCAAATGTTGTGGGAGGGACCCAGTGGGAGGTAACTGAATCATGGGGGCAAGTCTTTCCCCTGCTGTTCTCATGATAGTGAATAAGTCTCACGAGATCTGATGGTTTTTCAAAGAAGAGTTCCTCTGCACAAGTTCTCTTTTTGCCTGCTGCCATCCATGTAAGACATTACTTGCTCCCATATGAGACATGACTTGCTCCTCCTTGCCTCCTACCATGATTGTGAGGCATCCCCAGCCATGTGGAACCATGAGTCCATTAAACCCTATGTTTTGTAAATTGCCCAGTCTCTAGTATGTCTTTATCAGCAATGTGAAAACAAACAGATACAAGGCTTAAGTACCCGGGCTCTGGAGTTAGATTGCCTGGGTCTAAATCTGGACTGTATGATCTTGGGCAAGTTGGAAAACCTTGGAATGTCTCAGTTGCCTTATCTATAAAATGGAGACAATTGCATTTCCTAGTTCTAGGGTTGCTGCAAAGATTGAACGAGATAATCTGAGCAAGCTTTCAGCATGGTGCCTGGCATCTAGAAGCACTCAACTCATGATGGCTCTTGTGGATAATGTGTCCCACCATGGGGACTCTTAGGACATGGATTTGCTTGTTGATTCACCAAGGTTATGCTGACAATATGTGTATGAGAAAAAGTGTACTGAGTCTCATCTTTAGTCTTGTGGACAGAGACTATTTACAGGAGGCAATGCTACGAGGAAGGGAGAAATGTATAAAATTTAGACCCAAACTTCCTGGTACATAGCATCTGAAAGAGATGATAAAATAAATATAAAAGTTTTTTGTTTTTTTTTTTATAATTGTCACAAGACTAAGGCAGCTGGGTCATACTGTAAGAACTGAGAGGAAACCAGAGGGATCTGGGGCTGTGGGAAGGAAGGACAATTTCCTACAGAATGCGGTGCTCCAACAACTTGTACATCTCTGTGCATGCCATTTTTGGATTGTCTGAATTTGTTTCCTTTTGTGATTATTTAGTGTCCATGTATAGTGAAGGGTGCTACATGGAAAGGTGACTGGAAGCCAATTCCACAAGGACAGAGCTTGCTGACTTGCAGGCCTCACAGAAGAGTGTTCAGTAGGACCACCAGCCAGAGCAGTTGGCTTGTCCAGAGAAATGTCTTCCCATCTCCTGCCTGAGCCAGGAAGAGGTGGATGTAACAACCTGAAAACTGAGTTCCGAAGCTAAGTAGGAAAAGGAGGCTGATGAAGGTGTCTACCCATTCACTTCACTTTCCTGTGTCCAGGAAGTTGCCTTACTCTCTCAAGCTCCTGGGATGGCCTCTTCAAATCAGGGTGACTGTATTAGTTTCCCAGGGCAAAGTGCCACAAACTGGGTGGCTTAAAACTGAAACGTATTCTCTCACAGTTCTGGAGGACAGAAGTTCCAAGTTAAGACTTCAGCAGAGTGGTTTCCTGCTGGAAGATCTGAAGGAGAGTTCCACGCCTCTATCCTGGCTTCAAGTGGCTGCTGGCCATCCTTGGTGTTCCTTGGCTGGTGGCAGCACAGTCGCCAGTCTCTGCCTTCATCTTCGCATGGCCTTCTGCCCTGTGTCTCTGTCTGCATCTTTCTGTCTTTTTTTTTTTTTTTTTTTTTTTTTTAGACAGAGTTTTTCTCTCTCCCCCGGGGGGGTGGAGAGGGGTGTTTTTGGCTCACTGCAACCTTTGCTCCAGGGTTCAAGCAATTATCCTGCCTCAGCCTCCCTAGTAGCTGGGATTACAGGCATACACTACCATATCCAGCTAATTTTTGTATTTTTAGTAGAGACGGGATTTCTCCATGTTGGCCAGGCTGGTCTTGAATTCCTGACCTCAAGTGATCTACGCAACTTGGCCTCCCAAAGTGCTGGGATTACAGGCGTGAGTCACTGCACTCATTCCATATTTCTGTCTAAGAGCTCTTCTCATTGGATTCAGGGCCCATTCTATTTCAGAGTGATCGCATCTCGAGATCCTTGCCTTTATAACACCAAGACCCTTATACCAAGGAAGGTCACATTCTGAGGTTCTAGGTGAATGGATATCTTGCAGGGGACACAATTCAACCCAATACAGTAAATATTTTTTTCAGCATCGTTTTCTTTCAAACTAAGACATGTTTGGAATCTACAAATACTAAACTGGACGGAATGCCACACAATAAGTATTCTCACCTGGGCATAGTGGGCTGTGTGGCCACCCTCCAGCTAACCACTCTCCCCCCATTTTCCCCTGGGAGGGATGGGGAACAGCTGCAGGCCCTGTGGGTTGAAACAGTGAATGTGGAGGTTGAACTATTCTTAATACAGACTGTCAGAGGCACTAGTGCCTCTAATTTTTGAGTTTTCCCAATGATCTCTTGCAAAAATTCACTTGCTTCTTGTTGAGTCCTCTCTTTCAAGACCACAGAACTTGAAACCCGAGTCATTTCCCACTTGTCCATC
Organism: Hylobates moloch; assembly: GCF_009828535.3. NCBI lineage: Eukaryota > Metazoa > Chordata > Mammalia > Primates > Hylobatidae > Hylobates > Hylobates moloch. Next base: position 15,091,968 of record NW_026652276.1, read on the forward strand.
TGCTTTTCCTCTTCTAAACTTTTGTATTTTTTTAAATTAAAAAAAATTTTTTTTGAGACAGTGTCTTGCTCTGTTGCCCAGGCTGGAGTGCAGTTGTGTGGTCTTGGCTCACTGCAACCTCCACCTCTCGGGTTCAAGCGATTCTGCCTCAGCCTCCCGAGTAGCTGGGATTACAGGCATGCAACACCACGCCTGGCTAATTTTTGTATTTTTAATAGAGACGTTGGTTTCACCATGTTGGTCAGGCTGGTCTCAAACTCCTAACCTCAAGTTATTGGCCTGCCTTGGCCTCCCAAAGTGCTGGGATTACAGGCGTGAGCCACCGCGTCCAGCCTTTTAAACTTCTTTTGATACCCTTTCCTGTTATTCTCCTTTCTTTCCTCTTTATTAACCATTTTACTGTCATGTCAGTAGAAAAATGACAGTGAGGAACATGGTACTTCAGGAATGGGAAAGGAGTGGCGATAAGTCTGTGTGCCCCATCTATTTTCATGTAGAAAGATGTGTGCAATGGAAAATTGCATTTTGATTTTCTCTTGCGTGTTAAAACATAAGACATGAATAAATGTAAGGGAAACTTTAGCAATAATTTTCAAAATTTCAATGAAAACTACAATACACTATAATAATTATCACTCCAATAGATTCTTTTAGAGTGATATTTAATGTTATCGAGGATATGGGAGAATAGGCAGTCTCACACACTGCTGGTGAAATGCCAATCAGCAGACTTTTCTGAAGAACAATTTGACATCAGCTTCCAAATGCCTGAAAAATGTGCATAGCCATTTACCCAGTTTCAACTCTAGGAAGTTATCTAGAAGAAAAATTAAAAAAAAAGATTTGTTAAAGTCTTATACATGAGAATATGTATCACAAAAATTGCAAAAGACAAAATCATTCCAACTATGAGTGGGAATAGTTACATAAATTAGAGGGTGTCCATATGATATAGCATTCCATGCATCCATTAAGAATCATGTTTTAAAAGAATATTTAATGATATTGCCAGATACCATGATATTATTAAAAATTTAAAAGGCAGGTTACAAAGCAGCAGTGTGTTCCTGTTGATTCCCAATTTTTTAAAAATGTTATGCATTGTAAATATAAGACAGCTGGGTATATGTCAGAATGTTAAAGTTTAGTATCTCTGAGTGATGAGATTATAAGTAGTATTAATTACTATTTTTGTATTGTTCTGCCTCTATATTTCCTATAATAAACATGTATTAATGTTTATTGCTGTTATATTAAGAAGCAAACACAACAAGGCAATTTGTATTTGTCAATACAAAAAATGAACGCAGCGACAGGAACAAAATAATCTGAGTCCTTATCCCTTCCCCTTGTGCAGTGTTCTTTGCATGGTAGAAGGTTAAGCTATTTAGGGAATGGAATCTATACGTACTCCCCAGGGAAGACAGCCCTCTTCCTACCAGCTGTCCCCTCTGAATCAAGGCATCTGCTTCGCAGACTTTCTGACCCCACAATGTTTCTCTAAGCTTGGCGTGTTCACATGTCAGTAAACTCTTTGGTCCTTGGGGCTGAAAGAGATTGCTTTTCTTTTTACTACTAATTTAGAGAAAAATTTTGAACAGTCTTTTGTATTTCCTTTCTTTCCTTCTGTAGTGACCTCCTTCTACAAGTCACCTAGTTGGGAGGGCAGCAATAAATTGTGACCACTTATTGTACAGCAATTTCAGTAGTTGTACCTACTGCAATAGGTTGTGACATGACATTCTTTCCTAATGTGCTGTTATTAACCTTGCCCCAAAAGCTAATCTTTTGGTTAGATAAATAATCTTGAACTTACTCCACTTTGGGTATTAATCAAGTATTTGAGGCTTCTCTTTCCTTTCAAAGGTATTGATTGAATGGCTCCCTATAATAATAATTAAAAAACCCAGACACCAAACTCTCCCTTTATCCCATATCTTATCTCCCCTAATCCTATTAACCAGAGCTGAGATGCTATGTAATTCCTGATACTTGTATCATTGTGCCTATTCCTGTTTTCACCTAACTTATTGTGCTTTCAAGGCACCCTCCTCCTGATCAACTTAGTTTCTTGCTCAATTTTTATGTGTGTGTGTGTGTATGCATGCACGTGTTTTGAAACACACAGCCAAACAGGCAAATAGCAGAGCAATTAAATATGTTTGTGCACACTTGATAATCTCTTTGGGTTTAAGAAGGTAAGACTCTTTATTCAAGTTATTTCATGAGCATTTCTATATTGCTCTTCTTTTAGGTGACCTTAGATTCTGAAACAAAAATTAGGACATGTGGTTTGATAAAGCCTTTTTTCCCTAATGTTTAAATATCTATTTGTTCAAAATATTAATAAGAGATACAAATTAAAGAATATTTAGTTTAAACGTTACTTGTGTTGATAATAATAAAATGATATAACATCTGGACCGTTTTAGGAAATCCCTGGCACCCGGCTATTGGATTGTTACCCTTCATCGGTTGAGTGTCTGTGTGTGTGTGTGCCGGTGTATTTTGTTCAGAGATGCTCAATCTACTTTGTATACAAGTAGCATTACATAAATAATTCCATGGATATTATAATACGTAATATCTCAAAACACAGTTTACATTTGCCCAATCAACTCATTAACTTATCGGCCCCAAACACATTTAACACTGAGCAGCAATTGTCCATGGAAGGCTATTGCTTGTTATTCTCAGCTGCCAGACGAAGGAATGCTAAAAAGGGTCTTTGTAGACTGGGAAACCTATACTTTAAAAAAAATGATGCTGATGCTGCATACAAGGAACACAGAGTAGGCATTTTTAGAATAAGAGTTCCAGATTCCTGTGACTCAGGTGAGTGTGTTACTCTCCTGCTTACCCCAGTGTTTATCTGATTATGGAAGTTGCTCATCAGAAATAATTTATTTTAAAAATTGAACTATAGGGAAGCATAAAGAAAAATAACTCAATTTCAGCACTCAGAGACAACTTCTATTGACATTTTGACTTATTATCCTTTAATAATTTTCTGTAGATATATAAAGGTTGTATTGAAATATAATGTTGTATCCTGCTTTTTTTTACTTAACATAAAATGTCAAGCATTTTTCTCTTTAACTAAATGCTCTCAAGGACATATTTTTTTTCAACTGTGCAAACTCCAGAATGTTAGTGCTGTTTGTTTTGCTAATCAGTGTTTATCAGGTGACTAAGGTAGTGCCTGGACACAGTAGGGACTTAATAGAGAGTAAGCAAATGTTCGTATATATTAATGAATGAGCTTTAATTAGCTTATTTACTCTTTAGTTGTGGACAATATTTTAAAATAAATAATATTGCCATGAATACTTTTGGGCATATTTATAAATCACCTGCTTTGGGGGTTCTTTCCTAAAAATTGATTTCCTAAAATTATAACTACCGAGTCATACAGCACAAACTTTGTTATGGTCCTTGATGCAAATGGTTTTTCAGTTATAGTGCCTGGCTTCAAGAAGACCAGTAGATTATGGATGAAAATAATTTCTATGGATAGAACACAAACAACCAGTTAATAAGATAATCAAACTATGACTTTGCTGAAATAATTTAACCAAGAGAGCTTACAAGTCAGAGATGATAAGAAACAGTTGTCAATGTGTCCACACGTTCATCCTACATTTAACATTAAGAGGATTCACTCATTTATTGAATAAATACATATTGTGTGCTAATAATGAATTATGTGCTAAGTCCTGGAAAAACCACAGTGAGGACTGTCTCTGGCTTTGTGAGGCTTATAGCTGAGTTGGGGGAGAGAGAGGCCTCTGAAGAGGTAGGCGCCATCTGGGAGTGTTGAGTCAGAGGGAGACCACAGGGTTCATTTCTTTGAGTAATTTGGGGAAACCACATGTAATTTGCCTATTTCATAACATTTAGTGGTTCTTCTCTCAGGGAAGGGATACTCAACATCATTAGAATTTGGAGAGGAATAAGAGTTAGTGTGAAGCACATATGAATTCAAATAAACAGAAATAGAGGTCTGAATAGACTCAGTAGAAAAACTGCAGCAGCTGGCTGGGAGCAGTGGTTCACACCTGTGATCCCATAACTTTGAGAGGCTGAGGAGGGTGGATCACTTGAGGTCAGGAGTTCAAGACCAGCCTGGCCAACATGGTGAAACCCTGTCTCTACTAAAAATATGAAAATTACCTGGGCATGGTGGCGGGCGTCTGTAATCCCAGCTACTAGGGAGGCTGAGGCAGGAGAATTGCTTGAACCCAGTGAGTGGAGGTTGCAGTGAGCTGAGATCACACCACTGCGCTCCAGCCTGGGTGACAGAGTGAGACTCCATCTCTAAAAAAAAAAAAAAAAAAAAAAAAAGCAGAAAAACTCCAGCAGCTCTAGCCTGGGCAGCAGAGAGAGATTCTGTGTCTGAAAAAGGAGAGAGAGACAGATGGAAAAGCTCCAGCAGAAGTCTTGGTGGTCATCGTTTAACTTTCCAAGGCCTTGGTTTTTCACCTATAAAATAAAGAATTAAATTTTCAAGCCCAGCTCCAACTCTTCTCAAAATCTAAGCTTCAGGGGTCTCTGCCTACTGGTTTAGAGATAATCTCCACTCTGCCTCATAATATTCACTGCTCCCTAAAGGCAGAGCTTCAAGTTCATAGACAAATGAGACTTAAGAATCTTCCTGAGCTATCCCATGATTACCTTCTTCAAAATATTTGTCTTTATAATGAATTGGCAAAATCACGTCCCCATCTACCTTGTGCACACTCACCTGAACAGCACATCCATTTCTCTCTGGTGTGTTGGCCACACTCAGCCCAGAGCATCTAGGAGCACATAGCTGATTCTCTGTACACTATTCCTTGGCTTAGGGTATGCCTTAGAATGAAAAAAAAGACCGATTTCTACTGTCATATAAATATTGACACATGACTTGCTTGTTCGTTTGTTTTTAAGACAGAGAGTCTCACTCTGTTGCCCAGGCTGGAGTGCAGTGGCACCATCTCATCTCACTGCAACTTCCGTCTCCCGGGTTCAAGAGATTCTCGAGCCTCCACCTCTGGAGTAGTTGGGATTACAGGTGTGTGCCACCATGCCCAGCTAATTTTTGCAATTTTTAGTAGAGACGGGATTTCGCCATGTTGGCCAGGCTGGTCACAAACTCCTGCCTCAAGTGATCTGCCTGCCTCCGCCTCCCAAAGTGCTAAGATTACAGGTGTGAGCCACCGTGCAGGCTGATACATTGTATCTCATTTGTTTTGTATTTTGTTTTTTTTGATGTGAGGTCATAGATGATGCTTCATGCGTGTCCCTCCTAGATGAGCAGCAGCCTGGGACACTTGTTGGATGGTACTGAGAGGGCCAGGGATGGCCATCCCATGCCCTTGGTGCTGATGCTTAGTAACTGAAGGAAGTAGCGTCTAGGGTAGAACAGAAACAAAATCAGATAAAACCATTTAACTTCATTTGCCAATCTGAAGGATGCACACACAGAAATAGTCCGGTCAATAGGAGGGAAAGCAGATGAGTCAGGAGGGTTGAGAGTGGCTGTGGGGGGCCTTTGTAGCAGCCTTTTCCCAACACCTTATCACCACTGGGGATAGCAGAGAGCTACCACTAAGGCAACAACTGGACCCGGCCAACTATTAACTGACTAGAACAGTCTTAGTAGGCAGGATCCTGACTGGCTGGAAGCCAGCAACAGATTTCTCTGGAACTGTCACACCAGCTCAGGGCCAAGGAGCATACGGGGGAGCCCCTGAGTCATCTGTGTTCTGTCGAAGCACTTCAAGAGACACTGTGCAAGGCTCACAGTTGGGTATTGAGTGATACCAAATGACTTTGTTTGGCCTGCTATATAAACTCTAATTACGATAGATTTTACTTGATCGGAATACACTTCTGTAGGATAATTTGTCGCTAGGAAGCTCATTAATGGGGAGTTGATGTCAGCCTTCAGGGCTGCTCAATGGATAGCCTTTCTCCAACCATTCTGGACAGCTGACCAGGATGACAGACTGCTAGACTGCTCTGGTTTGGAAGTCCCAATAGTCATTAAGGGAAAGAATGAAGAGTTAAAAGAGAGAAAACTTCTCCTTCATGAGATGTTAGAAGAAACTGGCATTCCTCATATTCCCCTCCCCTCCTTCGTCCCACCCTCCCCACCCACTTAAAAGCCAGCAAGAAAGTGATGCCTCTACACAACTGTGATCATGCCAGGGAGGCTGTACAGTCATCTCACTTGTCCTTGTGTGTCTGGACGACTTGAACTTTTACTCTTTCCTCATGTTAATAACTCTAGGGCTAAATTAGTACTGTGTGTACTAGTTCAAAAATTTCCTATGGGAACCTGCACTATCTCTTCTTGTACTAGCTGTCCTTCCTTTAGTGGGTAGCAAATATGCTACCCAGTTTCAAAGACATATTTGGTGACTTCTCTATGATCTAGTTAGAAGTGACAAAAGAGGGAATGGGGCCAGCTTTACTTGATTTTTGATAAGAAATTTAATTCTTTTTCAAGAAAAGTTTGCCAAAGGTTCACATTAAAAAATAAATATATCAGCCGGGTGCAGTGGTTCACCCCTGTAATCCCAGCACTTTGAGAGGCCAAGGAGAGCGGATCATGAGGTCAAGAGATCGAGACCATCCTGGCCAACATGGTGAAAATCTGCCTCTACTAAAAATACAAAAATTAGCTGGGTGTGGTGGCACGCACCTGTAGTCCCAGCTACTCGGGAGGCTGAGGCAGGAGTGGAATGCATGACCAAATCCACCACTGCACTCACCTGCCAAAGAGATTCTCCAAAAAAAAAAAAAAAATATATATATATAACAGAGAGCAAATGCAATTTTACTCAAATTAGTATAAGTTATGTTTTGAATTTAGAGATGAATTGTTTACCTGAATGAAGATTTATAATCAACAAATATTTATTGTTTTCTCACTGCTGGCTTAGAGTTGTGTTAAATCCTATGAGATTTGTGTTGATAAATGAGCTAACTCTTGCTTTCAAATAACTCACAGTCTCTGGAGGGAGACATATTATAAAACATTAATGTCCCAGAGTGATTCATATTTGGGTGTAAGTAAGCACAGAGGCATATGGAGTCACCTTGGGGACTCCGGAAAGGGAACATCAGCCTCAGAAGAGAACCCACTGAAATGCCAAGGACTTCTACAACCACTTGTATGAATCCTTGTTTCTTTGAACATATTCCATGGTCTCTACATGTTATGTGGGTTGATATCTCATTCTCATCAGGTTTTTCCTCAAATATCACCCTCCTATTGAGGCCTTCCCTGACCACCCTATTTAAAAGTGTACCTTCTTCCTGGGGCCCCAATCCATCTTCCCCAATCCTCTTCCATGTCTTTTTCTTTCTACTTAGCACCTGTCACTATCTGACTTCATATCTATTTTATTTTTATTTATTATTATTATTATTAATCAAGTATCTCCCTCTTCCCCTCACTAAAAAGGTAATCTCTAGTCTTTCACAGTTGTATTCTCAGCATCTGGAATCATGGCTGTCACAGAGGAGGTGCCCAATAAATATTTGTTGACTGAAAACAAGGATGAAAGTAGTATCATTTGTGCAAAATTAAGAATATATCCAATGGCCTATGCGTTTTTCTTTTATTTTTTTACATATCCAGAAAATTTTAAGAAGAAAATATTAGATGCAAGTGAGGTGAAAAAAGAGTCATCTTGTAACTGATAAATTAATATATATTTATTGAGTGCCTACTGCATCCTAGGCATAGTGTTGGATGGTATGGAGAATATAATAAAGCCCAACAGAGATCTTTGCCTTCAAGTATCTTACAGTTTAACTGGGGAAGAAGGCATGAAACAATGTATGAAAAGATAAATAACAGGGTTTGAAGAACAATATAGAAAAAGAATATGAGATATTTCTGGTAGAAAAAGAGAACTAGCTAAAGGAATATTGTCTAAGTCTGTTTGGTTTGCTATAATGAAAGTGTTATGGACTGGGTAGCTTATAAAGAATAGGAATGTATTGTCATAGGTCTGGAGGCTGGAAATTTGGGGCCACAGTGCTAGTAAGGTTGGGTTCTGGTGAGGTCCTCTTCTAGGCTGCAGACTTCCTACTTCTTATTTTATGCTCATGTGGTGGAAGTAGGGTTAGAGAGCTCTCTAGGGACTCTTATAAGGGCACTAATTCCATTCCCAAGGGCTCTACTCTTATGATCTTAATTATCTCCTATGGGCCCCACCTCCTACTACCATCACTTTGGTGGTTAGGATTTAAACATATAAATTTTGGGGGTCTCAAAAATTCAGTCCACAGCAAATATCTAATCAACTTTGGCTGAGTTGACAAAGGGTAGGATTCTTCATCAGGAAAAATTTCCTGTGCATGAACTCAACCTTGGGTGCAAGATTTAAGGAGAAAGAAATGAGACCCATGGGGCAGGGTGATGGTGGTAAAGGGGTGGTGTGTGTCTGAGGGCACATCAGTTATGGGGAAGACTGTGCAAAGCTGTGGCACTGGGAAGCACACCATGGCATGAAACAGTCATTAGGTGTTTACGTGTGGGTTCTTTAGAAATGTTTTCTTGGGTTCTTTAGAAATGTTTTCTTGGGAAACTGTAGACTAAAAACTCATCCCAACGATATTATCTTTGCCCCAACCATTTTGAAATGGTGGTCTGAAAATGATCTTCACAGACTGTGACTTGTTCTTCTGAACTATCTTGCTGCCTAAGAACATATATGATATTTTGAGAAAAGCCAACAGCAGTTGAGGGTCAACCTGGGTAAATAAAGTCACTGATCAAGCCAGGCAATACTGTTCAAGGCCTCACACTCCAGTTCTCATCTATCATTTCTCTAAACTCCTTTTGCTAGCCCTTTGCATATGAAAATGTTTCCTCTTCTTCCATATTTATTGGGATTTACCCCCTTTGAATTTAGATTACTTGTGATGGCAAGAAATTATTCCTATGACCAAGAACAATGTAGGATAAAGAACACAAATTCATCTTTTAACTCCAATTTTTCATAAAATGCCATTGGAATTTTGCAGGTCATTATTTAATTATTGGATGAGCATTATTGGCTGGGTCAAACGAGGTATTTAACTTTGACTCTGACTTCAATCAAAGGGAGCAGTTGGGAGGTGGCTCCATCTTGTGAATAGGATATTTGAAGACACTCAGTGACCCATTTCACTTCTCCCATCCCCTTATGCTCTGCTATACCCAAGTATATTCATCAAATAGACATTGGCCTCAGGCCTGAGTTCTCAAATACTCATATGACTGTTTATATTGATAGATAATCCCTAAACTTTACCTGCCTCTGTTTTCCTGGGTACATATTATTTCCAAATTCTCCAGATTTGATTTGTGTGTGTGTGTGTGTGTATGTGTGTGTGTGTGTGTGTGTGTGTGTGTGTGTGTGTGTGGTAGAGGGATTATAATTGCTAAACCATGCCTATTTTACATGTAAATGGAAAGACCGGGCCAGGCATGATGGTTCACACCTGTAATCCCAGAACTTTGGGAGGCTGAGGTGGACAGATTGCCTGACATCAGGAGTTCGAGACCAGCCTGACTAACAGGGTGAAACCCTGTCTCTACTAAAAATACAAGCATTAGCTGGGCATGGTGGCAGGCTCCTGTAATCCCAGCTCCTCAGAAGGCTGAGGCAGGAGAATCACTTGAACTTGGGAGGCAGATGTTGCAGTGAGCTGAGATCATGCCACTGCACTCCAGCCTGGGCAACAAGAGCAAAACTCCGTATCAAAATAATAATAATAATAATAATAATAATAATAATAAAATAAATAAAGATTAATAATAGATTAAACATTTAGAATTCATGGAATTTCTTTCCTTTATAGAAACTTGAAGAAAATTTTGACAGGACCAAATACTAATGGATAACATTGAAAAGGTGGACTTGGTTACTGCAGCTTTGAAAGTCATTCATCTCCATGTGTCTAACCCAGTGTGGACTATCGGGGAGGGGAGAAGTAAGTGTAGATATCAGCTAGGGTACAGTTTCACTAGCTGCTGACAAATAGGTTCTAAGTGCAAGGGATCACTTGGTAAGAACAGGCCTTGTGAAAAGTGACAAGGTCAAGTTTCAGGAATGGCAGTTCAATTGTCACTTTGGCTCTTAACATCTGCAACTTACAGCCTGTAAGGCATAAAGGAGCCCACTAGTTATACAATCCTGGAATTTATAAGGCATTACAATAGAAAGGGGGCCAAGAAAGATAATTCATTTTCCCAAATTCACACTTAATTATTCTAGCATTTTTCATTGCTGCTTAATGTGGGTTAGACTTGTTTCCAAGGTTGGGTTGTATATTCCTTGAATATAGGACAGCATATTTGTACTCATATCATCTTTACTTGGGTTTTAGCAAATGTTGCACCAAATGGAAACACTCAGTTAAAGATCTGCCGAGATACTGTAGAGATTGACCATTTGTAATGGGCTATTATTGAGTCTCACAGTATCTGTAGAAATAGACAGAGGGCAGAAAAGAAGGAGGGGGGAACAAAGTACATACTGCTACACAAAACAACAAAAGACAAATTATTTTACAGCAGACTTTTCTACCCCACCACAGCTCTCATAGCTGTGCAAGTCATTTAGCTATGTGGTTTTAGCTCTTATTTGTGATTGCTGTCAGATCTATAATTTTAAAGGCAACGTAATAACCGGTGTTTAAACAGGAAAATAGAGACTGCGGTATTTGCAATGAAATGCAGGAAGGACAGGAAAACATGAGCTGGTTGGCAGTTTGTAGATCATTATTGCCCTTGCTTAATAATGTAATAGATGCTTCGAAATTGCTTTGAAGTAGTTGCCAACTTCTTCACAGTGCTGTGAAATCTGATACTTCTGCCTTTAAACAGTGTGTGAAAGTGCAAATGGTGGTACTTGTGCATTCATTCAACAACTTCCAAACTGTAGTCTGGGCAGGGAATGGGAATATGAAGACTGAGAAAGGAGGAGGAAATGGTCTCCAAGATTCCATGGTTGGATGTCAGATTCGGCTGACTTAGAGTTACGCAGCCTTGAACTTTACAGAGATAAACAGTGGTCTCCCCAAAGGATCTAAAGGAATTAAAAGAAGGAACTTTGATCTTCTTTACAATTTTTATTTAATTTAATAAGCTCATGGTAGAGTTAAGTGAAAGGCAGCTCAACCCACATTTAATAAAAACACTTACTGGGATACCAAATTTAATATATGGCTTTTAGAAGGTGGAAATTTATATCCAAATCATAAAAGGAAGTAGGTCAGAAGAATATTTCTTGTGCTTGAGCTGAGATGACTACTGCAGAAGATTGGCCCAGTCTTTTGTGGAAATAGTTTTCTGTTATCTGACTTCCCTTCCTGAGCAGGTGGTCCATGTGCTGAAGTTTTTGAAAATGTCAAGAGGCATTTTTGTAAGTGTCATAAATGTCATACAGGAAACTGGGGAAGCTTTCTTCGCAGAGCTGTGTTATGACCTTGGCTATATACGTAATCCCTGTTGCATTTAGGGAGAACGTGATAACTAGATTGTTGTCCTTGCCCAATTTGCCTGCTAACAAAGTGAGTTAGAACAAAGGTTGACTCCCTGCCTGCTCATTGCCTTCTGCATTGTGTAAGAGAGAAGTCTGAATCTGTGGCTTTGCATCTTTCTGAAGCAACAAGCTACTAAGTTAGAAGAGCAGAGTGATGGCTTTCTTGTGTAACAAACTGGGACATTCAAAGTAGTCATGTACTAAAATCAAGAAGGCTTTATTTGAACACTGGTGAAGAACAGTAAAGTCTCCTTGCAAGAGTGTACCATATAGGGACAGTGTAGATCTCCATAAAACTTTCCTCAATGAAGGAAATATTCTATATTTGTATTGTCCATGTGGTTACTGAACCTGAAGAACTGAATGTTTAGTTTTACTTATTTATAATTCACTTAAATTTAAATAGCCATGTATGTTTGGTGGAGTCTATATTGGACAGCATAGTCCTAGAAAAACAGCAGCAGGAATGTGAGCACCTGCTTCATGTACAATTTAAAATTGTGGAGAGAATGTCGAGTGTGTGTTTTTAATGTATTGGGAGTTTCCATTAATTTTTCTTGTGAAGCTGCAAGGCTGATCATAAAATAAGACATGTTTCTGCAATGTAACAAGACTCTCATTAAAAAAAGAAAAGAAAAAAAACCTCCGAGGTTACAGGTGTTCCTGGAGAAAGACTGATGATTATTTCTTGGCCAAGCATTTGCTGTGATGAAAAGTGGTATGTTTCAGCCAGTAGACCATTTTACCCCTGCCAGTCATTTTTGGATGCTGGGTTTCTGCACTTCCGTCAGTGTTGGAGAGCTGTCTAACTCCCTTCCAAGCCACATATTAGGAAAACAATAACAGAGAGAGGAAGATGTGCTCAGTGTGAGAAAATGTTTAAAAAGGCAGATCCCAACTTGCTACCAGGTCAGTCCATACGTGACTGTAAGTCACTTATTTGGAATTTGGAACATGCTGTCTTATGGAAGCACTTTCATAATTTGCTAGTTTCCAAGGCTAATCCATGGTAGTCAATTTTGCCCATGATGGGGCTGAAGAGTGGTGTATTTATAATAAAAATATTAGAAAATGCTTCTGTGGAATAGTAGTTAATGGAAACCCAGATCAAACCCCAGCAATATTAATTCACTAATACTACTCTCCAAAAAGATATAAACATTAAATAGAAACTACTTTTTGTTTTGTTTTGTTTTTAAGTGTTGACTGCTCAAGAAAAGCAGAGTAAGCTTGGAATTAGACGGAAACTTCTGGGGTCATTCTGAAGAAGACATTTTGAATATTCTGGGCTCATTTTTAAGGGTGTTTGCATTTATTTATCCTAGCCCTATATTTTGCTCCAAATATTTCATTTCAAAGTTGATGGCTTAGTTTTTCTTATTTGTAGGCATGTTAGTAATGCTGTTCTTAGACTCACTAAGTAGCCTTATTTTGATTATGTGTGCGGAATTGGTGCGTTCTTGGTCTCACTGACTTCAAGAACGAAGCCGCGGACCCTCGCGGTAAGTGTTACAGGTCTAAAGGCGGTGTGTCCGGAGTTTGTTACTTCTGATGTTCAGATGTGTTCGGAGTTTCTTCCTTCTGGTGGGTTTGTGGTCTCGCTGGCTCAGGAGTGAAGCTGCAGACCTTCGCAGTGAGTGTTACAGCTGTTAAGGCGGCACGTCTGGAGTTGTTCGTTCCGGTGGGCTCGTGGTCTCGCTGGCTTCAGGAGTGAAGCTGCAGACCTTTGCGGTGAGTGTTACAGCTCATAAAAGCAGTGTGGACCCAAAGAGTGAGCAGTAGCAAGATTTATTGCAAAGAGCGAAAGAACAAAGCTTCCACAGTGTGGAAGGGGACCCGAGCGGGTTGCCACTGCTGACTTGGGCAGCCTGCTTTTATTCTCTTATCTGGCCCCACCCACATCCTGCTGATTGATAGAGCCCAGCGGTCTGTTTTGACAGGGCGCTGATTGGTGCGTTTACAATCCCTGAGCTAGACATAAACGTTCTCCACGTCCCCATCAGATCAGTTAGATACAGAGTATTGACACAAAGGTTCTCCAAGGCCCCACCAGAGCAGCTAGATACAGAGTGTCGACTGGTGCATTCACAAACCCTGAGCTAGACACAGGGTGCTGATTGGTGCATTCACAATCCCTGAGCTAGATACAGAGTGCCGACTGCTGTATTTACAATCCCTGAGCTAGACACAGAGTGCCGACTGCTGTATTTACAATCCCTGAGCTAGACATAAAGATTCTCCACATCTCCACCAGACTCAGGATCCCCGCTGGCTTCACCCAGTGGATCCTGCACTGGGCCCGCAGGTGGAGCTGCCTGCCAGTCCCGCGCTGTGCACTCGCACTCCTCAGCCCTTGGGTGGTCGATGGGACTGGGCGCCGTGGAGCAGGGGGTGGCGCTCGTCCGGGAGGCTCGGGCCGCACAGGAGCCCATGGAGGGGGTGGGAGGCTCAGGCATGGCGGGCTGCAGGTCCCGAGAGCCCTGCCCCGCGGGAAGGCAGCTAAGGTCTGGTGAGAAATCGAGCGCAGCGCCCGTGGGCTGGCACTGCTGGGGGACCCAGTACACCCTCCGCAGCTGCTGGTCCGGGTGCTAAGTCCCTCATTGCCCGGGGCCTGCAGGGCCGGCCAGCTGCTCCGAGTGCAGGGCCCGCCAAGCCCACGCCCACCCGGAACTCCAGCTGGCGCGCAAGCGCTGCGCGCAGCCCCAGTTCCGGCTCGCGCCTCTCCCTCCACACCTCCCTGCAAGCTGAGGGAGCCGGCTCCCGCCTTGGCCAGCCCAGGAAGTGGCTCCCACAGTGCAGCGGTGGGCTGAAGGGCTCCTCAAGTGCCGCCAAAGTGGGAGCCCAGGCAGAGGAGGCGTCGAGAGCGAGGGAGGGCTGTGAGGACTGCCAGCATGCTGTCACCTCTCAATTAGTGAGTGGAACAGAGAGAAGGAGAGAAAGAAACATTGAGAAGAAGAAAGGAACTGATATATAATGGACAGAAGTTGAAAGAAAGAAAAAAGGAAAGTGTCAAAATTTAGGATGGCTGCTGGAGGTGAAATTCACAGACTTGTGAATAATAATAACCATCCTCACTGACAGAGCACTTCCACCCAACACCAGGAGCTGGACTAGGTAATTTACATTAATTATTTCATGTAATTCTCATGACATCTGAAGTAGGTAGGTGTTTTCCCTTTATTCCTCAGATGGAGAAACCAAAGTTTAGAGATTAAACAACTCACTCAATGTATATCCCACCCCCTCCAGGTAAAAGCAGTCTGGATTTACACCAAGTCTCCCGACTGCCAAAGCCCTTGCCCCTTTCATTACGATAGACTTAGTGCTACCCTGTGTGGGGTGAGAGACGGAAAGATGGGTGACCATGGGGTGTAGGAGTCTTTTGAAAAGGATGAAAAGAGGTGCTGAAGGGGAGTGTTACATTGATTTCTGGTGCCTGTTACCAGGTCCCCAAGAGAGCTTAGGAAATGAATTAAAAGCAGGTGAGGAGTTAGGTGGGATTGACTGCAAGACCATTGGCTGGCAGCAGGTTTCCGAGTTTTAAGGAGCCGGGGGTTCCCAATGCAGGGAATGCCTCTCCTGTTGGTGTTAATGAAAGCTCCTTACCACAGAGGAAGCAGCTGAGACAACTTGCAAACGCTGACTGTTAGATCCATTGCTGGGGATGTGTGGAATAGTTTGCGGTTTTGTAGTGCTCACCTTTTTCAGGGAATTTGCTTCAGAGAGTGTTCTCTGTGATCTCAAAGAGTAAACAATACAAAATGATATATTCATTCAAGCAATCAACCCTTTTTGAGTACGTGCTACACAGCATGAATCCTTCTACATTCCACAAAGATTTAATGGGCACCTGCTATATCCTGGGCTCTCAATATTACCCAGTGTGAATGTCAGCTCCACATACAGGACAATGTCTTCAAAAAGTCTAATTTTAATTTACCTACTCTCTTACTTTAATACAGGCTCCTCTTTACTTTTTATACCACAATGCTCTGTGGTATTAAAATGCTTCTTAAAAGGAAATGGGAGCATTTTCCTTGTAGTGTATTTATAACTTCCTCTAGAGTTAGGGCTTGACATCGCTGAGTAGAAAACTAAATATAACCCCCGTTTGTATTTTCCCTCCTAAGCCTATTGGGCATTAAAAAGGAAGGACGAGAATATGAGCTTTGTGAAAAAGGCTTCCAGTGTTAATGAGCAGCTGTATGTATCGCAGGGAAACAGTTTGTTACTAAAAATAGAGTCTATCTAACTATAGCAACTTGAGCATTTAATATCCAGATTCTGCATGGGCAGAAATAAATTCCAAAAGGGTGTATGATTAAGAAGTAGTAGTGCTGAAGTGATCAGAACTGTGGCCCCATATCTAGGGTTGCATCAATCTGCTCATCGGCTTCCATCAATTGTGCTCACTGTATTCATGGGAGATTTTCCTAGTCTCAAAGACAATTAAAAGTTAGTGTGCAACAATAAAGCTAAAAGGAAAAACAGTGCACATAGGCTATTTTTAGCACACTGAGCCACATTGTTAAACTAACAAACAACCACCCCCCACCCACACACACACAAACAGCTACAGGGAGTGAGTAGAACGAAAGGAAATATAACTGCTCAAAGAGAAAGATAATGTAAGCTTCTGGTGTGTGGCCATAGTTTGCTAAATATGCAATATATGTACAGAAGGACATTCAGGACCTTAGTTTTAAAATGACCATCTCTGTGTTTTATTAATACTTGTTAAATTAATATCTGTAGAAAGCTATATTCTAAGATGAATTAGATCTTTTAACTGTTTTTTTCTTTTTTTTTCTGTTAATCAGTGCTTTGGTCTGAATTGTGTCTACCCTTCAAATTCACATGTTAAAGCCCTAACCCCAAATGGCATGATGTTTAGAGGTGGGGACTTTGGGAGATAGCTAGCTTTAGATGAGGTCATAAGGCTTAGAACCTCAGGATGACACTAGTGCCCTTATTAATTTATTTTTTTTGTCAGTTTTGTTTTGTGTTTTTCTTTTCTTTTCTTTTTTTTTGAGACTGAGTTTCGCTCTTGTTGCCCTGGCTGGAGTGCTATGGTGCAATATCGGCTCACTGCAACCTCTGCCTCCCAGGTTCAGGCGATTCTCCTGCCTTAGCCTTCCTGAGTAGCTGGGATTACAGGCATGCGCCACCATGCCCGGTTAATCTTGTATTTTTAGTAGGGATGGGGTTTCTCCATGTTGGTCAGGCTGGTCTCAAACTCCCGACCTCAGATGACCCCCCCACCTCGGCCTCCCGAAGTGCTGGGATTACAGGTGTGAGCCACCACGCCCTGACATTTATTTTGTTTTTAAAAAATTTTTATTTCCATAGGTTTTTGGAGAACAGGTGGTATTTGGTTACATGGATAAGTTCTTTAGTGGTGATTTCTGAGATATGGTATACCTGAGCATTATACACTGAACCCAATTTGTAGTCTTTTATCCCTCACTCCCACCCCACCCTTTCCCTCTGAGTCCCCAATATCCATTGTATTATACTTATGTCTTGGCATCTTCATAGCTTAGCTCTCACTTATAAGTGAGAATATATGATGTTTGTTTTTCCATTCCTGAGTTATTTCACTTAGAATAATAGTCTACAGTTCCATCCAGGGTGCTGAAAATGCCATTAATTTGTTCCTTTTTATGGTTCAGTGGTATTCTATCATATATATATTCACAATTTTTTTATCCACTCGTTGATTGATGGGCATTTGGGGTGGTTCCGTATTTTTGCAATTGCAAATTGTGCTGCTATAAACATGCGTGTGAAAGTATCATTTTCGTATAATGACTTCTTTTCCTAGATACCAAGTAGTAGGATTTCTGGATCAAATGGTAGTTCTACTTTTCATACTTTAAGGAATCTCCACACTGTTTTCCATAGTGGTTGTATTAGTTTACACTCCCACCAGCCCAGGGTAGAAGTGTTCCCATTACACTGCATCCACACCAACATCCATTATTTTTTAATTATGGCCATTCTTGCGGGAGTAATGTGGTATTACACTGTGGTTTTGATTTGCATTTTCCTGATCATTAGTGATGTTGAACATTTTTTCCACATGTTTGTTGGACATTTGTATATCTCCTTTTGAGAACTGTCTATTCATGTCCTTAGCCCACGTTTTGATGGTATTTCTTTTTTCATGTTAATTTGTTTGAGTTCATTGTAGATTCTGGATATTAGTCCCTTGTTGGATATATAGATTGTAAAGATTTTCTCCCACTCTGTGGGTTGTCTGTTTACTCTGCTGACTGTTCCTTTTGCTATGCAGGAGCTCTTTAATTAAGTCCCACATATTTATCTTTGTTTTTGTTACACTTGCTTTTGGGTTCTTGGTCATGAAGTCTTTGCCTAAGCTAATGTCTAGAAGGGTTTTTCTGATGTTATGTTCCAGAATTTTTCCATCATTCTTCACAGAACTAGAAAAGACAATCCTACAATTCATATGGAACAGAAAAGAGCCCGCATAGCCCAAGCAAGACTAAGCAAAAATAACAAATAGGGAGGCATCACATTACGTGACATCAAACTATACTATAAGGCTGTAGTCACCAAAACAGCATGGTACTGGTATAAAAATAGGCACATAGACCAATGGAACAGAATAGAGAACCCAGAAGGAAACCCAAATACTTACAGCCAACTGATCTTTGACAAAGCAAACAAAAACATAAAGTGGGAAAAGGACACCCTATTCAACAAACAGTGCTGGGATAATTGGCAAGCTACAGGTAGGAGAATGAAACTGGGATCCTCATCTCTCACCTTATACAAAAATCAACTCAAGATGGATCAAGGACTTTAAGACACTAGTGCTCTTATAAGAAAAAGAAAAACCAGAATCCTCTCTCTTTCTCTCCCCATCAAGTGAGGACACAGCAAGAAGGCAGATGTCTACAAGCCAGAAAGATGATGTCACCAAGAACCAAATCCACCAGCATTTTGATATTAGATTTCTAGCCTCTAGAACTGTGTGAAATAATTGTCTGCTGTTGCTGATCCCTGGGCAGAAACTCTATAAGCCAGAAGAGTGGGGGCCAATATTCAACATTCTTAAGAATTTTCAACCCAGAATTTCATGTCCAGCCAAACTAAGCTTCATAAGTGAAGGAGAAATAAAATACTTTACAGACAAACAAATGCTGAGAGATTTTGTCACCACCAGGCCTGCCCTAAAAGAGCTCCTGAAGGAAGCACTAAACAAGGAAAGGCACAACCAGTACCAGCCACTGCAAAATCATGACAAATTGTAAAGATCGTCGAGGCTAGGAAGAAACTGCATCAACTAATGAGCAAAATAACCAGCTAACATCATAATGACAGCATCAAATTCACACATAACAATATTAACTTTAAATGTAAATGGACTAAATGCTCCAATTAAAAGACACAGACTGGCAAATTGGATAAAGAGTCAAGATCCATCAGTGTGCTGTATTCAGGAAACCCATCTCAC
The DNA here is from genome assembly GCF_009828535.3 of Hylobates moloch. Lineage (NCBI taxonomy): Eukaryota > Metazoa > Chordata > Mammalia > Primates > Hylobatidae > Hylobates > Hylobates moloch. The sequence continues at coordinate 15,110,976 of NW_026652276.1, forward strand.
GTGCAGAGACACACATAGGCTCAAAATAAAAGGATGGAGGAAGATCTACCAAGCAAATGGAAAACAAAAAAAGGCAGGAGTTGCAATCCTAGTCTCTGATAAAACAGACTTTAAACCAACAAAGATCAAAAGAGACAAAGAAGGCCATTACATAATGGTAAAGAGATCAATTCAACAAGAAGAGCTAACTATCCTAAATATATATGCACCCAATACAGGAGCACCCAGATTCATAAAGCAAGTCCTGAGTGACCTACAAAGAAACTTAGACTCCCACACAATAATAATGGGAGACATTAACACCCCACTGTCAACATTAGACAGATCAATGAGACAGAAAGTTAACAAGGATACCCAGGAATTGAACTCAGCTCTATACCAAGTGGACCTAATAGACATCTATAGAACTCTCCACCCCAAATCTACAGAATATACATTTTTTTCAGCACCACAGCACACCTATTCCAAAATTGACCACATAGTTGGAAGTAAAGCTCTCCTCAGCAAATGTAAAAGAACAGAAATTATAACAAACTGTCTCTCAGACCACAGTGCAATCAAACTAGAACTCAGGATTAAGAAACTCACTCAAAACCGCTCAACTACATGGAAACTGAACAACCTGCTCCTGAATGACTACTGGGTACATAATGAAATGAAGACAGAAATAAAGATGTTCTTTGAAACCAACGAGAACAAAGACACAACATACCAGAATCTCTGGGACACATTCAAAGCAGTGTGTAGAGGGAAATTTATAGCACTAAATGCCCACAAGAGAAAGCAGGAAAGATCCAAAACTGACACCCCAACATCACAATTAAAAGAACTAGAAAAGCAAGAGCAAACACATTCAAAAGCTAGCAGAAGCCTAGAAATAACTAAAATCAGAGCAGAACTGAAGGAAATAGAGACACAAAAAACCCTTCAAAAAATTAATGAATCCAGGAGCTGGTTTTTTGAAAAGATCAACAAAATTGATAGACCGCTAGCAAGACTAATAAAGAAGAAAAGAGGGAAGAATCAAATAGATGCAATAAAAAATGAAAAAGGGGATATCACCACCGATCCCACAGAAATACAAACCACCATTAGAGAATACTGCAAACACCTCTACGCAAATAAACTAGAAAATCTAGAAGAAATGGATAAATTCCTCGACACATACACCCTCCCAAGACTAAACCAGGAAGAAGTTGAATCTCTGAATAGACCAATAACAGGCCCTGAAATTGTGGCAATAATCAATAGCTTACCAACCAAATAGAGTTCAGGACCAGATGGATTCACAGCCGAATTCTACCAGAGGTACAAGGAGGAACTGGTACCATTCCTTCTGAAACTATTCCAATCAACAGAAAAAGAGGGAATCCTCCCTAACACATTTTATGAGGCCAGCATCATCCTGATACCAAAGCATGGCAGAGACACAACAAAAAAAGAGAATTTTAGACCAATATCCTTGATGAACATTGTTGCAAAAATCCTCAATAAAATACTGGCAAACCGAATCCAGCAGCACATCAAAAAGCTTATCCACCATGATCAAGTGAGCTTCATCCCTGGGATGCAAGGTTGGTTCAACATACGCAAATCAATAAATGTAATCCAGCATATAAACAGAACCAAAGACAAAAACCACATGACTATCTCAATAGATGCACAAAACACCTTTGACAAAATTCAACAACCCTTCATGTTAAAAACTCTCAATAAATTAGGTATTGAGGGGAAGTATCTCAAAATAATAAGAGCTGTCTATGACAAACCCACAGCCAATATCATACTGAATGGGCAAAAACTGGAAGCATTCCCTTTGAAAACTGGCACAAGACAGGGATGCCCTCTCTCACCACTCCTATTCAACATAGTGTTGGAAGTTCTGGCCAGGGCAATTAGGCAGGAGAAGGAAATAAAGGGTATTCAATTAGGAAAAGAGGAAGTCAAATTGTCCCTGTTTGCAGATGACATGATTGTATATCTAGAAAACCCCATTGTCTCAGCCCAAAATCTCCTTAAGCTGATAAGCCACTTCAGCAAAGTCTCAGGATACAAAATCAATGTACAAAAATCACAAGCATTCTTATACACCAATAACAGACAAACAGAGAGCCAAATCATGAGTGAACTCCCATTCACAATTGCTTCAAAGAGAATAAAATACCTAGGAATCCAACTTGTAAGGGATGTGAAGGACCTCTTCAAGGAGAACTACAAACCACTGCTCAATGAAATAAAAGAGGATAAAAACAAATGGAAGAACATTCCATGCTCATGGGTAGGAAGAATCAATATCTTGAAAATGGCCATACTGCCCAAGGTAATTTATAGATTCAATGCCATCCCCATCAAGCTACCAATGACTTTCTTCACAGAATTGGAAAAAACTATTTTAAAGTTCATATGGAACCAAAAAAGAGCCCGCATCACCAAGTCAATCCTAAGCCAAAAGAACAAAGCTGGAGGCATCACACTACCTGACTTCAAACTATACTACAAGGCTACAGTAACCAAAACAGCATGGTACTGGTACCAAAACAGAGATATAGATCAATGGAACAGAACAGAGCCCTCAGAAATAATGCTGCATATCTACAACTATCTGATCTTTGACAAACCTGACAAAAACAAGAAATGGGGAAAGGATTCCCTATTTAATAAATGATGCTGGGAAAACTGGCTTGCCATATAGAGAAAGCTGAAACTGGATCCCTTCCTTACACCTTATACAAAAATTAATTCAAGACGGATTAAAGACTTACATGTTAGACCTAAAACCATAAAAACCCTAGAAGAAAACCTAGGCATTACCATTCAGGACATAGGCATGGGCAAGGACTTCATGTCTAAAACACCAAAAGCGATGGCAACAAAAGTCAAAATTGACAAATGAGATCTAATTAAACTAAAGAGCTTCTGCACAGCAAAAGAAACTACCATCAGAGTGAACAGGCAACCTACAGAATGGGAGAAAATTTTCGCAACCTACTCATCTGACAAAGGGCTAATATCCAGAATCTACAATGAACTCAAACAAATTTACAAGAAAAAAACAAACAACCCCATCAAAAAGTGGGCAAAGGACATGAACAGACACTTCTCAAAAGAAGACATTTATGCAGCCAAAAAACACATGAAAAAATGCTCATCATCACTGGCCATCAGAGAAATGCAAATCAAAACCACAGTGAGATACCATCTCACACCAGTTAGAATGGTGATCATTAAAAAGTCAGGAAACAACAGGTGCTGGAGAGGATGTGGAGAAATAGGAACACTTTTACACTGTTGGTGGGACTGTATACTAGTTCAACCATTGTGGAAGTCAGTGTGGCGATTCCTCAGGGATCTCGAACTAGAAATACCATTTGACCCAGCCATCGCATTACTGGATATATACCCAAAGGACTATGAATCATGCTGCTATAAAGACACATGCACACATATGTTTATTGTGGCACTATTCAGAATAGCAAAGACTTGGAACCAACCAAAACGTCCAACAACGATAAACTGGATTAAGAAAATGTGGCACATATATACCATGGAATACTATGCAGCCATCAAAAAGGATGAGTTCATGTCCTTTGTAGGGACATGGATGAAACTGGAAATCATCATTCTCAGTAAACTATCACAAAGACAAAAAACCAAACACCACATGTTCTCACTCATAGGTGGGAATTGAACAATGAGAACACACGGACACAGGAAGGGGAACATCACACTCCATGGACTGTTGTGGGGTGGGGGAAAGGGGGAGGGATAGCATTAGGAGATATACCTAATGCTAAATGACGAGTTAATGGGTGCAGCACAGCAACATGGCACATGTATACATATGTAACAAACCTGCACATTGTGCACATGTATGCTAAAACTTAAAGTATAATAATAATAAAATAAAATTACTGATGGAGACACTCAATCAGAGAAGTTCAAGTTGAGATAATTTATTCCTCTGTGTTAAATGTTTCCTCAGAAATTTTAAAACAACAGCTATCCATTTCTGGAGAATTTAACGCAATTATTCTTAAATTCTACTGACGAACTTTTTTGTAGTGTTGAAGTACTCTCCTTGCCATTTCTTCTGAGGAAGAAATTCCATCACTATTCTCAGATGTAGCTATCCAAACATGAGTGTAAACAAGGAAGCATTTACAACAATGTATATCGTTGCAATCTTCTTGGTTAAAGTGGAATGAAATGAAACAATATAAAACCATTTTAAGCTGTCTGCTTCCTGCACCTGCAGACCCTTTGGGTAGATCTGGGTAATTTTTGTCACTCTGTTTTGCAGATTTAAATGTTTAAATGCAATGTGAATAATATTAAATTAAACCATATGAAATTTCTCTTTTTATGGGTCAGAAATGGTCAAATATTGGCCATTTCTGATGGTCTTACTTAGAATGGTTATTTCTAGGTTTGTATTGCCCAGGGTGATTGCAAAAGGGATCAGTAGTGGCTCAGGTATTGTATTAGGCTGTTCTTGCATTGCTATAAAGAAATACCTGAGACTGGGTAATTTGTAAAGAAAAGAGATTTAATTGGCTCACAGTTCTGCAGGCTGTACAGGAAGCAGGGTGCTGGCCTTTGTTATGCTACTAGGGAGGCCTCAGGAAGCTTTTACCTATGGCAGAAGACAGAGTGGGAACAGGCACATCACATCAGCAAGAGACCGAGAGCAGGGGGATGGGAAGTGCCACACTTCACAACAAATAGGTCTCGTGACAACCCACTCGCTATGGCAAGGACAGCCCCCAACCATAAGGGATCTGCCCCCATGACCCAAACACCTCTTACCAGGCCCCACCTCCAACATTGGAGATTACAACTCAACATGAGATTTGGGCGAGGACAAATATCCAAACTATATCAGACATTTTAAATTCCTCTATGCCCCACCCACCACCACTTCCATGCACACTCTTTACTAGTATAGTTATTGACGTCGACACAACTACTGACAAAGATTCTTTCCCTGGCCAAACTCTAGCCAGCGTCCTCTGAGCCTAGTTCTCAACGAGGCCTCAACCTTGGCCTATCAAGATTTGCACAAGTAGTAACATAATTTCAAACAGTGCTAGCTGAACCCTAGGATGACCCCAGTACCCCTTGAAGTGTCCACCTGAGAATCTGAAGGCTGCCAAAATAATTTCTTTCTTTCTTTCTTTTTTAATATGGAGTCTCGCTTTTGTTGCCTAGGCTGGAGTGCAATGTCACAATCTCCGCTCACTGCAACTTCCACCTCCCAGGTTCAAGTGATTCTCCTGCCTCAGCCTCCCGAGTAGCTGGGATTACAGGTGCCCACCACCATGCCCTGCTAATTTTTGTATTTTTAGTAGAGACGGGGTTTTGCCATGTTAGCCAGGCTGGTTTCGAACCCCTGACCTCAGGTGATCCACCTGCCTCAGCCTCCCAAAATGCTGAGATTACAGGCATGAGCCACTGTGCCTGGCCAAGAATTTACTACTTTTTTTCCAGTCAACATCTGAAGATAGGGCACCTGTCTCCCAGCCTCTGTGGAAGGGTAGAAGCCTAACTTTCATAAGTGTCTGTTAGCAAACCAGATGGTTTCACATGGAATGACGCCTGCCTCCCTGCTTTTTGTAATATTCACTTCTGTGACTCTTCTGAGCCCTTGCTTGCCCTTCTCCCTTTTCCCTCTTTCTCACTTTAAAACACCCAGGTACCACTGTACAAATCAAGGTGGAGTTCAGTGCAGTAGCATAGTACTGATGAAAATCTATCCGTACCACTCTGACCAGTGTCCAACTTTGTTCATCTTTGATACCACATACTTCCTGTATAACTCAGATGTCATTGAAACCCCAAAATGGGAGGGGGGAAATGGAGGCAATAACAGCAATAACAGTTCTTATCATAGCAAGAATTAAGCGTCCATGGCATAGATAACTTGGGTCTTAGACTACATTTTATTCCTGGTGCATATGTCCATAGCTTTTTCTTGCATAAAAAGAAGGGTAAGTACAGTTGCCACTATTATGGGAATAACCTGGAATTGGCTCTGACTTATTAAAGAAGCCAATTATTTTCTAATTTCAGTAATGATTTATTTCCAAAATATCTTGTGCTTGACTAATATACATGGTGTCACAGCCTCAGGGTTGAGAACCCCTGGTACTGCCTACCAGACCGTGGGAATGAAGGGTGTAATTCTAAGGCCTTTTGCATGTGCCCTGAGGAGCATGTTGAAAGGGGCTACCCAGGACCTATCAAGAGGTCCATGAGTTCCACATGTATAGGAGACCTCTTTCGATTTGGATACAATCTGGAAATTAATGTCATTTGCTTTAAAAGTCCCCTGAAATTCTGTAGCCTCTTAGAGGCTGGACAGGACTCCAACGATGGAGTGACTCTAGGTGCAGAATAAAGGCAGAATTCGAGTGCCTTGCAAGCATAATGACCATGTCCATGTTGACAGGTGGCTAGCATTTCAGAAGGCATTGAATGAAAGCAATCACCCTAGGAATGAGGTTGCTAAAGACTGTGTACTTAAAATTGCCACTTAAAGCAACTGCAGACTGAGAATCATTTGCAGCCAATATTAAATGGCTTGCTACAAAGAAAGAACACACTGGTGCAAATAGGTTTAGAACCACTAGAAACATGTCTTTAGGCAGCAGAATTGAGACCGTGATAGCAAGAGAGGATATGGACAGGCTAAACCAGGGCAGTACCCTTTTCTGGACCTGGCTAAGAATTTTTATCAATTCCTTTGTAAGAAAGGTTGAGAAGTGAATACCAGAACTTTATAGTATGGTATTTGTAATTTGTTTTCTGGGTGTGGTGGTGGCAGCTGTGGCACTGCTGTGGCTGGTGTGTGTGTGTATACATGCTTATATTAATTGGTAGTCTCCCTCTGGATTTTTCTTTCATCACTGTCAATAGATTCTTTATAAAGTCTTGAGTTAAAGAACCCATTCAGATATTTTTATACACATATCAGTACCAGGTGGGATGCACTGATAAATTCGTATGAGTTTCAGATCCTCTGAGGAGGCTGACCACATACATAGCTCTCCTCCCAGAGTGTGCCCAGATAAGCTTGTTCCAGCCTGGACACAGTCTATGTTACACAGCCAGCAGCACTCTTGCTAGTGGTCCTGTACGAATTGTTTATATTTGGCAGAGATAGGGAAGGAAATCCATTTCCATATTTTCTTTTTCCTCAAAGAAGTTTCAGGAGAGAGAGAATCAAATTCTAAAGGCTTTCAAAATAGCCATATAAATGAACAAGGTGAATTGGATGTCATGACACGATTGAATATGGAGAAAGACTTGAGTTTTCGGAGCAAATATGTGGGCTATTACTTTAAAAAAAAAAAAAAATAAGAAATTCCAAAAAGAAGCTAGTAGAAGACCAATAAAATCTAATTGAAGATTTAAGATTAGGTCAGCATTAAATCATCAGGCTGTGTCTCTCTCTTTCTTTTTCTCTCTCAATTTCAATTTCCCGGTTGGACAATGAGAAATTATGTTAACAAAAAGAAAGCGTGAACTCGGTCTTTTCTACTCCAGGCAAAGCTTAGTCTGATCCTTACCAAGACTCCTACGATGAGGTGGGCTATCCTCAGGGTGAGACACAAACTCATTTTGGTGAAAACTTTCCTGATGTACACATGTAATTAAACTATTAAAGTGGTATCTGGAACAAGAATTTTGATTCTGTTTTTTGTAAACTAGAAGTGAATCATCCCTCAATGTTGGTGGCAGCAGTTTCTTAGGCATTTTTCTGTGAGGAGCCCCTGCCTTGCCCTGTGCCTGGACTGGAAGTGGAGCTTAAAAGGAAACTCAGGGCAAGGTGCTTGGGCAGCTGTAAGTGGAAGAGTCAATCACTAGAATTAGTCACATTGCAGCATGATGATCCTAAAAGGCATCATTTTAATAATCCCTGAAACTATTTTTGGAACAAGACAGGACATGAATACATAAAACAAAAATAAAAATATACATTTAACACTTTTGCACAGTTGAAGCAATTTGTAATTAAGAGAAGACAGGACAGAAAGAAAAAAAACTCCAACCTACTAGTCTAGCATGAAAGACTTCCATTTAGAGCCCTGTGTTTTAAAGACTCTAATGGAGAGATGTGACCAGGTTCATGAAGTAGAGGGAAGAGACATCAAACCTAGAGAAACAAGATTATTTAGTGTAAAAGAAACATCTTTTAGGGCAGAGCAGTGGAGGAAGGGCTCTTGTTTCTAGAGCAAAGGTTCTTACATTTTTTGAGGTCTCTTTGGAAGTCTGGCAGAGCCTATCAATTCCTTCTCAGAAAAATGTTTTAAAATTATACAGAACCACACATAGAATTATAGAGATTAACTATCTCAGAATACGATTATCAAAATACTTTAAAAAATATAAATTTATCATATAGTAATATGTGTATTTCTTTTCTTTTCTTTCTTTTTTTCTTTTTTTCTTTTTTTTTTTTTTTTTTTTAGGACAAGGCCTTCACCCAAGCTGGAATACTGTGGCATGATCTCGACTCACTGCAACCTCCAACTCCTGGGCTCAAGGCATCTTCCCACCACAGCCTCCCAAGTAGCTGAGACTACAGGTACGTGCCATCATGCCTGACTAATTTTTGTAGAGATGAGGTTTTGCCATGTTCCCCAGGCTGGTCTCAAACTCCTGAGCTCAAGTGATCTGCCCACCTTGGCCTCCCAAAATGCTGGAATTACAGGTGGGAGCCACTGTCCCTGGCCAATATATGTATTTCTTAATGTGCTAATATCAAGATTTAGCAGCAGGTCTGAACTTCCAAAATTTTGAAGTCATGGCATACACAAGAGACATTCCAGATCTCTGCACAGTCATAGTGTAGTATGAAAATATCTGAGACGTCTGTTGCTGACAGAGTCACAAGCCTTGCCCCTGTAAGTCTGGCTTATAGCTTCCTTTCATAACTGAAGGAAATGCTAAATTTCAGCTACAGGTTAGTAGGTCAGATAGAGGTTAAAGAAGCAATTTAACAGACAGACAATAAAGAAGCAATTTTTCCCCTCTCCAATTTCATAGGTCACCCTGAGTTCTCTCCAGGGGCCTCTGTTGACCACCCTTTCCTTATTCCTTTAGACAGTATCTGACTGGTAACTTTAGGAAAAGGAACTCAGCTCAGCTCAGCCTCTTGCAGGGCTCTCTTTTTCTCTCTAGCCTGTCTGCACAATGCTGACCTTTCCATCCACTCTCTGTCCTGCCAGAGCAGCACACCACCATAAGGGGGACCTGCAGCTGACCAAGTGGCAAATCTATCTCTTTCAGAGGTGGATGTCTACCATCTTCCATAGTGGTACTAAGCCCTGTGTACCAACCCAGCTTTTGTTGGTAATAAACTAGCCATTTCGATCTTCAAATGTCTGCTATGCCCTGCCTCCTCTGTTGACCTCACATTGGATCCCCAGTCAGCTCTAGAGTGCTGCTGAACTGCTGTGATGGTTAATTTTATGTGTCGTCTTAACTGAGCTAAGGGATGCCCAGATAGCTGGCAAAACATTTCTGGGACTGTCTGGGAGGATGTTTGCAGAAGAGATTGGCATTTGGATCAGTAGGCTCAGTGAAGATTGCTGTCCCCAGTGTGGGTGGGCACACTCAATCCGTTAGCAGCCTGAATAGAACAAAAAGTTGGAGGAAAGGCAGATTGCTCTCTGCTTGCGCTAAGACGTCCATCACTTCCTGCCTTCAGACATTGGCGTAGACACTGGTACTCGTGGTTCTCGGGCCTTCAGACTTGGACCAGAACTACACCATTGGCTTTTCTGAGCCTCCAGTTTGTAGAAAACAGATTGTGGGACTTCTCAGCCTCCATAATCAAGTAAGCCAATCCCTGATTAGAAACGTTTTCTATATATGTATGTATTTCTGTTGGTTCTGCTTCTCTGCAGAACCCTGACCAGTACAAATGCACAGAGTTTGGAGACAGCTTGGGTGCAAAACCAGTCTCTACTATCACTCACATTGGACTTTGGAAACTATTTTTCTGTCTTAGTTTCTTCATAAGATGGGGGTGATGATAGAACCCACCATGTAGGGTTGTGTAAGAAGTTAGTAAGTGAACTCACAGAATGGTCTTAGAACAATATTGAGAACCTGAAACATGCCCTCAAGAGGTTAGTTGCTTCTGCATGGGGTGTGGAGAAAAGGTATGCCTCGAATCTCAGCACCTTCTACTTGTGATCTAAAATATCCGCATGCCTGCATGGATAAGGTGAACTAAATACCTACCACATTATATTTATTCGTGCTACTTAAATACAACTCAAGAGTTGAACTTTGCCCATTATTAGGGAGACATAATCTCTGCTTCCTTTTTGGTATGTATGTACTGATATGGCTGTGTTGTGTTAGCCAGAACCCTATGAAATTGACAGTATTATAGGCCCCAAATGGTTAAATATCGGTAGTATCATGTGATTTAACCTAATACTTCCATACTAATTGTTAAATAGCCACTCACTGCCTCTCAGTCCTCAAGGGACTCTACCTCCTTCCCGGGACTTTCTGGATTTCTCCAACTAAAAGGGTCCCCAGGATCTTGCTGTAGTGCTGAGGTCATTTGGTGTCTTTATTGTTATTAAAGGGAAGGCTCCTAAGAGAGAAAACTTACAGTTTGGACTTCAGTGTCCCTAAGCAATCATTAAAAAAAAAAAAAAAATGCCAGGCCCGGTGGCACACGTCTATAATCCCAGCATTTTGAGAGGCCAAGGTGGGCGGATCACGAGGTCAGGAGATAAAGACCATCCTGGCTAATACGGTGAAACCCCGTCTCTACTAAAAATACAAAAAATTAGCCAGGAGTGGTGGCGGATGCCTGTAGTCCCAGCTACTCAGGAGGCTGAGGCAAGAGAATGGTGTGAACCTGGAAGGTGGAGCTTGCAGTGAGCCGAGATGGTGCCACTGCACTCCAGCCTGGGTGACACAGAGAAACTCCATTAAAAAAAAAAAAAAAAAAAAAAGGATTCAAAGCCTACTTTAAAGCATCCATGACATTTCTTGAACTCCTGTGTTGTGTGCCTGTAAGTCTAATTATCTCAGCTCTCAAACGTGTAAGACTTAATGTCTAGTTCTCTTAGGAGAAGCACAGAGTGAGGACTGATTTAGCAGAGGCTCTAAAAGGATTATCAGCAGGCACATGGCTCCAAGAGCCCACCAGCCGAGTACAGCTTCCTTGGGTTGTGAAGTCTCTGTGCCTGGCAAAGGGAAACAGAGTGAAACGGGGGATCATGTTATAGTGTTACCTCCTGGCACTGTGGTAGGTCGACTCATGCAGACAAGCCATCTGACAGCTGAGCTAACTCAGGAGAGCAGAACACAGAAGAATTATTTTGGCATTTAAGAACCTCTAGGATTTGGCTCTATTTCCTAGTCTCTTCTCTAACAGGTTGTCCCATGCAGTTTTTCACCTTTGCGTTCTTGGTACCTTTTCTTCCTCCTGAAGTGCCTTTCCTTTCCACCATTCACTGCAGAAATGTACAACCCAGCCAAAATGCCATGTCCTTCTTAAAGCTTCATGAGACAGTATGCAGCCCGATGGTGGCTGGATCACACAGGCTCCTTTTATTATAGGACACACAGATGAGAACTTCCTTCTTCTAAAGACTGGAACAGTAGAAGGAAGAGGTTTGAGGGAGATAAACACAAATTGAGACTCTGCAATGAATCAAATACTTCTGTCAATTATTATTTGATCATTCATAGGGCAAATGTGTATGTGCTAGGCATGTCCTAGGCAGTGGAGACAGAATGGTAGGCAGGACACACTCCCTACCCTCAAAGAGATACCTTCCCTAAGCTACACTTAAATCTAGATCTTTCTGTTTATGAAGCACGATCTTTTTTATTTTTATTTTTATTTTTTTTGAGATGGAGTCTTGCTCTGTCCCCCAGGCTGGAGGGCAGTGGTGCTATTCTGGTTCACTGCAACTTCTGCCTCCTGGGTTCAAGCAATTCTCCTGCCTCAGCCTCCTGAGTAGCTGAGACTACAGGCACACACCACCACGTATGACTAATTTCTCTTATATTTTAGTAGAGATGGGGTTTCACCGTGGTGCCCAGGCTGGTCTCAAACTCCTGAGCTCAGGCAATCCTCCCGCTTTGGCCTCCCAAAGTGCTACGATTACAGGCGTGAGCCACTGCACCCGGCGAAGCATGATCTTTATATTAGGTTGCTTGGTAATTTTTTCTTTTGGAAGATAATGTACACAAATATAAATACATATGGAATAATAACCAAACATATTTGTTCCACTATAAAATCCCCTCCTCCAGATAAGTAATTGTGATGATTATTCTACCCTTACCTCGATATACAGTAATATAAAAGAGAAGTGTCATAGAAACACACTGAAATAAAAGAGCCCAGGTGGCATGTGCCTCTTTTCCTTTATGACTTCAGACCCATTGACTTCTCCAATGTCTCCATGGACTTTGGTGTGTAACACCCACGATAACACCAAGCATTTGTCACTGGGCCACGAAGGCAGTACATATGCAAGCCAGGCCACCTGCGTGGAGAGGCCTGCTTAGTTTACCAGCCAGCGTGTGTAGATATGGAGAGGTCCAGACTGAACTCAGCAGCGAGCTCATGCTCAGATAAGCAAGGTCAGGTGTCCCTGGGGGGCACAGACAATTACAAGAAAAGGCAGCTCATTGCAGCTCCACAAATAGGTTGCAATTTGTGCCTTGCCTTTTTTTGGGCATGGGGCCAGTGTTATTCAGGGGAATTATATTGTAATATTTATTTCTCGAAAAACAAAAGGCCTGGGCTTTTTACTAAAGTGAACCATTTTGAATTGTACAGCCCTTGAAGGGAAGGGAGATTTTTGTTATTGTTTTGCTGACTTTTGCAACCATTTTGTGAAGTTGATTTTTATTTTTTTATTATTTTTATTTATTTATTGTTTGAGACGGAGCCTTGCTCTGCCACCCAGGCTGGATAGAAGTGGCGCCCTCTCAGCTCACTGCAACCTCTGTCTCCTGGGTTCAAGCGATTCTCCTGCCTTAGCCTCCCAAGTAGCTGAGATTACAGGCATGCACCACCACATCCAGCTAATTTTATATTTTTAGTAAAGACGGGGTTTCATCACGTTGGCCAGGCTGGTCTCAAACCCCTGACCTCAAGTGATTCACCCAGCGTGAGCCACTGTGCCTGGCCGTGAAGCTGATATTTCTTTTTTTTTTATTTTTTATTTTTTATTTTTTTATTATACTTTAGGGTTTTAGGGTACATGTGCACAATGTGCAGGTTTGTTACATATGTATCCATGTGCCATGTTGATTTCCTGCACCCATTAACTCGTCATTTAGCATTAGGTGTATCTCCTAATGCTGTCCCTCCCCCCTCCCCCCACCCCACAACAGTCCCCGGAGTGTGATGTTCCCCTTCCTGTGTCCATGAGTTCTCATTGTTCAATTCCCACCTATGAGTGAGAACATGCGGTGTTTGGTTTTTTGTCCTTGCGATAGTTTACTGAGAATGATGTTTTCCAGTTTCATCCATGTCCCTACAAAGGACACGAACTCATCATTTTTTATGGCTGCATAGTATTCCATGGTGTATATGTGCCACATTTTCTTAATCCAGTCTATTGTTGTTGGACATTTGGGTTGGTTCCAAGTCTTTGCTATTGTGAATAGTGCCGCAATAAACATACGTGTGCATGTGTCTTTATAGCAGCATGATTTATAGTCCTTTGGGTATATACCCAGTAATGGGATGGCTGGGTCAAATGGTATTTCTAGTTCGAGATCCCTGAGGAATCGCCACACTGACTTCCACAATGGTTGAGCTAGTTTACAGTCCCACCAACAGTGTAAAAGTGTTCCTATTTCTCCACATCCTCTCCAGCACCTGTTGTTTCCTGATTTTTTAATGATGGCCATTCTAACTGGTGTGAGATGGTATCTCACTGTGGTTTTGATTTGCATTTCTCTGATGGCCAGTGATGATGAGCATTTCTTCATGTGTTTTTTGGCTGCATAAATGTCTTCTTTTGAGAAGTGTCTGTTCATGTCCTCTGCCCACTTTTTGATGGGGTTGTTTGTTTTTTTCTTGTAAATTTGTTTGAGTTCATTGTAGATTCTGGATATTAGCCCTTTGTCAGATGAGTAGGTTGCAAAAATTTTCTCCCATTCTGTAGGTTGCCTGTTCACTCTGATGATAGCTTCTTTTGCTGTGCAGAAGCTCTTTAGTTTAATGAGATCCCATTTGTCGATTTTTGCTTTTGTTGCCATTGCTTTTGGTGTTTTAGACATGAAGTCCTTGCCCACGCCTATGTCCTGAATGGTATTGCCTAGGTTTTCTTGTAGGATTTTAATGGTTTTAGGTCTAACATATAAGTCTTTAATCCATCTTGAATTAATTTTTGTATAAGGTGTAAGGAAGGGATCCAGTTTCAGCTTTCTACATATGGCTAGCCAGTTTTCCCAGCACCATTTATTAAATAGGGAATCCTTTCCCCATTTCTTGTTTTTGTCAGGTTTGTCAAAGATCAGATAGTTGTAGCTATGCGGCGTCATTTCTGAGGGCTCTGTTCTGTTCCATTGATCTATGTCTCTGTTGTGGTACCAGTACCATGCTGTTTTGGTTACTGTAGCCTTGTAGTATAGTTTAAAGTCAGGTAGCGTGATGCCTCCAGCTTTGTTCTTTTGGCTTAGGATTGACTTGGCGATGCGGGCTCCTTTTTGGTTCCATATGAACTTTAAAGTAGTTTTTTCCAATTCTGTGAAGAAAGTCATTGGTAGCTTGATGGGGATGGCATTGAATCTATAAATGACCTTGGGCAGTATGGCCATTTTCACGATATTGATTCTTCCAACCCATGAGCATGGAATGTTCTTCCATTTGTTTGTATCCTCTTTTATTTCATTGAGCAGTGGTTTGTAGTTCTCCTTGAAGAGGTCCTTCACATCCCTTGTAAGTTGGATTCCTAGGTATTTTATTCTCTTTGAAGCAATTGTGAATGGGAGTTCACTCATGATTTGGCTCTCTGTTTGTCTGTTATTGGTGTACAAGAATGCTTGTGATTTTTGTACATTGATTTTGTATCCTGAGACTTTGCTGAAGTTGCTAATCAGCTTAAGGAGATTTTGGGCTGAGACAATGGGGTTTTCTAGATATACAATCATGTCATCTGCAAACAGGGACAATTTGACTTCCTCTTTTCCTAATTGAATACCCTTTATTTCCTTCTCCTGCCTAATTGCCCTGGCCAGAACTTCCAACACTATGTTGAATAGGAGTGGTGAGAGAGGGCATCCCTGTCTTGTGCCAGTTTTCAAAGGGAATGCTTCCAGTTTTTGCCCATTCAGTATGATACTGGCTGTGGGTTTGTCATAGACAGCTCTTATTATTTTGAGATACTTCCCCTCAATACCTAATTTATTGAGAGTTTTTAACATGAAGGGTTGTTGAATTTTGTCAAAGGTGTTTTGTGCATCTATTGAGATAGTCATGTGGTTTTTGTCTTTGGTTCTGTTTATATGCTGGATTACATTTATTGATTTGTGTATGTTGAACCAACCTTGCATCCCAGGGATGAAGCTCACTTGATCATGGTGGATAAGCTTTTTGATGTGCTGCTGGATTCGGTTTGCCAGTATTTTATAGAGGATTTTTGCAACAATGTTCATCAAGGATATTGGTCTAAAATTCTCTTTTTTTGTTGTGTCTCTGCCAGGCTTTGGTATCAGGATGATGCTGGCCTCATAAAATGTGTTAGGGAGGATTCCCTCTTTTTCTGTTGATTGGAATAGTTTCAGAAGGAATGGTACCAGTTCCTCCTTGTACCTCTGGTAGAATTCGGCTGTGAATCCATCTGGTCCTGAACTCTATTTGGTTGGTAAGCTATTGATTATTGCCACAATTTCAGGGCCTGTTATTGGTCTATTCAGAGATTCAACTTCTTCCTGGTTTAGTCTTGGGAGGGTGTATGTGTCGAGGAATTTATCCATTTCTTCTAGATTTTCTAGTTTATTTGCGTAGAGGTGTTTGCAGTATTCTCTAATGGTGGTTTGTATTTCTGTGGGATCGGTGGTGATATCCCCTTTTTCATTTTTTATTGCATCTATTTGATTCTTCCCTCTTTTCTTCTTTATTAGTCTTGCTAGCGGTCTATCAATTTTGTTGATCTTTTCAAAAAACCAGCTCCTGGATTCATTAATTTTTTGAAGGGTTTTTTGTGTCTCTATTTCCTTCAGTTCTGCTCTGATTTTAGTTATTTCTTGCCTTCTGCTAGCTTTTGAATGTGTTTGCTCTTGCTTTTCTAGTTCTTTTAATTGTGATGTTAGGGTGTCAATTTTGGATCTTTCCTGCTTTCTCTTGTGGGCATTTAGTGCTATAAATTTCCCTCTACACACTGCTTTGAATGTGTCCCAGAGATTCTGGTATGTTGTGTCTTTGTTCTCGTTGGTTTCAAAGAACATCTTTATTTCTGCCTTCATTTCATTATGTACCCAATAGTCATTCAGGAGCAGGTTGTTCAGTTTCCATGTAGTTGAGCGGTTTTGAGTGAATTTCTTAATCCTGAGTTCTAGTTTGATTGCACTGTGGTCTGAGAGACAGTTTGTTATAATTTCTGTTCTTTTACATTTGCTGAGGAGAGCTTTACTTCCAACTATGTGGTCAATTTTGGAATAGGTGTGGTGTGGTGCTGAAAAAAATGTATATTCTGTTGACTTGGGGTGGAGAGTTCTGTAGATGTCTATTAGGTCCACTTTATGTAGAGCTGAGTTCAATTCCTGGATATCCTTGTTAACTTTCTGTCTCGTTGATCTGTCTAATGTTGACAGTGGGGTGTTAAAATCTCCCATTATTATTGTGTGGGAGTTTAAGTCCCTTTGTAGGTCACTGAGGACTTGCTTTATGAATCTGGGTGCTCCTGTGTTGGGTGCATATATATTTAGGATAGTTAGCTCTTCTTGTTGAATTGATCCCTTTACCATTATGTAATGGCCTTCTTTGTCTCTTTTGATCTTTGTTGGTTTAAAGTCTATTTTATCAGAGACTAGGATTGCAACCCCTGCCTTTTTTTGTTTTCCAGTTGCTTGATAGATCTTCCTCCATCCCTTTATTTTGAGTCTATGTGTGTCTCTGCACGTGAGATGGGTTTCCTGAATACAGCACACTGATGGGTCCTGACTCCTTATCCAGTTTGCCAGTCTGTGTCTTTTGATTGGAGCATTTAGCCCATTTACATTTAACGTTAATATTGTTATGTGTGAATCTGATCCTGTCATTATGATGTTAGTTGGTTTTTTTGCTCGTTGGTTGCTATTGTTTCTTCCTAGCCTCGATGGTCTTTACAATTTGGCATGTTTTTGCAGTGGCTGGTACCGGTTGTTCCTTTCCATGTTTAGTGCTTCCTTCAGGAGCTCTTTTAGGGCAGGCCTGGTGGTGACAAAATCACTCAGCGTTTGCTTGTCTGTAAAGTATTTTATTTCTCCTTCACTTATGAAGCTTAGTTTGGCGGGATAGCAAATTCTGGGTTGAAAATTCTTTTCTTTAAGAATGTTGAATATCGGCCCCCACTCTCTTCTGGCTTGTAGAGTTTCTGCCGAGAGATCAGCTGTTAGTCTGATGGGCTTCCCTTTGTGGGTAACCCGACCTTTCTCTCTGGCTGCCCTTAACATTTTTTCCTTCATTTCAACTTTGGTGAATCTGACAATTATGTGTCTTGGAGTTGCCCTTCTCGAGGAGTATCTTTGTGGCGTTCTCTGTATTTCCTGAATCTGAATGCTGGCCTGCCTTGCTAGATTGGGGAAGTTCTCCTGGATAATATCTTGCAGAGTGTTTTCCAACTTGGTTCCATTCTCCCCATCATTTTCAGGTACACCAATCAGATGTAGGTTTGGTCTTTTCACATAGTCCCAAATTTCTCGGAGGCTTTGTTCATTTCTTTTTATTCTTTTTTCTCTAAACTTCCCTTCTCTCTTCATTTCATTCATTTCATCTTCCATCAGCGATACCCTTTCTTCCAGTTGATCGCATCTGCTACTGAGGCTTTTGCAATCTTCGCGTAGTTCTTGAAACTTGGCTTTCAGCTCCATCAGCTCCTTTAAGCCCTTCTCTCCATTGGTTATTCTAGTTATCCATTCTTCTAATATTTTTTCAAAGTTTTTAACTTCTTTGCTATTGTTTTGAATTTCCTCTCGTAGCTCAGAGTAGTTTGATCGTCTGAAGCCTTCTTCTCTCAACTCATCAAAGTCATCCTCCATCCAGCTTTGTTCCGTTGCTGGTGAGGAACTGCGTTCCTTTGGAGGAGGAGAGGTGCTCTGTTTTTTAGAGTTTCCAGTTTTTTTGTTCTGTTTTTT